>NW_027176484.1:1872734-2030234 GCF_023349555.1 Cebidichthys violaceus | reverse complement strand
GTCTGTCTGTCTCTGTCTCTCTATGTCTCTGTCTGTCTCTCTGTCACTGTCTCTCTCTGTCTGTCTCTTTCTGTCTGTCTGTTTGTCTCTGTCTGTCTCTTTCTGTCTGTTTGTCTCTGTCTGTCTCTTTCTCTCTCTCTCTCTCTCTCTCTCTCTCTCTCTCTCTCTCTCTCTCTCTCTCTCTCTCTCTCTCTCTCTCTCTCTCTCTCTCTCTCTCTCAGATGACTCCAACCCCAGTCTGTCGAAGGACATCAGCAGCGCTCTCTCTACGGTGCCTGAATGTTTCGACTCGGAGGGATGCTTCCCGTTGGAGGACGAGCTGCGCATCGAGCCCCTCAGCCTGGACGGTCTGAGCATGCTCAGTGACCCCGACATGGTGCTGCCGGACCCGTCTGTGGAGGACACTTTCCGCAGCGACAGACTCTGAACGTAAAGAGCAGCGGCGGAAGGGAGAACTCTTAACACGGACCTGCAGTGTATAGAGTGTACAAATCCGAATATGCATGCGAGCGATCTCTATCGGGCCACTGTGCATGCGTCCTCCGCCACTAAGAGTCATTAAAATATGAAAGACCCCGTGTGCACAGTCATGCGCACTCACACACTTTTTAAGGAGGACACTTGTGAACAAACACTGTTTACACTAAAGTTACCCCTCGTAATGCTCCTGCTTGTTCCTCTCAGACATTATAGTGAGGCGGATCGATGAATCAGCTCTGAGAGTCTGCACCTCCTGCAGGCCACAAAGACTGTGTCTCTCTCTCTCTCTCTCTCTCTCTCTTTCTCTGTCTCTCTCTCTTTCTCTCTCTCTGTCTGTCTCTCTTTCTCTCTCTCTCTCTCTCTGTCTGTCTCTCTTTCTCTCTGTCTGTCTCTCTCTCACTCACTTTCTCTCATCACCAGCTCACAGCCCCCTGAAGCCATGGCAACCTCATCGCCATGGTTACACACCATAGCAACCCCCATTGCAATGCTGAAGAGCAGCAGGAATGCCAACACACACATTAACTTTACTTACACATAGCGGCCCAGGAGCAGGGACTTGTTGGTGGTAAAACATCTGGCGGCCCAGGAGCAGGGACTTGTTGGTGGTAAAACATCTGGCGATCCAGGAGCAGGGACTTGTTGGTGGCAAAACATCTGGCGGCCCAGGAGCAGGGACTTGTTGGTGGCAAAACATCTGGCGGCCCAGGAGCAGGGACTTGTTGGTGGCAAAACATCTGGCGGCCCAGGAGCAGGGACTTGTTGGTGGTAAAACATCTGGCGGTCCAGGAGCAGGGACTTATTGGTGGTAAAACATCTGGCGGCCCAGGAGCAGGGACTTGGTGGTGGTAAAACATCTGGCGGCCCAGGTGTATTCAGGTGAAGTAAAGACCAGCTGTGCCGGCGTGGCTACTTCAGGCTCTTGAACAATCATGGTAGAAATGAAGACTAGAGAGATTACAGCTTTTGTTTTAAATGTATTTCTTTACATATGATATCAGATTATTTTTTAGATGTTTGCCACAGATGTGCGTGAATATATATATATATATATATATATATATATATATATATATATATATATACACACACACACAGATAAATATATATATATATATATATATATATATATATATATATATATATATATATATAAAAGCCTAAATTTCAGTCTGATTAGAATGTATTTTCAAACTCGAAACAAAAAGGGCAAACTGTTTACAAAGATGAGATTTTAATAAGTAATTTTTCTTAAAAGTATAGATTTTTGAATTTCTAATTAAGAGATTGAATTCTAAGGTGTTTTGAATAAATGCTATGTTTCCTTGGTTTGGTTGTGTCCTCCCCGTCTCCTCGTCCTCTGGTAGAACTTTGACAGCACTGGGACAGCGTTGACGTCCGTGAAAAAAAAAAACAGAACTTTTTCTTTTAAATACTTCTATGTACATTCATTGCTTACGTTTTATTTGACATTTTGTACCGACCTGTAACGGCGCTTTTATTGTACTTGTGAGTCTCGTTGTGATTAAGGGCATGAGCTGAGCTGCTGTGGATCACTGTGTCCTCGGTGTCTTCAGCTCTCTGTACAGTGACACACTGCAGACATGTGGACATCGGACATCATGTAACGTTGCACTTAACCTCTTTTGCACTAGTTGGTTCGCAGACTGATGTTTTTTTTACACCTGGTAAGGATGTTGTTGTTTTTTACCTGCTAACCCAAAGAAGAAGTTGAGAGAAGCCATTACTAAGAAAAGTGAGACTTTACATGACTAAATGTTTAGTCACTGCACATTTCAAAACACCAGCAACAGGTGTTTAATCTTGATATCATGTTAGAAAATGTATATTTTGTAGGCTCATACGAGCCTATAATGACATGTTTTTGTAAAGAGGTGGTTATGTAATAACTCGGCCATTTGAGGCACTGAGCGCCCCCTAGTGTCCGTTTTAATAAAGTCACAGAACTAATGTTTTTAATTGTTTCTGAAAAGGATTTGGAGCAAATTGTTCTTCATTTTGCTCCTTTTTTAAGCTATGCAACTGTTTCTCAATGAAGTGCAGCCTGTTGAACAGGTGATGCAGTGTTCATCGTTATGTGCACAGTGTGGGAGGGATCAAATCAGACAGAAATCTCAATCTTACATGTGTCCAGTGTCCACGGTGTGAGAGGAGCGCCAGCAGTCGGAGAACAAGAGCACATTTACTGCAACAACTATTTAAAGTAACGTGTGCAAAAAACAAAAACAACTTGTTGCATGCAAAGTAAAATGGTGCATGGCACTTTTTAGTTTTTTTCTTTTACTCGTCAGTCAGGTGTGGAAGCTGCACTGTGTGGACTGAGTTCTTTGTGAAAGACACTCAGTGTGATTTATATGTCCACTATAAAATGAAGAGTTGTTGTTGTTGTTTTTTTTTTACCTGCTCTCTTGTTAGCTCTTAAAGACATCGAGTGAGCGATGGAGCCACTTTGCAGTTTATTTCCCTTCCTGTTCGTCATGTTTATTCTTCCTGCTGTCTGAACGTTCGCCTTCTGCTGCCTTACTTTGTCGTATTTTGTGACTTTTCATATTCCAGCAGTAACCTGTATCAGTAGAAGCTTTAACTCTGTTTGGTTCTAACCGCCCGTTGTCCTTTTCTGTCTCTCTTTTTTTTGGGGGGGGAGGGGGTTACTTTTCTAGTTGCATATTAAAAAGAATGTACAGTTCTGTTATTTAAAGAATGTTTTTGTCCACTATTGTTACTACTTGTAATGTCATTTGAGTTCCCCCGAGATATAAAATGTTCTTGTATAACGTATGTTATAGTGCTTATCTTTTCTGATTTAATATAAACAATAAAACTGTACTGTGTATTAAAGGTGCTGTGGTGGTCGTTCCTGCCACTAGATGGCAGCAGTGCGGCGCTGTCCAGATGTTCAATTCGCACCAACAGGACGTCCCTTCTCCTGTTTGCTGACAAACTAAAACTGCGTTCTATTCATTTTCTTTAAGGTGAGAAGCTTTTCAAACAGCTCTGTCGTTGTTTTCGTCCGTTTGGCTTTTTTGATCAGACGGACAACGGATTTATTTCTTTTTTTTTAAACAAGCAAACAGAAGAAGAGAGAACGTGAGCCAGAGGTGATTTTTGTCACCAATCTAGCAAAGTTTTGTCCTAAAGCCAAACATTTCTTCTGGACTTTAAAGTTGAGTCCAGATGTTTCTGTCAAGTGAAACCTCTCTACGACTCGGATGCTGTTTCTCTTTGTATTACAGAAAGTCCTTTCAGGTGAAATTGACGGCGGTAGTATTCAAGTGTTTATTTGCAGAGCTTCCAAAGTGGAGTCAGATGGTAAGAATCTGGTGATGGTCTCTGCCTCCCAGCCGTCTGCAGAGCGCTGTGGGATTAAACTCACCCCCAGATTCCTTCTTTGTTTCCTCCGAGCTTCTTTCATTCCTCACTAAGAAAACAACAAACATAGTAACTGTCGTAGTCGTCACCCGTTGGTTTGTGGACGGTTGTTTTGAAGCGTCTTTTCAATGAATGAGAGTTCCATTTAGAACATTGTGCTCATTCTTCACCCAACCCAACATTGAGGGCCTCCCAGTGATGTTAGTAGCCCCTGATTTCAAACTGGAACCAGTAGTTGGTTAACTTTGCATTTATAAATCTGATATTTGGTGACCAGCGGGGGGGAGTCTCTGTTCTCACATTGTGTGTGTGTGTGTGTGTGTGTGTGTGTGTGTGTGTGTGTGTGTGTGTGTGTGTGTGTGTGTGTGTGTGTGTGTGTGTGTGTGTGTGTGTGTGTGTGTGTGTGTGTGTGTGTGTGTGTGTGTGTGTGTGTGTGCGTGCGTGCGTGCGCGCGTGCGCGTATATATATTTATATAGGAGTGTGTGAGGACAGTATAGTCTGGCAGATGGACAGTGTGGGCTGCTGGAAATCAGCCAAACCCTCAAACACGGAAAGCAATCCGGGAGTGAGTTCCCAAAACAACACACACACACACACACACACACACACACACACACACACACACACACACACACACACACACACACACACACACACACACACACACACACACACACACACACACACACACACACACACACAGAGAGAGAGAGTGTAGGAACTGAATAGATAATCACCGTCATCAGTCAGAGAGCTGGAGTTGGTCCATAGAGGGAGCCTGGGCAGGTCAGGATGCCAGCCTCAAATTCCTTGTGTGTGTGTGTACGTGTACGTGTGTGTGTACATACACACACACACACACACCTTCCAGCTGGTGGGAACCTGACGGAGAACTGGACCGAGCTGCTGCCTGAAAGTAATTAATGAGGTCCGTTAAGCCGACTGTGTCGCTGCAAACTGCTTTTATTGTATTTAAGTTTTGGGGATATAATCAACTCTAAGTCAGACAAAATGTTTTTTATTTAATGAAAACGAGTCAGAATGTTAATCTAAACTATTTTCAAGCTACTAAGAGGAACTTGCATGTTGTGTTGGTTCTGTTGGTCCCTGTGGACTAAAGCGGTAGTGTCTCTGAGCACCAGAGTCCCTTTAGAAAACCTCTCATTTTACTGCAGTAGGGTCTGACAGTCTGCCCCGCTCAGTCCTGGTTCTGGTTCTCCCGTGCCTCCCTTCCCTCCAGCGGGTCCAGCAATACGTCCTGGGTCTCCAGCAGCGTGGTGTCAGCTCCCAGAGAGGAGAAGCTCTGCTCCTGGAGGAGGAGGAGGAGGAGGAGGAGCTTCAGACTGCGGGTTAAGCCGGATCTGGGTCTGTCCATGGTTGGCCGGTCTTCAGTCTGAGCTGAAGGAGTTTCTGGTGAACCTGCATGATGTCATCTGGTTTCACCAGAATCCGACCCGGTGGCTCCGATGACGAGCTTTAAGAACAACTCTATAGAAACAGACCATCTTCTCTCTGATGGACTTGTTTACTGATGGAGGTCCTATAGAGGATCAGGACTAAACGGAGACTGGTTCTCTAACTTACTTGCTTCTTCCGGAGCTTTCAAACATAGGTTTGCTCTGCAGTCATGGAGGGAACTCCTTAAATTACTCATCACCGATGCAAACAAACCTTCTCCACAGTATTCATTGTAATATGTCAGAGTGGAAGTTAGCGTGATTTCTGTCCCCTTTTTTTTTTTTTCTAAACCCAAGTATCAAAAATGCCTCGACACTAAATCCTCAAACACTTCTGGTGTCTTCTGCGTCTGCCAACAAAACCTTGTTTTCTCTCCACCTTCTGCTGTGATGAATGTCTTCACCAGCGTGTTGCCATCTTTCATCCTCACACTGTGCCATGAATCAGGAGGACGGCTTCACGTCGACCCTGACCTGGACGGTGTCTGGGTCAGTTCTTCTTGTCGGCTCCTTCATAAGCCTCTTTTTCTTCCTCCTACCCCCCCCCCCCTCACCGTCTCTGTCTTTATGAAGTGACAATGTCTCCCTTGTTGTCCTGGTCTTTCCTGCTTGTTAACTCATTCTGAGGACATTTTATTTTCCCCGTCCTACTGAACCTTCTCTTTAAAGGCATGTATTATTGTTTGTCCAGCCTCTCTTGATTCACTCATTGTTCATAACAAGAACGTGTTTGAATGTCTTTATTTGCTGAAATCATTTACTTTTCCATTATTCTTTGTTAGCTAATCAGTATATTTGCTGACCTTTAATCTTGGTAAAAATAAAAATCAACAGGCAACAAAGTGCAATGAATTCAGGAGCGGTGAATAAATGGCGTCCGTGAAGGTTTTTGACTTCCGCTGAAGAGACGAAGAATAGCGACAGACGAAAACATCAGATCTGTGGTCAGCGAGACTAACGTCGCTCAAATGTTACTCTTTTGCCATTTTTCTGGAAATTCTGTTAAATTTTGCGCTAAATTTAGATGAAAACTACGTCAAAACGTGCCGCAGGGATGACGTATTTTTATAGTTCAACAGGAAGTCGGCGTCACTGGTTCCCTCCACAAACAGCCAATGAGATTCTTCCATCGGATTTTGGATTACTGCAGAAAATAACCTCGGAGTCAAACAAACGTTTATGATACTTACAGGTTTAGTTCATCAAGATAATCTTCACTAATGAACTCCTTTTATGATGTTTGAAGTGTAGCATAAAAAGCTAACGTTAGGCTATAAAGGAACGCCACCACGGCCACATGACTTCACGTCTCCTCCACTAAGATAAAGGAGGACTAGTGTTCTAGTGAGGACGCTTAGTCGTCTCATTTACACTCTTTAAGACACGTAGAAGCTTCTAAATTCAGTTCAGTCAGTAAAAACTGACACATGTCCTTGTTTTAGGATTTATTCCTGCAGCAATGCACGCCACTTTCCCAATTTTTTTAAATTATACACACTAATTAAAGTAATACAATAATATGTATTGCTGCCATTCTTTCGTTAATAATCAGTAAATGCAGTTGGTTGCTCCTTTTCGTTTTTTGAATTTCTGTCGCTAACTTCTTAGCTGCTCAAAAGCTTGTCTGTTGCTCCAGAGATGATAATCCTGAATGACAAGTACAGGTGTTGAACCAGAAGAGAAAGTTTACAGATTATAATTTACTAAACCACATGGTCTCCACATTCGCTGTGTGCTCTCTCTGTCTTGTTTCTTTTTTTATTTGCTTGCAGTTAACTGTTCCCGTGTCTTTGTTCTTTTACTGTTGGCAATGAGAAGCATCCTTGACTTCCACTCTTGTGTTTTATATATATATTTTTTTACCACATGTTCAGCTGATACGTATGCGGCCGAGCGAGTCCTTCTCTTCTCTAACGCCACCCAAAACGTCTCCACATTGGGCTCCTGCAGGTGGTTCTAATACCGATGGAGATAGAAATGTGCTTTGTTCACTTTGTCCTGTTTTCATTTAAAAGCTGGGCAGATTTCAAAAAGTAGCTGGCATGGAATAAAAGTGGGGGTGAGCGGCCGGCGGTTTTTGGTGAAATAAATGTTTATTAACTGCAGAATAAAACTGCTTCACTCTGTTATTATTTATTTATTTTTTTGCAGTTTGAGACACAAAACATACAATGAAGTCATTTCATAGTCTGTCACTCACTCTCTGTGTGTGTGTGTGTGTGTGTGTGTGTGTGTGTGTGTGTGTGTGTGTGTGTGTGTGTGTGTGTGTGTGTGTGTGTGTGTGAGTGAGAGAGAATAAAGGCCACGTGTAAATTCATTTTGAGGATTAAATGCTGCTAAACATCCGCACATGCAGTATGCAGAGTTAAACAAATACGAAAATACAACTTTTATGTTTTTCATGTCATTTTGAAAGTGTTTTTTAAAAAGTCTATTAACTGCAGTTCACCTAAGGGTGACTTTCTCCAAACAGCCACGGGGGGCAACAGTGAGCCCATTTCATCAGAATGAGGGGAAGAAGCCGCACAAATGTTCGCTTTTTCATTACGTTACATTAACTCCAAGCTCAAAGGGACTTACTCACAAACTAATGTAACCGGAGAAGGACAAGCTAACTAGCTAACTAGCCAGCTATCCGTCTCTGGAGCTGGGTCACAACTAACAACAAACCCCATTTTCTTTTAGTGAAATGACCAGTGAAAACAGTTCAATGTCCGTTCTACTCTTGCTCCATTTGTATGGTAGTAGTCCTGTTTCCCCACGGTAGAATACTTTCCTGGATGCTATCAGAGTTTAAGCTAACGTTATCTTTACTGGATTTGGGGAGGTTTATACTCCGGTAACTCCAGCCAATGTTACTTGGCTGGGATTAGACTTTTTCTAATGAAATGTTAAAGGTGAAAACATACTGAGCAATTGTATGTTAGCGAAGCAGCCAAACTGCGTTTTGTTGCAACAAAATAACAGTAATATTGCCATTTTTTCCCCTAATATAATACTGATAATACTAAGAGTAATCTAAGGTGGCTATATTTTCAAACCAGCAAAAACAGGAACCCTACTGAAAATCCATGCCCATTATTTCCAGTCGGCAACCTCCAGTTCTGCCGAGTGAAGCCGATGCTTCATGTCTCAAAGCTGCATTCTCTCTAATGTCCATCAGGGGGCGACTCCTCTGGTTGTATAGAAGTCTAGTCTAAAATGACTCTACTTCTCTCTTGATTTATTCCCTAAGTAAACATTGTAAACATTAGTTTATGGTCTCAATCTCTAGTTTCAGGTCTTCTTCAATACAGCATGATGTTCATTTAGTACATCATGGTCCATTTAGAGTCAAACAGACCATAAAGCAGGGTATGCTTTAGGGGCGGGGCTTCTGTGATAGACAGATATCTGGCCTCTCTACTTCACTCCTTCGCACTCTTAATATGGTCACTTCCATTCATCGGTTGCAAAAAGTAAGATGGCGACGGTAAAAATCCCCAAACTGAAGGCTTCAAAACATCAGTCCACAAACCAACGGGGGACGTCACGATGACTACGTCCTCTTTTTATAGACAGTCGATGCTTTCAACACCATCACCAGACAACCAATCATTCAAGAGATGAGTTCAGGAACATCTGATCACTGTATCAACTAAACAAACCTCCTTGGTAACCCTTGTGCTCCTATATTTTTAGCATGCTGGGACTCGGTTGGCAGCGCGGTCACACCTCTGCTGCTGTGTGCGAGCGACTGAAATAGTTTTTTTAATCCCACTCAACAGGAGCAGGATCAGAGCCGAACCGGCTCAAATGGAGGAGGAGGAGGAGGAGGAGCGGCATCTGCGGTCAGCCTCGTGAACGGAGGAGGCTTGGATGTGGTCTGTGCTGGTTTCGGCTTTTGTTGACATGCTTGTGATGCCTGAGTTATTATCAGCCCACAAGTTCGAGCCGCATTTCTGCAACATCTGTCGGCAATAAGCGAGTCATTGCATGACTTTGTTTACTGCGCATTTGTGATTTACATTTAGTAAATGTGAAGTTATTTTTACACATATACAGCAGTTCCCCCCCCCCCCCCGCTGCAGCTGTGTTTGGTGGTCTTTAGCTGCTTGTATTGAGACGTTGATTAGTGGTTCTTAGACTACCGTGCCGCTGACGTAAACACATCGTGTCCGCTGCATCTGTGCAACCTTCGCCCACAGAGAATCTGTGTGTGCGTTTGATTTATTGTACTTGCAGTAACCAGCCCGCACTGAAGCATGAGGTCCACAGGACTCTGAAGAGAACGACAGCCTGGACAGAGGCAGCAGATGTTTCCCATCCAGACGCCGTGTTTAAACCAAGTCTGACTGTGACTGTACCTCACTGTTTCCTACCTCAGAGTGGAGGTTTCCTCAGATATAACTCATCTTACAGGTGTGTGTGTGTGTGTGTGTGTGTGTGTGTGTGTGTGTGTGTGTGTGTGTGTGTGTGTGTGTGTGTGTGTGTGTGTGTGTGTGTGTGTGTGTGTGTGTGTGTGTGTGTGTATGTATGTATGTATGTGTATATATATATATATATATATATATGTATGTATATATATATATATATATATATATATATATATATATATATATATATATATATATACATATACATATACATACACACACATATATATATATATATATATATATATATATATATATATATATATATATATATACATATATATATATATATATATATATATATATATATATATATATACATATATATATATATATATACATATATATATATACATATATACATATACATATACATATATACCGCCATGTTTCTACAGAGGCCCAGAACGGACAAACCAGACCCCGACTCTAGAGAGAGCCTTTCATGTCTTTACGTTAACTGAAGGCCACCGTTGTTCTCCGTCACGATTGCAAAACCGTGGTACCGCCAGCCGTCGTTTGACTTCCGTTGCTCCTAAAGTAGTGTTATTCAACGTATTGTCATACAAGTGTTTGTATGATGGAAAGTTGTACTATTAAAGTCCAGCAAGACGTGTCAACTTCCACTTGTTTCCTAATAGTCTTTTCAAAATAAACTTCCGTCGTCACAGTGGCGCTGATTTGCTTTTTATTAACGATTTACTTTTATCTTCGTAAAGCACAACATACAATTGTTTCAAAAGTGCTAAAGTTTATTATCATTATCATATTATATTTTAATATTATAATCCAATCACGCGGTTGCTGAATGTTTGGGTTTCATACACAACACTCATTACATGTACTGATGTTTAAACTTAATTTGTGTTCTCTTTACTTCACATTTCAAGCAGTCAATCCAAATTGGCTGCAGACCACGACGTCTTCTTCTTCTTCACAACATTCTTTTGTTGCTGATGCTGTTGTTCTAGTGGAGTGGATGGTTCCCCCTCTAATGTGGACAACCTCAACAACCACTTTGAGGGTGTTTTCGAGAATCAGGTTTTTAACGACGCCGAATGTTTTCCAGAACAATCTCAACAATGCCATTTTGTGTGTATTGTAACATGTTGGTTCCCAAACATTCATCACATCCTGTCACTCTGCTGTTGACGTGTTTTGGCACAAAGTGCTCTGATTTACTCGTCCAGCCAGTCGAGAGCAGCGTGTGACTGTTTGGTTTCTGTACGTAAACTCTCGCTGCAGATGTTCGTCCTGTTTTTACAGTATTCAAACAGTCCAGTAAATGTAGTGGATGGTATTTACTGCAGGCTTTAAGTGGCTTCTTTTTTTTTTGTTTCTCCCATGGGAAAGCGGTTGGTGAAATGGCCGCGGTGGTTGCATGTAATGAATAGCTCTTATGATGAGTTTGGACAACACGTCTATTCATGCCACACTGCGTAGTTCTCTCTCCTGCCGGCTGTAAATCAAAGCCGTTCTCTTTGTTCCACCTCCTGTATTTGATGAACTGTATGAACCCCGTACATCAAACCCTCACGGCGTCGGGTCGAGAACGTGGTTCTGCCACGGCCGTCGGCGCCACGTCCACAAACGCGTCATAACACCACGTCCGTGTGTACGCCAATGTGTTGCCCAGGTGACGGACGGCAGCTCGAGATGAAAGCAGGAAGTGCCTGCAGGGTCTCGTGCCATCCACACACCTACACTTTAAATACCACCCATGATGCATGCTGGGACGGTGCCATGCTCCTGCATATGTATACAATCAGTATCAGTACACTCCACCTCTGCAATTCTTTTTCTTCTTGTATGTTTTTTGGCTTAACTCCACGGGTGCAACAAAATGAAATTAATTCAATCAATCTCCTCAAGACAGTTTCAGTATTCATTTGCTGATGATGCGTCCACATGCTTGTGTTTACTAAATTCACCAATATGCTGCTCCAGATTATTATTACATTTTACCCCAATACTTGGAGACACTCGTGCTGATCTTAATCACCTGTCTGTGTGGCCCAGACCTGCTTGTTGTCCTGTTAGAGACACAGTTTAAGAAAAGAAAATAACAAAAAAGCTCAAAAATTCAACATGTATCCCGTGTATATGCGCCAAATAGATAGACTCCATCTTTACTTAACATCGTGTAAACTGACCTGTTTTCACCATGTGGTACGTCTGTGTGTAAACATCTGTGCTGATATTTACTACTAAAAGGAGGCCGTTAAAAACATAATGTGACGTTCTCCGTGTTGCTCCGGTGCTACAGTCACAGAGGGGGACCAAGTCATTGTTTTACAGGTCACAAGTCTCAAGTCAGGACAGACAAATACAAAGTCAAGTCCAAAATCAAGTCCCAAGTCAAGTCAAGACTAACAAGTCCAAAGTCAAGTCTCCAATCAAGACTAACAAGTCCAAAGTCAAGTCCCAAGTGAAGTCTCAATTCTCGACTGACAAGTCCAAAATCAAGTCCCAAGTCGAATACAAAGTCAAGTCCCAAGTCAAGTCCCAAGTTGAATACAAAGTCAAGTCCCAAGTCAAGTCCCAAGTCGAATACAAAGTCAAGTCCCAAGTCAAGTCCCAAGTCGAATACAAAGTCAAGTACCAAGTCAAGACAGGCAACTTCCAAGTCAAGTCCCAAGTCCTAAACTTTGAGTTTTGAGTCTTAAACAAGTCATAATGTGCTCTTCACCAAATGTAATGCCGTCTGTAATTTTCATTCCACATACGCAAACAAAATGATCTTTGGTGTCATTTTTTCCCTCTGGCGCTCAGTAACGTAACGTTAGTCCTTCATGGTTCTAGCTGCAACCTGATTGGATGCTGTCTGATTGGTTCAAACAAAGTGGATCTGGGGGAATTAAGCGTTGACTTGATGAGCATGAATATCGTTAACGTTACTGGATTCAGGAAATGAATTGATTGGTGGGCTCCAGTCCAAGTTTCATTGCAGTGTGATACAGACAGACATTTCGTACTCCACTTTACCACTGTGTACGTTTGGAAGACATTATGATATGACAACTTGAATTAAATGAGAAATGTTGAGCAGTGCTTGTGGTTCAGAGGAAGGTGCACAGACGACCAGTGGTGAGTTTTGTTGTTCAAAACGACCAACAGAGAGGTGAGTCGTTCTCTTAATAAACCATCTACCTGGTTGACCACCTGCTGTCACGCTCTGCTCTTAACGAGCTCGTTAGTGCAAACGAGTGACAGCTGGTGGCGTGTGAACAGCAGTCTGAACGTTTCAGTTCAACTTTTAGCCTCATCGCGTCGTTTTAACATTTAAGGCGCTGAAGAAGAACCAACAAGAGAAGTAGCAGGTTTTTAACTAATCAATTTGAAATCCCAAAATGCTTTAGGGCGGGGCTTACTGTGATTGACAGATCTCTACCCAGAGCCGTATACGACATCTCTACGTCACTCCTCTGCATTCCATATATGGTAACTTCTGTTTATCGGTTGCAAAAAACAACGACATGGCGACGGCCTTAATCCAAGATGGCGATGGCAAACCGTTCACTTCTTATATACAGTTAGCTATGGGATCGTGCTTGTTGCCGTGATGACAACATTAACAATTTTGTTTCCTACTTTGGGTTTTTCACCAGCACATATAACTTCCTGGGTGCAGCTGTGCTAAGGTTGCATGTAACGTACACAATTTTTCACGCCACCCCCGGCAGTCTTTCATCAGCTCTGCTGTGTGAAACCCAGTCCACCCAGCAAGGTGTCACCATTCATACTGGCAGGCTGCCAAGCTCAGTACGAAACCTGAAAGAGAGGGGAGGGGGGGGGGGGGGGGGGGTGTAACACTCAAACTCTACTCCCCCCCCCCCTCTTAAGCAACCTCCCCATTAATGTCTTTGAGGAGTAGTAAAGTGCCTCTTCGGCTCTGAAGCCTCTTATTACCAAGCATCACATTGTGAGCTGCAAAACACACACACACACACACACACACACACACACACACACACACACACACACACACACACACACACACAGAGAGAGAAAGAGAGAGCGTATACGTGCATGAATGTGATGCTTACTGTAAACACTTGGCTTATCTGCTTCTCGTCAACAACGCAGAGCTCTAAACGGTGAAGTGTGCGCAGTAAAGATGGAAGTAAAGGGAGGGCAGAGGAAAATGTCTCCACAAGCCGAGACAAGCACAGCGACCTCGGAGAACTCAACTAATCATTATCTGTATATACAGGTAACAGAGGAGCCACTCACTGCTGACGGAAACATGTCTACTAAATTAATGAGCTTACAGCAAATGTTGTTACAGATATCTACAGGAGTTTATAATAATTCAAAGCCCCTTGTGTAACTGCATGGACTTCACCTTGACCTCCTTGATGAATCTCCTCACAACACAACTGGGAAGAAGTCTAGAGTGAACGTCTAATGCCGCCACGATATGAATGTGTTGGACAAAACAAAATATTTTAGTGCACCTAAAGAGGAGTGCTTTCAGAGCTGAATTCCATTCCCTGGACAATGTGTCCCTGTTGAGAACAAAGAAGGAATGTCATATTAACTTTACAAGGTACCCACTGGAGCCTCATCTTTTTTTGTGTGTGTGTATCGAAGCCCTGACCATGAACACAAACACTGTAGCTCATTTCAACTAAATCCCACACGAGGGCAGGCTCTTCAAAAGAATACCTGGCAGGTGATTGGATGAACCATCTGTCAATCAAACTCTTACCAAGCCAGTCGGCAGAAGGGCAAAAACATCTTGTCCATGGATTTTCAATGAAGAAATACTCTCCAGTTCTGATACAACTGCTATGCTAATGCTGCTGTGCTAACCTCTTAAGGAGCCGCCATTGTTGTTTTGAACACTTGAAGCCAGACGAGATGGATCGTTCGTGTGAAATGTGGTCCTGCGATTCTCGTTGCGTTGCGAGAATCCAGCTGCCAGTGCGAGGTCACCAAATTCTCACTAGAGCAACCAAACGTAGATTAATCCGCTGCTGGAAATAGTCCCCAACAAAAGCACTATTTCCTCCTGTTTGACTGACATTTGAGAAACAGTACAGTGACCAGCTGTTTTAGGAAATTACTGTGCCTTCCTATTTTAGAAAAGAAACGATATGTTCTTTATAGGTCTAATTAACAGACTTGCCAAAGATAGGATTATGAGATTTGTTGACAACAATAAACAGAATTCTGCCAGCTTTATTTGTTAAAGGTATGGTTTGATATGGACATTTTTACTATATGTCAAACACCTATATTTCTACTTGAGAGAAATATTCTAGTCCCTTTAATTCCCTGATGATTAATCAGAACATAAAACAAGACCACTGGATAAGCTGCAGTCTGTAATCACACTCCTGCATGCCTGATGGAGATTTATGGCGCTGCAGGCTCATGTTTTTCGGCAAGTCAACATTTGTTGGTTCGTAAATCATTCCTTCGAACGTTTGCAACGGGCTTCCGATTGACGGCAACATCTCATCCAGTGGTCTGACACACGGTAATATTGACCCTGGCTACATGACCCCGTGTGTGTGTGGTCAAAAACAAGCTAACAAGTTGTAACGGATACCGACAGTCGAGATCCCCGGTGAGTCTGACGAGACGGCTTTGACATCAGCTCTGTGTGTGGAGACACTGAAGTGGCCCTGCCTCCTCTGTTATGTCTGCACGGCCCCAGGTGATCAGTTCAAGGTTGCTGTGTTGAAATCGCTGCACAGCTCAGATAAAATGTCTCTTAAAGGGACAGTGACAGGCCGCTCTGAGTTCACCGAGAGGCCGTGCTTTATCACCACCGAGTCTTCTGATTTGTAGTGCGGCGGGACGAGCGGCGTGGGGAAACTGTAGATGTCCTGCATGTTATTGCTTCATAAATCACACGATGAGCTTCACACACATAGTTTTCATTGTGAAAGTACAGTAAATTCACTGCATAACTTCTTCTTGAACAATTACTGTACATTCAGTCTAAAACGTTTTATTGTAAGATTACAGTACATTACTAGAAGCAATTTCACTAGTAAGCTACTGTACAATTTGTGAGTATCTCTGCTGTATCAACAGACTAGAGTAAGCTAATGAAACATTACTGGCAGCAGTTTAACCAGCAAGATAATGTACAATTTATAGAATCTCTACTGTATTGGAGAAATATAGTAACTTACTGTTATTCAAATGTACAGTAAATTGTCGTCCATAAGCAGTAAATTACTATGAAAATTTCTTGGGAACCAGGCGGCAACCTCCGGTTCTGCCGAGTGAAGCAGATGCTGAAGTGTCTTAAAGCTGCATTCTCTCTAGTGTCCATCAGGGGGCGACTCCTCTGGTTGTATAGAAGTCTAGTCTAAAATGACTCTACTTCTCTCTTGATTTATTCCCTCAGTAAACATTGTAAACATGAGTTTATGGTCTCAATCTCTAGTTTCAAGTCTTCTTCAATACAGCATGATGTTCATTTAGTACATCATGGTCCATTTAGAGTCAAACAGACCATAAAGCTGGGTATGCTTTAGGGCGGGGCTTACTGTGATTGACAGGTATCTGCCAGAGACGTATACGGCGTCTCTACGTCACTCCTCCGCATTCCAAATATGGTCACTTCTGTTCATCGGTTGAGAAAAAAAACAACATGGCGACGGCTGTAATCCAAGATGACGACAGCGAAATCGCCGAACTCAAGGCTTCCAAACATCAGTCCACACACCAACTCATGACGACTACGTCCACTTTTTATTAACAGTCTATGCTGGGATTACAAGCGTTATGACTCCCAGAATGCACTGCTCTCACAGCAATATAAGGTAGACGCATAATACAGTAGGTCACTGTAAATCTACATTGAAGAATGTTACAAAACCTGATAGAAGGGGATGTGGTACTTCAGCTGAGTGAGAGAAAAACAGGAGTTGGCCGAGCGATATAGTTACAAAAGAAAGAGTGAATTTTAGGAAGGTGAGGAGAGGGTGACGGGATGAGGGGAGGATAGAAACAGGGAGAGAAGTTATCGGAAAAAGTGAGTCAGGATGAAGGAGGGACTGATAGGAATGATGGGAGAGGATGGAGCTGAGTCATTATACACACACATTTATGAGTTCCTGTAGGAATGTTACGTATTCTAAAGGAGATTATAATAAACTGAAACATGAAATGTTTTTTTTTCAACTTTTATTCAACTTTTTAAGTTTATCCTCCACTGAATTTTTTTTTTAAATGTCCAAACGCACACATGTACTCAAAAGTGTTTAGAAAAATTACTTTAAATAAATATATAGCTATTAATCATCATAATGTAAATACAAAAATGTAATGTGAGTGAAAAAACCGTGAATAAGAATGCACACATCATTCTTCTTTAAATAGTTCACCATACAGTTTGACATTTATCACTTTTCTTAATGGGAATTCAACTTTACAGTCATGTACATTGAACATGTGTAATCAATAAGTTTAACATCCCCTAAGGTTGAGTCAGAGGAGCTGCTGGGCTGTGATTGGAGGAGAGAGGCGTGTTCACCGCAGGAATGCAGCGCTCAGGTAGAGAGAGAGAGAGAGAGAGAGAGAGAGAGAGAGAGAGAGAGAGAGAGAGAGAGAGAGACAGAGAGAGAGACAGAGAGAGAGAGAGAGAGAGAGACCGCAGCACCTCGCGCAACCAGCCAGTGACGGTTCAGGACTCGTGGTGCGCTGCCGGTGGCTCTCTGCGCGCTCTACCGGGCTTCTCCGCCGCACAGTGCGCTGATTGGACCTGTTTGTACTGAGAGGAAGCCGGTCATATCATCAGAAGAGAAGAAACACCTTCTGGAGCTCTACCTGCTGAGACCGGAGTCTGCGTGCAGGACTGGGCACAACTCACCTGTCTGGACGCGATCAGACGGTTATAAGCTGCACACTTTACATCTGGAATAACGTGAATCACGACTTAGTGTAACTTTTTTTGTTTTGCACCTGAACGTTCAGCAGAAGATGCGCATTTTCATTTTTTTTGCGTGTCCCGAAAGACAAAACTGATGTGATGTGTTTTGGGAACTGAGAAACAGCTGTTTGGATGGACGAGCTCTGCAGCTGAAGATACAGAGAGAGAGAGAGAGAGAGAGAGAGAGAGAGAGAGAGAGAGAGAGAGAGAGAGAGAGAGAGAGAGAGAGAGAGAGAGAGAGAGAGAGAAGGAAAACACAACATTTCTTTAAAAAGTTTCACTTAAACAAACAGAAAGCAGAAGAAGCTCCAGAGGAGAGCGGCTTCATGGATGGTGTCGCGTCTGAAATCCGTGTGTCGGAGCCTGCAGCTGGGATGCGCTGCGCATCTGAGCCGCGACTGTTTCGCACCATGACGCGGGAGCAAAACTGCACTTGAATGCAACACACCTGAATCTGACCCTCGAGGAACCACCATGTCCTCTTTACTGCCGACGAGGTAAGGCTGTCTGACGGCGCGCTGCCCGCACAGAGGAGCGCACGAGGAGTGAATTAGGGTGATTTTTCAGAAGTGTTCAGCTTTGATGGGAGGTGATACATTCCAGACAGAAGTTCTTTCTTCTTTTTCTCTTCTCGGTGGAGACTGTTTGAGTTGCATGTGGTGCCTTTTAAATATTTACTGTGAGTTATTTTTGCTTTCAAGGAGCTGCAAAGCCCCTTAAACATTTATTTTTGCAGTACAGTGAAGGATGGGAGGTGATACATTCCAGGGACAGTTGAGGGTCCCCCCCTCACCAGTTGGTTTGTTTTGTGCTTCACTTCAAAAGTGTGCGCTGCATATTTGCAACATGCCATGCGTTATTGGACTCAAAGCCGTTTAGATAATCCTGTGGTGTGTGAAGGTTTTCCTCTTGGGGGGGGGGGGGGGCAGAAGTCATATCCAGTCGGCTGTAAGTTACTTCCTGCCAGCGGGTGAGGTAATCCTCCCGCCTATACAGTATCTGGGATATTGCAACTCCTGGCTCTACATTCCACCCATCCAGCTTCACTATCTCCCAAATGTCCCCAGCTATAAATAAATACCCGGCTCATATTTGATCTAATCCCATTCCTGCAACACAGGGGGGGGGAGGTTGCCTCCTTCCTCTAAATCTGCCTCTTAATATCACAAACTTAAATCCACTTTGTCTCTCATTGGAAACAACAACAACACACTGAAGTTTCTGCACTAGATGGGAAAGTGTGATTTTATGTGCTGTCTGTCCGATGGAGGAAGAGGAGGAGGGAGAGAGGAAGGCTCGAGCTCGGGGCACATGTTCTGTCCCTCTGCTAGCTCTTTGGAGGAATGTTTGTTTGGGAGGGAGCCCATCAGCCCCATGAGCAGATTTTAATCTGCTTACCATGCATGGAACACTGAGCATATAGCTTCAAAACGAGGACTCTAATTTGGTGGTACACGCTATGATGTCACCCTCCGGAGTGGAGCACAGGAGAGGGACACAGATGACTTTTCCTTAACCGATTTGTCGTTTGATAAAAGCTTTTTTAATAGTAAAATCCTCTTTATTTTACACACTGTGAGGTGTGTGTGTATGTTTGTATGAAAAGCTCCTTTTTTTTTCTTAGTGTAATGAGCTGAGTTATCAACTAGTAAACTGAACTAAAGGTCGAGTTAGAAGCACATTTATTGATGGCTGTTCAAGGTAGAACATACATAAATAATTTGTCATTTTGGTATTGTGTATCTCTACATGAGTCCCTATAGTTTCTATGGATAAGAAGTCGCTCACAGGGACCAATCACAGCTGTAGTGAATTCAAAAATGCTTCATTGTTGCTTCTGCAAAGAAAACTGTGAACCAAAGTTGCCGAATTCACCGGAAATTGAGCCGGAATTAGAAAGTGAACAAATTTAAACTTGCTGGATGTTTTCATGAGGTTTCAGTTCAGTGTTAGCTCCTTCTTGCTGCTAGTGGTGCACGTAGCAGACTGTAAGGGTCTTTGACTGTAGAGATGTTAACGATTAACCGTTAACCCACAGTTAGAATTTAATCAGTACAAAAATAAATAAAATGAGAGCTGGTCCACCTTAAAGGTCAGACCGCCTTAAGTGAGTCTGGGGTTGAAGTTGTCTCTCACTTTGAAGGTAACCCACTTCTTTTGAATTATCAGTTGAACCACAGGGAGGCTTGGTTCACGAGGAGTTGTTGCATTTATTATCGCGACAAATAAACTGTACACATGCTGCAACGTTATGTCACCACGACGACTGGAATGGCTTTAACATGGGGGCAATGAAGGAACGTTTAAAATATCCAATTTTGAAGTTCACCTGGGGAATGAAAATCGGTCTCCTGGTGAAAGATCTTGTTTTCGTGGTCTTTATACTTCCTTGTTCATGATTACATAGATAACATAAGAAACTATTTTGTGGGATATCTACGACGTATTTCAGTTGTTCGCTGTATGAGAGCATCCTGTGTCCCACCACAACATCCCGACGGGCTAAATAGTGTTTCCAGGTCACTTTGAACTTGTGCACACCAAGCCTTGATCTCCATCAGAGCCAAGGTTCAGTCAGATAAGAGTTTACTGCTCTGTGCTTTAATGTTTGAGAGGTTTGCTTCAGAGCAAGATTAAGGTTGTGTTTTAACAGTTAGTGAGTTTCACTGGCTGTCGGCTGGATAGTTGTTCCATTAAACTTGACGGACAGGTCGGCGTCGCGCCAAGGGACAATTGATTCGGGGTTTTGGTGGTGATCCAGATCTGGGACTTCTGCCACTGAAACATTAGTGTTTCTTAGTTGTAATTATGAAACTGATGGAGACAGAAACTCCCAGTCCTGCAGCTTCAACACTACTATTCTTAAGTCTGTGCTTATGTATGATTAAGTGTGTTTGGGTGAAGAAGTTTGACAAGGAGTCTTTGTGTCCGTCGTGTTTGTCTGTTATTTTTGTATCCCCGTATTACTTGCGTGCATCTCTGCATGTTTTCCCATAGTTGCTCCCCCGACTGCAGACAGCCCGAGAGGCTCCGCGTCAGTCAAAGTGGCTGTGAAAAGATAATCTCATAATCCCCGAGGTATGACGGTGTACCGAGTTTGTCCTCCCTGTCGCGGAAGAAGTGAAGCGAAGCGAAGCGAAGCGAAGCGAAGGGAATGGAAGGGAAGGGAAGGTGGTTGAGCAAGAGTCTAGACATTTCGGCAACAGCGAAATCTTTGATTTATTTGCCGTCTAACGGTCTCAGACACACAATGGCAGTTGACGTCTTCTTTGCGACAATGTTTTATTACGTCTTCGAGCGAAGCAGCTGCCCGAGGACACAAAGACCCTCCGCTTGTGTTCAAAGAGGCTCGCCGTGCCGATCGAGGGCCGCTGAGCGCTTCGATTGTTGCCGCCTCATTCATAGTCAATGCGGACCCTCGGGGGTCAGGGCGGACCAACGGGGCCCTTCGCGCTGAACATCTGTTAAGAGTTTGTGTCAATTCATTCAGCAGCGTGCTCCATTTAACCATCAAGACCCTCCACCAGGCTCGCCCCGAGACTCTGGGTGGGGTCCCAGCTATAGGGATCCCGGGATCAGAGGTTAAGACCAACCCCTCGGTCGGAAGACGTGTTGCTTTTAGAAATCGTGGTGGGTGTGCAGATCATTCTAAAAGGTCCCCGTAGAGAGCCACTTAGACCCCCACACGAAAAACAACAGAGATCCTCAGTCAGGTGTCTGTGGCAGCGGGTCAAAGGACACATTCTCACCTGCAATGCACTCGGCGACACAATGTCAACGGCGCGATGGCCGTGCAGAGACGTTGTTTATTTGTGCAGGGTGGGAATGTGGGCGCTACCTGTCTGTCAGGGTGTGTTTCAGCAAAGGTGTGTTCGAGGAATCGTCAATGAGAGAGCAGCACGTTGGAGAGGCTGCACGAGTTCATCTACTTTCAATTAATGATTCTGGCTTTCTAACAATGATCAAAACAAGATAGGAGACGTGAAACAATTATCGCGCCTCATTCCGTTTCACAATGGCGCTCTCGTTTTGTGTTGTGATATAAATCCAGCGCACCCCTTTCCTTTTGGAGAAATTTGATTGAGTATGTGTTATTATCAATTTAGACAACGTAATTGTGTATCACGATATATCTCGATGTATGATTTCATCACAATATCACTCCGTTGAAAGACGATAAATAATGATATTGAATTATCGCCCAGCTCTACTTTCGTCCCAATGACTACATTTTTCTACGGCCGGGAGGCGTGTTTATATTTTTCGGGCGGGAAGAAATTCTTTGTTATAAAGGTCACATGACACAGGAGTCACAGGACTCTGTGTCCTGATTGGCTGAAGGTATTGTCTGGAAAATGGTTTATGGTATATAATGCAAATGAGCTCATATTTAATACAAAAATGCCTCATTTGCATATTTAAACATATATTTTCATGAAACTTGATATCCAAAAAATAATCGTCTTAATCTCAGTAATTGACTGGGGAAGCATCATGGTAATATATGAGTTACATATTCTACCCTATTTACCTGTAGCGTCTGTAAGAGTATAAAGGTTCAGATAGAAGCTCATTGGCTTCATGGTTTCAGTCTTATTCTGTTATTTGTTCAAGATTATTTCAGTGTTATTTGTGTGTTTCTTCTTCTTCTTCTTCTTCTTCTTCTTCTTCTTCTTCCTCATGAGAGCGACAGTCAAAATAAACAACTATGGTCTCGTATTGATTAAAGCCGCTCCCCTCTCCCCGCCCCGGAGCTCCTCACTAATGTGCTGCTATAGTCTTAATGAGAGCCGGAGGAGGCGGCCTGACCCCCTGCTCACCTCTGTGAGGAGCCCTGTAGGGAGGGGGCCAACCGGTCCGTGACCGGGGCTGCCGTCTTTTCATGTTCAAAAGCCGCAGCCAAAGATCAAGTGAAAGTGAGAGGAATGACTTCATCGTCTCTGATTTACAACGGTATTCACATGTTTGGCCTTTATGAAATGAAGATAAACCCTTCTCTCTCTACCACAGATGTTTAAAACACACTAGAAACATCTGCAGATTTGTGCATTGATGCAAAAACAAACTTTAAGTGTTGGTGATCCTTATGAATGGCTTCATATCATCCAAAAAATGAACCTTTTGTTTCACCAAATACTTTTCCAATCCAGATTTTTGCTTTTCTCGACAAATTCAAGGTCCATTTTTGCTCTCCTTTTAGCTCTGGTTTGGTGAAACATTTTAAGCATCAGTAATCTTTTAAAAGACATTTTAGTGACAATTGCAAGTTACAAATAATTGTCTATTTTAGAAACCCACCGTACATTTAGCTATTGAGGTTTTCAATCAACCCGTATTTGCCACACATTTAAACAAGGATGCAGACCTGGGATGGATTACGGGACTCAAGTCGTACAAATAACGGCCAGATATTTCGAACAGTGTAGTCTTCGGGGGGTCAGGAGGTAAGACCTGCACACACAATGGCCCTTTCGTCATGCAGCTGAGATACTGGGAGCAAAATAAAGTCTGTGTGAAAATGGAAAAGGCCTCTTACGTCTGTCGTGATTTATGAGCCCATTACCTCTTACGGTCAGCGCAACCTTCCCCGTTCCTCTGATATGAATTGCCCCATGTAAGGCAGAGACGGGAGCCGAGGTCTCTGAAGGGATGGGCTGCTCAGCCGAGTGTGAGGGAGATGTGTATCGTTTAATTGGACAGGGCAGCTACTGACCTGGGACTGAGCCAAATGCTTTGGAGCAGCTCTGGGTTTCTTTTTTTTTTGGGGGAGATAAAAGAGACAGAACAGAGTTGAGAGCGATAAAGACTGGAAGCTGATGGAGGAGGAAGTGATATGTGGGAGGGAAAAGAAAGAGAGGACATTAAGTTGTTGTTCCTTTTCCAAATGCAACCCCGTCTTAGATATTGTGTGTTAATGAAAATGACATCCCTGATCACAAAACAGACCCCTTAAACGTGTGACCACGCCGTCAGCAGAGCGGTGCCAGGAAGCAAATCAAAGAGAGGGGCTTTCCAAGAATCACCGGTACTTCTCAAAAAAAAGAAAAGGGCGCTCGTCCTTTGATGAATCAGAGGGAGGGAAAGACGGAGAGCCACAGTTGTTTGCCCGGAAGGTAAAGAAGTGACAGAGGGCAGCTGGTAGAGCAAGACAGACTAAACACGAGGCTCGGTGAAGATCTTATCTGGTAGCACCCATTGACGGGGAAGTGGACTCAGTCACCGTGACATCACCCGTTGGTTTGTGGACTTGTCGTTTTATTGCCTTGAGTTCAGTATTTTGTACGCCGCCATCTGTTTTTTTCTGCAAGAGAGTTGAGCAACAGGACGCTGAATACGACATTTGTAGGCAACCAAAATGTAAGAAGTAAAGTTAAGTTAGGTTAAATCAGATGAAACTCCTTCAGCTCAGACTCCAGCAGAGACCAGTCCTTCGTGGACAGACCCAGATCCTCCAGCAGAGACCGGTCCACCGTGGACAGACCCAGATCCGGCTTCACCTGCAGCCTTGGACCTGCAGTCAGAGCTCCGGAGGGAGGAGGAGAGCTCAGCTCCCGGCAGCAGCAGCAGCGTCTCCTTCTACTTCTCCTCCTCCAGGAGCAGAGCTTCTCCTCTCCGGGAGCCGACACCAAGCTGCTGGAGACCCAGGACGTATTGCTGGACCCGCTGGAGGGAAGGGAGGCACGGGAGAACTAGAACCAGGACTGAGAGGAGCAGACTGTCAGATCCTGCTGCAGTAAAAGGAGAGGTTTTCTAAAGGGACTCCGGATGAAACACGACCACTTTAGTCCACAGGGACGGCAAAAACACAAAAAATGAGACTTCCTTGTAGTGACTTTAACTTTCTTAAAACACTGTGAAAGGATTAAAGACACCAACAAATCTCAGATCGGACAACGCCGTGGAGACCTGTCAATCACTGTAAGCCCCGCCCTAAAGAATCCCCTGCTTTATGGTCTGTTTGACTCTAAATGGACCATAATGTACTAAATGAACATCATGCTGTATTGAAGAAGACGAGAAACTAGAGATTGAGACCATAAATCATGTTTACAATGTTTACTGAGGGAATAAATCAAGAGAGAAGTAGAGTCATTTTAGACTAGACTTCTATACAACCAGAGGAGTCGCCCCCTGATGGACACTAGAGAGAATGCAGCTTTAACACACTTAAGTGTTGGCTGAATGTTGTGGAAATTTTGCACAAAATAATGCACAAGACACCAACATTTTATTTACATTTGATGTGTTTCTAACCAGGCTGAGGTTTGAGCTGAAGCAACCGGCTGTGATTCTGATTATTAGTGAAATTAAAATCATGTAAACGCAGCAGGGGAGACCGGTTCCTTCCTCTCGGCTGTGTGGGAGTTAATAAGACACTGTAGGGGTGGGTGTTGTTTGAGATTAATGATACTTGCTGGATGGCGGGGGGGGGGATGGCGGGGCATTCCTGACCTCGGCTCCGGCCCACAGGGGTTCACAGTAGTGCGGCAGCTTACTCGTGGATATTATCAACGACCTAAAGACCTCTGCTGCTCGAAGTGTCAGTCGTGTCTTTTCCTGTCCGTTTGCTCTCAAACGTCTGTGCTGTAACGTCCTCCCTGTGTTTGACATGTGTGAAAAACGGTGACGGTGAAGTTTCACCAGGACGAACTGACTGACGGTGTTTCTCTTCTCTCCGTCTGCAGGAAGCTGACTCCGTGCCAGGCCCTGACCCTCGTCCTGCTGCTGGTCGCTCCCGTCTGCCCGTCGTCCCCGCAGAGCGTAAGTGTGACCCGTCCACGACTCGTCGTCACGAGTCACCCGATTATTTCTTTTCACTGGATTAATCTCTAAAAGTTATTATTGCTCCATTTTCTTTCCTGCTTGATTGGATCTGTGGCTCAAAACCGTGATACGATGTGAACGGTGACTTTTATGATCCGGTTCATTTTCTGTGGGTTCATCACTGAGGAGACATTGTTTCTTGATTAGTTGTTAACATGGGAATATGTATATTAACATTTAATCAATTAAAGCTTAACAGAGCCTTTATCAACAAATCTAACTTCTTATAACAGAGCTCACATAGATTTTTAAGGTTAACACACAAAGCTAATAGCTGGATGACGACGTTTTCAAGTGCACCGCGCTGAGTTTACACATGGGGCCTCGTAAACCCCTTCTGTCAGGACCCAAGGCCATCTCTCCCCCCCCCCCCCCCCCCCCCCGCTTTTTCCTTCCTTTACATGCTCTTTTTCCTAAGTTTGACAGAGTTAAACGTTGTCATTAAGCTAATTTGTGCAGAGAAAAATGGGCGCTCTCAGGTTCCAGAGAGGAAAAATCCATCTCGTTTGGATAATAAACCAATCAGATGTGAGTTGGTGGCTGATTGGATTGTTGTTGCAGCGGGGTTTGTCTTTTGATGGTATTTTGTGTTGGAAATGGCCACCCCCTAAATAAAGGAAAATAAATAAAATGTAATTCTAAAACATTTAAGAAAATGTATTTAAATGAAAAAAATGTAATTTAATTAAATATATTTAAAAAATATAAAATTAAATAAATTAAAATGTCCTCATCAAATCATCATCGCTTTTTGTTTGGCCCATATTTTGACTTTTAACAAAATTTTATTTAGATCTGTTCACATTTTTTTTTTTAGATGTCCTGCTAACTGACAAACAGACGAGACACATTACACAATACACTAAAAGATGAAGAATGTATTGTTCTGTGTATAATGAGAGAAAAGTTACCTTTAAAGCAGACTGGTCTGACTTTTTAATACAATAATATGTGCATGTCTTTTGCCCATAACCGGATTATTTCGATTCATGGTGGAACGTTGTGTCTGGAGTTGAGAACTGGTGTTACTGGTCTGCAGCTCTTCACCTTCAACCCTCTCTTGCTGTTTGCAGTTTGTTTTTTAAACACGAGGGCAGGTTTTGTTTTTCCTCTCTTCTCATGTGAAGGGGGGGGGGGGTTGTATTGTAAAGGTCAAAAGTCACTTTCATTAATCTAGAAAGCCAGGCCCCCCCACCTCCAACTGTTATCAACGTTAATTTGACCGGCGGTAACACTAATGAGGGCAACCTCAGGTGACCCAGCCATGGAAAATGATGGAGAGTCGTGGCACAGGTCGCTCGCAGCTAAGTGTGTGTGTGTGTGTGTGTGTGTGTGTGTGTGTGTGTGTGTGTGTGTGTGTGCGCGCATGTCTGACCAATTCTGTTCTATGAGTCACAAAGTCAAAGAGCCTCAGTTTCAGTTTTTTTCTCTTCCTGTTTCCTCTGTAAACAGTCAGACGCAGATCGCCGTTTACTCGTCTGGAGGTTCTGGATGTTGTAGTTTTATTGTTGTAGTTTTATCACTGAGATGGAAACTATTGTTTTCATTGACGTCATGTTGAGCGCAGGTTGTTCAGAAAGACTCCCAAATACTCTTATAAAGGATTAATTATTTGTTTTATTGTATTGTATGTTGTCTGTGTGACAGTACAAACATGTAACATGAAACAGATCATTTAAACATGGTGCAGATTTGTAGTTTTTTTTTGTTCGAGGGAGTATTGTGAGTGTTTGTGTGCATGTATGAAAGGGTGTTGTGTAAGTGTGTAACTGTGACCAGAGGAATGTGTAGGCATGGACGGATTATGAGGCAATGGGCCCTTGGGCACACACATGTGAAGGCCCCCCCCCCAACCCTCCATAAGAACAAGAGCCACAGGTTTAAGGAGACATTATGGTCGTTTAGCATCTCTTTGTTGTTGTTTTGCATCTTTTTGGTAGTTTTGAGTCAAGACAAGAGCTTGTTTTACACATGTTCTTATACCCACGCCTGGCACGAGAGGTAATTCTCATTTTGTACATCAGACGACTTTGACTTCGGCTTCTCCTGACAGAAAGATAACCGAAGCAGTTGTTGAGTGTGTGTGTGTGTGTGTGTGTGTGTGTGTGTGTGTGTGTGTGAGCCAGCTCCTGTATGTGAAACCGGTTGGAACGCTGCCAGTTCCTCCTCCAGGGCAAAAAACTCTGGAATGTGTTTAAGGAGCGCCATTGAGATTTCTCTAATCACTTTTATTGTTTGGCTCTGATGGTCCTGATCCACCAGGTTCACCAGGTTCTCTTCTTACACCATCTACTCCGTCAATCTACCCGCCTGTTGTTGGATTCCTGGCTATAAATAAAGTTGGTTTTGTGAGGCATCACACATAACACCCCCCCCCCCCCCCCCCCCCCCCCCCCGACACACTTTTTCCCCCTTTCACAAATGACATCCCATCATTCTGCAGACACGGTAGTCTCTCTTTAATTATGTGGTGATTTTAGCTGTCACTGTAGACTAAAGTGGTGGTATTTCTGAGCATAAGAGTCCCTTTTGAAAACCTCTAATTTTACTGCAGCAGAGTCTGACAGTCTGCCCCTTTAAGTCCTGGTCCTGGTTCTCCCGTGCCTCCCTCCCTCTGCTCCTGGAGGAGGAGATGCTGCTGCTGCCGGGAGCTGAGCTCTCCTCCTCCCTCTGGAGCTCCGACTGCAGGTCCAAGGAAGGCTGCAGGTAAAGTCAGATCTGGGTCTGTCCCACGGTGGACCGGTCTCTGCTGGAGGATCTGGGTCTGTCCACGGTGGACCGGCCTCTGCTGGAGGATCTGGGTCTGTCCACGATGGACCGGTCTCTGCTGGAGGATCTGGGTCTGTCCACGGTGGACCGGCCTCTGGTGGAGGCCTCACTGGAGTCTGAGCTGAAGGAGTTTCTGGTGAACCTGCATGATGTCATCTGGTTTCACCAGAATCCGACCCGGTGGCTCCGACGACGAGTTCCTCACAGTAACTTTAAGTAGAAGTAGCTCACACTGTAAAAAATACTCTGTTACCAGTAAAAGACCTGCATTCAAAGTTGTTAACAAGTAAAAGTACAAAAACATATGTGACAAAAAAGTACTGCAAGTACCAAAAGTAAAAGTACTCATTAGGCAGCTCAATAACCATGTAATGCTACTGTATCATATACTTTATTATCCAAACATTGACTATGTTGAGATGCACAAAATATTCTTTTGACCTTATTCTAAAAAAGACAATATTCCTACTAAGCTGTTTACAATGATAATGGATATTCCACTAATATTCACGTTTACATGCAGCCGGGGACCGGAAGTGCAAAAGTGCTAACTCCTTTCCCGGGTTGTAGGACTCATTCCTGCAGCACCCTCCTGGTCTTAAAACCCGCAGGGTCTGGATCACCAGCTGACATGTTGCTCTTCTTCTCTGTCGCTTTGTGTTTTGTGTTACAATGTCAGCATCTAATTTCCTCCCTCTGTTGTTTTTTTTTGTTTTTCTCAGTCCTGGGTTTCTGCGTGGCATCCCTCCGGCGAGGCCTCGTCAGGGCGTCCGGCGCGCGCCCGGCGGCAGCTGCACTTCAGGAACGAGTGGGCGGCGTGGAGCGGCTGGTCCGTCTGCTCGCGTAGCTGCGGCAGCGGCGCCTCGGTGAGAGCACGCACCTGCATCACCAGGTAAACGCCCGCCGCCTCCTGCAGGGTCACACAAAAGACATTTAGTTACTACATCAAGATGCAATGCTTTACAAACACATTCCCGATGATCATAAATCAATTGTGTAATAAGTGCAAGTTGTCTGTTTTCCAATGGTGGAATGTAACTAAGTACATTTACTCAAGTGCAATAGTACACTTTTGAGGTACTTTAATTAAGTATTTCTATTTGATGCTACTTTATATACTTCTACTCCACGACATATCATCGGGAAATATTCTCCATGTATTTTATATCTTTAGGTACTTTGCAAAATAATTACAAAATAGAAATCAACTAATAAATGCTGATGTATCATTTTAGGTTAAGCTACACAGCAGTATATGAAGTAATTAAAATGACCAGCATGTACAGCAATATAAATATAAATATATATCTGACTCACTGATCACAGTTTACAGTAAATCAGAACTATTGAGATGTTAAACCACATTTACATTAATTTTAAAATGATGAGACCTAAATAACATAATACAATCTGTATACGCTTTATGCATGAGAGAAGGTTTCGTTCAACCTGCACAGACACAGTTTCCACTGTGAACTCCTTCCTGCTGTGTTTTCTTTGTCCGGTGAATTCTGTGTTGACTTCTGTGTCCCAGGAACCCGGTGGGAGGACCGTGTACAGGAGATCCCAGACAATACAAGATCTGCAACACCAAGGTCAGTTCACACCGTATGAAAAAAAAAAAACACGACTTTCGATGCAAACAATTTAGAACAATGGCGGATGTTTGCTCTGGAAGGTGTGCATTTCTGGGTGTGATCTGGAATTTCACTGACATATTAACTCACGTCTCTGGGATTTATCCGAGTCAGGTATCAGACTGGGTTGGGTGTGTTTGGACAGCCAGTCACTGTGGCCCATGAGGAAAAACACACAGATGGGCCGCGGCGTGTTTAAGCACGCTCGAGTGTGCGTGCGGCAGTTTGTACGGTGCGATGAGCTCAGAGCTTCGAATGAATGGACGCAAAGCCACGACTTCTCTCTGTGCTGCAGTTTGTGGTATGAACATGAAGTTTCGTGTGGATGAAATGAGATCACGCTGCAGCTTCTGTGGACTCAGCACAAGTGAATGCATTTGTTTTAGGGGTAATATTTGAATTATTGTTTATCATTTAGATTTCCTTCGGTCTGAGGGGTGGAATCGATGAATCGTTCGGTCCATCCCAGTTTGTCAGAGTCCGAGGCGACGTCTTTAAATGTCGTGTTGGGGTATTAAGTTTGATATGATATGGAACAGGAAGAAGAGGGATACCTCCATATTTGAGAGGCTGAAAAACAGCTTTCCTTGCGTGAAAAATGGGGCGTTTTTTCTATATATAATATGATAAAAGTCCTGCACCTTTATGGAAACAGAACATCCACGGCTAGAAGTAGAGCGAACTCAAACATGTCTTTAGTGCAGAATAATAGTTATAATGCCATAATTCATAAAAAAAGAAAAAACGCAAGTTGTTTGATCATTTATTTTAGAAATATGAGAATAAATTTTGGCTCTACGTGCTGTATATGTTGAACTATTTCAATGTTTACAATCTTTCCTCTCTTCTCTGCTCTGTGTTCAGCAGTCCAGTCTGCAGTTCCACTGAATTGTTATCACATGAGTGTTCATGGAGTTTATTTGGGAAATTTAGAATAAAGTTTTGATGAAATATCACAATTTTAAGCTTTGGTTTGGTTGTTTTCTCTGACGTTTGTCACACACGACGTGTTCAAGGACAATCCGAAAGTTGAAAATGTTCTGTTTTTACAGTATAGCCTGTGAAAGAAACAGTTGACAGTTGAACGTGTTGAATCGGCTGAAAAGCTGCCCGACAACAGCGGACATAGTGCCAACGATGTGGGACACACCGCAACAACAAGGCCCCACGTTGTTATGTTAACGACTCAATACAACGTCCTCACTGTGTGTGTGTGTGTGTGTGTGTGTGTGTGTGTGTGTGTGTGTGCAGGAGTGCCCCCCCAGCTCGGAGGATTTCAGAGAGATGCAGTGTGCTGCCTTCAATGACAGACCGTTGGTGGCTGGAAACTCCTTCAGATGGACGACCTTTCATGGAGGTCAGTGAAGACAACTCAGCTGACGATTGAATGAAAACACAATAATGTATTCACTAATCATTTAAATTCTGTGTTTTTATGTTTTTTAATCGGCCGATACGCAAGTTCAGGCATCAGAATCTGTATCGGGGAAGGAAAAAATGGTGTCCAAACATCTCTATTTGTAATAAGAGTTTGACATTTTTTTTTAAAGAAAACTTTATTAGTAGACTACACCGCTTTTTAAAACACTTCACACATTAAACACATAAACAGCATTTATTTAATGAAATGCTCAAGAGCGCCGTCATCTGGATCTGCACAGTAAAAGATAATATCGTAGACTTCAGACCATTTGTGCTTCACACAACGGTCTGACGGTCACTCATCTCCTGGTTTTGCAGATGTGGGTGAATTTGGGAGTGTGTAGCTCTAGTCGCTGTGTCGTTGGCCGTCATGTGGTGAACTTTCCATGCTTCCCCTGTAAAGGCCTGCTGGCTGTTGAATCTCCTCTCTTTCGCCTCGCCTATCTTTGCCCCACAATAACCTAAAGAGTCACTGACCGAGGATCTCTCCCTGCCAGGCTCTAACCCCTGTGAGCTGAGCTGCCTGGCGCTGGGTCACAACTTCTACTACAACTTTGGCCGTGTGCTCGATGGCACGGCGTGCGACAAGGAGCCCGGAGCGGTGTGTGTCAACGGACGCTGCCTGGTGAGTGGAAACAATACTGAACGTGTGTGTGTGTGTGTGTGTGTGTGTGTGTGTGTGTGTTGGTCTTTTCTTTTCATATTGTGTTTGTGCACTTCATGTCTGTGGTTTTCCCATTTCATAGTTTTATATTAAGGATAATCTTCTTCTGCTAGTTTTGGATGAGGTTCCAAAATGCTGCACCATAGTTGCCAAATTCATCTAAAAGTGACCCAGCCGTTGCCATGTTGAGAGCCGTGAGGAGGCAACAGAAATGCTCAGACTTCCGTGTAGAGCGCCTTTGACTTCTTTATGTTTCCATCAGGCGGAAACCTCCGGTTCTACTGAGTGAAGTCAATGCTTCATGTGTTAAAGCTGCATTCTCTCTAGTGACCATCAGGGGGCGACTCCTCTGGTTGTATAGAAGTCTAGTCTAAAATGACTCTACTTCTCTCTTGATTTATTCCCTCAGTAAACACTGTAAACATGAGTTAATGGTCACAATCTCTAGTTTCAAGTCCTCTTCAATACAGCATGATGTTCATTTAGTAAACTATGGTCCATTTAGAGTCAAATAGACCATAAAGCAGAGTATGCTTTAGGGGCGGGGCTTGCTGTGATTGACAGGTCTCTACCAGAGACGTATACGGCGTCTCCACGTCACTCCTCCTCAGTCCAAATATGTTATATATCTTATATTAATCGGTTGAGAAAAAAACAACACGCGACGGCCTTAATCCAAGATGGCGACGGTGAAATCGCCGAACTCACGACTTCATAACAAACCAATGGGTGACGTCACTATGACTACGTCCATTTGTTATATACAGTCTGTGGTTTTTATGTACACAGGCTTCTACCTTTTGACTTTTGACGTTATAAGCCTTCGAAGTCATTTCACACTTCCTATGAGAAAATGAATGGAACCCTTCACATAACTCCTCCGACTTCTATTGTCTTGATTTCAACATGAGGCTGTGTTGAGCTCAAGTCTCTCTCTCTCTCTCTCTCTCTCTCTCTCTCTCTCTCTCTCTCTCTCTCTCTCTCTCTCTCTCTCTCTCTCTCTCTCTCTCTTCATTCCCGCCCTTGTTGAGGTGTAAGTGATGTTGACCACTCTGACTGGAGCTCTCTAGAGACCTGAACGCCACGCTGTGCGTTGGGAGCAGAGTGCATTCGTCAGCTCCGCTCAGCTCACAGTCCAGAGTCCTGCTCCCACATCCAGCCTGTCCCCCTGCTCACCCGTCTCACCCCTCACACAGATGGGGACGGCTGGAAATGAACTTGTGTCCCCCGGGTCCCGCAGCACATGCAGAGTATTGAGACACATGCGTAATGCTCCGTGGACACATCTGCTACACGAGGCTAAACTCATGAGCAAAGCATAGTTTTCACGCCACTGACAGAGCATTAATGCATATCTATTTATACATATATCTCTATATATGTATGTATGTGTGTGTGTGTGTGTGTGTGTGTGTGTGTGTGTGTGTGTGTGTGTGTGTGTGTGTGTGTGCGCGTGTGTGGTGTCCACAAGTGGCTTATGGGCCGTTGGAGGTCAGTACAGCACAGAGCCTGAAACAGGAAGCAGATGTGGCCTGCAGCTGGTGTGGCGGTTCTGCAGGTCACATGTTGAGATCGGACTGCAGAACACATGGCTGGTTTGGACACATTGCATATAAGTGTGTGTGTGTGTGTGTGTGTGTGTGTGTGTGTGTGTGTGTGTTTGCGTGTGTGTGTGCGTGTGCATGCATGTGGAATGTGTGTGCAGTATTGTATATTTGCAGTTGCCAATTGTTGATCTGGGAGTTTGTTTGATCGGTAATGATGTAATTCCATTTTATGACAATCTATCATATTGTCAGAACATATTAAACGATGCCCATCAAAAGAAGGATGTCTTTAAATAGTTTGTCCAACAGTCCAAAATGGTTTTGCTTTTTTTTTTGCAAAGTTTACAATGATGTAAACAAGAGTCTACAGCCCAAGGTAACGGCTCTACTGAGGACGCAGCAGAAATGATGCAATGGTTTGATTAGAAAACTCTTATAATCAAACAACCAGATACAGGTGGGCAAGCTGATTGGTAGAAGAAACAAAGGATACAAAATAAAACACATGGTGATACACAGAAAAAAAGTACGGGAAACCACAAAGACAGGAAGTCTCAATCTCTAATTTCAAGTCTTCTTCAATACAGCATGATGTTCATTTAGTAAATTATGGTCCATTTAGAGTCAAACAGACCATAAAGCAGGGGATACTTTAGGGGCGGGGCTTACTGTGACTGACAGTTCGCTGTCAATACCTTGATGTACATGGCTTCTCTACGTCAAATAGAGACAGTCCAAATACGGAAACTTCTGTTGATTGGTTGCAAAAAAAATAACATGGCAACGGCAATAATTCAAATTTTTTACAAATCGTATTCATAAAAATCAATGAAAAGTCAGAAGATCACCAGAGTTATTGCAATTTATCCTCGAGGTATCTCAAAAATGAGATATTCAATTCTGCAACAAAGTGGTGGACCCACCGACCTGCATCCCCTGAGCTGCTAGCAGTTAATATTCTGTTGACTGACCAGTCACTTGACTAACTAGTGCTCGTCCAATCACATATCAAAAGTGACATGTGGTAAAGCAGCTGCTCAAAAAACAACTAAAGCTGATCAATTAACCCTGAATGTTGCGATTTGAAAGAATAACAATCACCAAGTTTATTTCTACACACTCAAAGTTACATTAACTTACATAAGCTTGAGTGTTTTCTGGTGCTTCGCAGGGCCGCGGCCCCTCAGTGGGGCCCTCGTGCACTCTGCTACTTACTCGCCGAGGATTCATTTCCTGCTGTGCACACACGGTACCCTCGGAGTGTTTGTGTGTTTTTAAGGAGCTTAGGGGGCTGATTACAGGGTCCCCTAGATCTGGATTGTTGCTCTCCAGCCTCAGGAACCTCCCCGTTGATTGCTCCGCAGAGCGCAAGGGACGGAGGTCGGAGAAGAAAAGCGGCCACTGTAATCCATCTCTTCCTCCGTGCTCTTTGCTTTGTCATTTTAACGTTTACAGGGAGGACTTCCCCTCCTCCTCTCTTGAGGGGCCCTCTAGCTTGCCGCCGAATCCTTAAGTAAATGTTTGCGAGGAGGAGAAAATGACAGGGAGAAGCAAATAAGAGAAGGTGGACTGAGTTGAATCATGGCAGGAGGTTTCGAGGTGAACGTACGACAGAGACGAACACAAAAAGAAAGATTGGAAGTTGCCGCGGCTCTTGATGGGAAATGTGCGCAAAGTCAACACGCTGTCAGAGAAACAAGTTTCAGCAGAGCAAACCACCCTGATCAAACTGTGTCCCTGAACGTGTGTGTGTGTGTGTGTGTGTGTGTGTGTGTGTGTGTGTGTGTGTGTGTGTCATGCAGAAGCCCGGTTGTGACTCCATCTTGGGCTCAAAGCAGCAGGAGGACGCCTGCATGGTGTGCGGAGGACTAAACACCACCTGTCTGCACCACAAGAGCGTGTACCAGAGCAACGGTCTGCAGGCAGGTAGGATCATATTATCTCCACCAGGAATCAGCAGCATCAGATCCAACGCGGTCTGGGGCATATTTCCATAATTCGAGTTCAGCCAAGAGGTCACTGTTCTCTGACGGAGTGAGAGTTAACCATGGTAACCGTTTTTTTTTTTTTTGCCAAACAAAAACCCGTTGGCCGCCGTCCAGGAGGAACTTCAGCTCAACAACACGTCCGCCAAAATTACAGTCGTTGAGACTTCAGGAGGAGGAACACAGTGTTCACACTCTTGGCTCGATGCCTGCAAAACATTTCCTACCTGCATTGGGACAGACTGCTCACGTCAAACATGTTGGGAGGAAGGTTTTCTATTCAAAAAGAACATTATTTAAAGAAGACGGAATATAATAATAATAATAATAATAATAATAATAATAACTTTATTTTTACAGCACCTTTAAAATCAAAGTTTACAAAGTGATTTTTTTTATATTTTCTTAGAAATTGTTGAAATTGTATTCAATGATTAGACAATTTTTCTGATGACGAAATGTGTTGATATTGTCCCCGGCTGTTCGCCCCTCACAACAGGATGTGTGTGTAAATATCGAACATGTTTAATATTTGCGATCTGAAATTGGTGCGGCCATGATGGACTCCCGACCAGCTTGTGGGATGTAAAAAACACTCTTAACATACCTCACAACAAAGGAAAATCTGGGCCTTGCTGACCGTCGTCTGAAGCCGGGAATCGGACCCATGGTCGTCTTGATTGTCGTGTTGTGCGCTCCGTAATCTGCATTGGTAGGCGAGGAGAGATCCTGTGCAGAAACATCAACATAGTCAACAATATATTCCAGACATTTAAAAACATTGGTCTCTTGCTTCAAAACCTTTTGAAGGGCGGGGCTAACTGTGATTGACAGGTCGCTGCCGCTGCAGTGTCTCTACGTCATTGCTCCGTATTCCAAATATGGTAACTTCTGTTCATTGGTTGCAAAAAACAACAACATGGCGAAATCGCCAAACTCAAGGCCTCCGTCACTTCAAAACGGTAGTCCACAAACCAATGGGTGACGTCACGAGTCTATGTCTTTAACACACACACACACACACACACACACACACGGTTCACACACAGAACAGAAAGTTCCCGACACCTCATGTGGGCGACTTGGCTCTGGAGCCTGGGCTTCGTAACGGAGGCTTCCTCACAGGCAGAGCGCCGGCCATAATGACTCAGATTTGAGCAAAAAGGGGAAAACGGGCTGATAAAGGCCGCTTTGTTTGGGCGACTCCACAGACCTTGGGTGGGTTTTTTTTTTTCTTTCCTCCTGCAGCTGTGTATCCCAACGGACGGAGAACCGATGCACAAAAATCCTCACGAGGTCAAACACTGACGGCCTCGAGCTCTTAACTCTAAACACTTCCTCAATGGCAGCGCTACGTCTTCATGTAGCTAACGGCCCCGCAGATAAACCTTGTGAATAGTTCCTCTCTGAGGTAACCAGGGCCAACCAGAGTTACCCGTCGTAATGAATGAAGGGGGGGGGGGGCTATAGAGCTGTCCCAGAGGAGAAATATCACTCTGTGACGGATGATTGTGTTTCAGCTCGTTCATAGATTCTCTGTCTTTGTGCTCATAAAACCGATCCTGTAAAGTTTAATGATAGTTAATCATTACTGATTTTAGTTTTTATTATGACAGACGATCAACGTGTCTGCGTTTTGGCAAGATTATCTGATTACATAATCAGTTACTGATTGCTGAAAAAATGGTAGGCGATGATGATTTAGTATGCTGTTCAGAGATGAACCCAGAACATAAAGTGCCCGGTGCAAAGTGACGGCCTGCAGCCGTCCATTTTGTTTCAAGTGGCCGCACTTCTCAAGCCACAGAGCTGTAATAATGGAACAGTTAAATGTTTAGAGACGTGCAGCTGTTGTTGGAGTTATTCAGTCATTCGGAGGAGTTTTTTTAAATAATTGATAACTAATTAATACCCATCACGTGCTGCAGGTCGTGCTCAATGAGCAGACTCGTCTGTTTGCGTCTACTGCATCGAGGCTACGCTATTTTAAAAGTCAACCTACATGTTCACCCAGTCGAAGAGACCATAAACCATGTGCAAAATTAATTAATTTGATCTTTGAAGGAATATAACAGTACTTTGCCTTTACCTTGGTCTTGTTATTGTAGTTTTGGTTAAAGTTACAATCTCGATTTCTTTTTTGTTCTCTTTGGCGGCACCAGTGGAGATAATCTGTAATTGCAGGTGTGTTTTTGGGTTTCACTTTCACTTGTTTTTGAAGTTTCATCATCTGTAGTCATCGCTCTTTTCTTTGTATTGTTCGGTCTTAATAACTGTCACTGGCACAATGATCACAGTCATTGTGAACGTATCAAACATGAGCACTCAACTGGAAATAGCTGTGCAATGGAGTCTTGCACATGTCTTGCACATCAATCAGCAGATTTACAGCCGCTCCTTTGATCCAATCAGGCACGTTGCACACACGTATACGGACACAGCTGAGTTCCAATCTGGTGCAACCACGGCCTCAGTTGCTTTAGATCACATCCCAGTGTAAACGTGGGTGAATCCGGAACCATCTCGGCAATGCAACAGACTGTCTTCAGTGATTGTTTGATACTAACTTTTAATTAACTAACTTTAAAAGCCATCTGAGGCTTTTTCAGTGCAGCACCTGTGTCCCCAGGTCGTAATAAAAAAAACAGACGTTTCCTTTAATCATGTGAAGTCGTTTAAAAAAAAGAATGAAGGGGAAACTAATATTAAAACCAACCCTCTAACTGAGTGTCTGTTTTTGCCAGGCGGACCTTTTGGATACAACGAAGTGGCCATGATACCAGCTGGAGCCACTCACATCCGAGTCACCGATAACAGCAGGAACTATCTAGGTAAGATACAGCCTGAGTCCCACACGGGACACCCGGCCTGCTGTTTATCCGTGTCAGCTTTCTGCAAGAAGACTCAGTTTGCGTCACTGGCTCTATGGCTGCAGTGTAAATCAGGCAGTTAAAGTAGCTCCAAGACTTGCAATAACTTCCTCTCCCCGGAGACAGAAGAGGCTCAGCAGTCCCATCTGGTCTCTGGTCCTGCTGTGGGAGTTTTCCAGGCAGCATAATAACCAAGGACATCTATTCTCATCCTTGTTTATGGGACCAAAATAAAACAGCCCCCTCCAAAATGGCTCACACTGTGGTCCTGAAAAAGCTCATAAAGGCTTTATCTGACCACTGGGGCGAGGCAGGTGAAGGTACTTGTTTCCATTTCATGTCATGGAAAATCCCTCTTCCACCACTGAGGAGAGACAGCTGCCATATATAGCCAGCTGCCATATTTCTGCTTCTGACAGCCTGCCTTTACCTCAACACGGCCCTCTTATATGGAGAGATAATTGACCCTTTGGTAAGTCCCGCCCCTCAAAGGCAGACTGGCCAATCAGAGCGTAGCAACGTCAGGCTCCATCTGGCGCCCGACAACTGTCCGTCTCTGCTCCACAGACTCATCAATGGTTTCAGATGTTCTTCACGTTCAGGCGGGTTTAGTGGATTTGGAAATCGTCAAACGTTTTAATATATACGTTTCTAAAACGTTACGTTTCTACCAGGCGACAACCTCCGGTTCTGACAAGTGAAGCCAATGCGGAAGTGTCTTAAAGCTGCATTCTCTCTAGTGTCCATCAGGGGGCATCTATGGTAATATTAATTTAGGGAGTGCAGTTAGTGATAGTTTGGGCTCCATGGTAGCTTCATGGAGTAGCAGTTGGGGCGGGGCTTAGCGTAGGCTCAATTACAAATATTTGACTCCTAAATAACACCAAACTTCCTTCCTTACTTCTCATTACCTTCGTCCCTCGTCCAGCCCTCCAGAATGGTCGCTCCCAGTTTGTGATCAACGGTAATTGGAAGATCAACATTCCAGGCGAGTACAATGTTGCCGGGACGAAGCTGCTGTACCGGCGCTCCGCAGACACCTGGGAGAGCTTCGAGGTTCCAGGACCGACCCAGGAAGACCTCCATTTAATGGTAAGAGCTCCAAGATACTGGTGCAGGACAATTTGGTCATCATCTGGTCTCAGGAGCTGCAAATCTCTTGACGTGTCTAAACACATTCTACTTTCTTACTTATTCTGCTTATCATTTGGCATTTCACAAGGTAAGAAAAACATCAGGTTTGAATCAATATTTAATTGTTTCCATTCAGACCCTGTGCAGGTATTTTGCAAGCAGGCCTGGCTGAGCTAACAAACAGCTGTTAACTATTGCTTCCTCCTGAGATACTGTGAGAACACGGCTGTTATAGTCTGCTGTTGGTTGATGGTGGTTGTAAGCATCCTTTAAACACTGTGTACTGTTTGTTTCCTTTGGCAAGTTCTACATTTTAGCGAGAATGAATGCAACAGCACTTGTGACTTCTTCCTGGGGGCTGGCGCTCTGATTTATTGCCTATAATTTGTCCTGGTACTCTTGTAAACCTAAATGTAAGGTTTAAGGGTTAACTCTCGGGTTAAGACGGCCTTTATCTCAGGCTTTGTAAGGCATAAGGAAAATGTGTCATGCATTCAGTCGCCATGCCTTTTCGTTAATCCCCCATTTAGTTGATTTACCTTTAGGATTACAAGGGTATGAGGCCAAATTATAGGCAATACACACCTGGACCAGTCCTCAAAATGTTCCAGTGAGCACAAAGAAAATTTTTGAGATTCAGTCAAATCGGACAAATTTACTACAAGGAACTTCTATTTTGTGTTGATTTTTTTGCGGCCCCTGTGCACAAAAGCGGTAGTGTTTCCTGAGCACCAGAGTCCCTTTAGAAAACCTCTAATTTTATTGCAAGAGGGTCTGACAGTCTTCCCCGCTCAGTCCTGGTTCTGGTTCTCCCGTGCCTCCCTTCCCTCCAGCGGGTCCAGCAATACGTCCTGGGTCTCCAGCAGCGGGGTGTCGGTGTTGGCTCCCAGAGAGGAGAAGCTCTGCTTCTGGAGGAGGAGGAGACGCTGCTGCTGCTGCCAGGAGCTGAGCTCTCCTCCTCCCTCCGGAGCGCCGACTGCAGGTCCAAGGCTGCAGGTCCAAGGCTGCAGGTGAAGCCGGATCTGGGTCTGTCCACGGTGGACCGGTTTTTGCTGGAGGATCTGGGTCTGCAAATGTCACAACAGTCAGTCTGTTGGGCGCTTTTCAACTATGAAAAGTTTAATTTTTTTAACGTGAGGCTTTCATCCAAAAATGTGAGGCCCATCGAGAGGAAAAACGCGGGACAGTCAGCAATGCAAAAGCAGCACGCAAAAATGCTTCACTATCATTGAAAATAATTACAAATACCCTGAATGCTGCACTTTGAAAATAAATTATGAAGGCAGATGAATACCAAAGGAAAAGATTCAAAACCTTTCCAGGCCAGTCTTGATGTTTCCATGCCGTCCTTGTGTGCAGGTGCTGGCGACAGACGGAAACCCAGGCATTGAGTATGAGTACTGGCTGCCACCAGGCCAATACGCCCTCCACCATGGGAGGAGGAGTCCACTGCGTCAAGCTCACCACGCTGCCAACTACCTTCCCTGGGGTCAACCCACCACTACCACCACCACCACCACTACCACCACCAGGCCTCCCCCCGTCACCACCCGACCCCACTGGTGTAAGTCCAGCCTCCAGCTTCATTTAATCACCCTTAAATATATTCATACAGATGATTAAAGCATGAATTTAAAGGAATAACTCACCCCAAGAAATCCTAAACTTTATACATTATCTACTCATCCTCATGTCAGTCAAAACTCCATTGAAGTTGGGAAGAACTAACAGACATTAGTTGTATTACAACACCTTACTCACCAGGTGAGGACATCTTTGACCCACTCCTCTTACCGTAGTTGTGTTGACACAGTTTCTTCTGTGCAAGAAAGGATTATTACTGTCACTTCAGATTAATTCAGAGTTATCTCCCAATAAAGTGGTTTGGATAATCTAGCTAAACTGTTGTATTCCTACAACCCGTCTGATATCGAGACACTCATATTTGTTGTCCCATCAGATTTTGTTTAGTCATTTTATCAACGCCCTGGTGATGATCAGCTTGTGTAGCATATTACAAGTGTTTTGTATTTAACGCTGAGGTCGGCAACATTGGAGAAACCAGGCGGCATCCTCCGGGTCTTAAAAGTGAAGCCAGTGCTTTATGTGTTAAAGCTGCATTCTCTCTAATGTCCATCAGGGGGCGACTCCTCTGGTTGTATAGAAGTCTAGTCTAAAATGACTCAACTTCTCTCTTGATTTATTACCTCAGTAAACATTGTAAACATGAGTTAATGGTCTCAATCTCTAGTTTCAAGTCTTCTTCAATACAGCATGATGTTCATTTAGTGAATTATGGTCCATTTAGAGTCAAACAGACCATAAAGCAGGGGATGATTTAGGGGCGGGGCTACACTGTGATTGGCAGGTCGCTACCACAGCGTTGTCCGGTCTGGGATTTTTCCGTGTTTTCTTCTTACAACTTTAATCCTTTCACAGAGTTTTTTTTTACTTCATGGAAGTTCATGCAACATTTTGGTCGCCTAAAAATGTCTTATTCAGCATTTAGTTGTAGTTACTGTAGCTCCACCCTCTCGTTTCTCTTCTGGTTGCGAAAAAACAAGATAGCAACGACCAAAAACCAAGGATGGCACCAGCCAAAATAACTAACTTAAGGCGTCAACACGGCAGTCCACAAACCAATGGGTGATGCCACGATGTCTATTGGAGGAACCAGCAAGAGTACGCTAGATTTTAAAACTTATCCAACTGAAAACCCAGCCGTGTGTTGCCAACTATGTTCCAATAAAAGCAAGCAGCACTAGCTACAAAAGTCTGGTTTTTTTTGTCAGATAATTGTAATTATAGATTGCTTTAACACAATATATTTAAGGTGTTTCTCACTGGCTTTGCTCCACAACATGCTGTCTGCATGCAATCTGCCAGAACTTTCTGACTGTGGAAAATATTAGCAAGTAATGAAATAAGTATTGTATACTTTGAAAAGCTCTTAGATTATGCAGCAGGAGCAGCTGCAGCTCTTTCTAGTAATCAGATCTGTTTTCATCTGTAGTCTGGGATCAGGCTGAGATAGAAATTCTCAAAATAACTTTTGGCGTTCCTTCAACCTTTAGCGGAGTTTCAGCTGACACGACTTAAGTAGAAGATGACTTAACTTTAATTTCAGCGTGAACCCCTGTAAGAGTCTTTTATCACCTTTACATGAACAGACGTTGACTGTCTGCAGCATTGTGATATTGTGAATTTTCCATCCGCATTATGTTTCAAACACACTTGTCGTGATCAAAGTGAAATCCCTGCACACCCTCACAGGTGTTTCATGTCATGCGCTAATAAGAAGGAGCTAACAGGAGAACGAGGTGACCGTCAATCAAATCGCAGTCCGACCACGCCCACAAAGCCCTGAGTGGAGAGCCGATCAGGCGCAATAAGCGGAAACACCTGTCCGTCTTTAGGTCACGGTGGATTTAAAAGAGTTTATGTACATGCTGAAGCTGAGGAATGCAGCTGGTTCATCTGTCATGATAAGCCTGCAGTACACATGTTCTGAATTCCTCCTTAAACACTCACATTCACATGGAAATCTGCAACCAGCCTGAGGACTTAAAATAAATCTGAGTAGCTGCTCTGGAAACATTTTCCAACTGATTGGTTCGTGCCAAACACAATCTGACTCTTGATGTTGCCAGAAATAGTGTGTTAATTTGTTTGTTGGGTAACACGATGAACTTTCCAGTCGCTGAGTGTGGTCGTGATTTCTGTTGTTGGGCAGGATATAATGAGGTCAGAATGATGTGGAGCTGTATGAGGAATGCATGCTGGATTATGTCTTTTTGTGACAAACCTCAGCACCACATTTTGAGAGAAGTCTGCTGTTTCTTACCAACATATTTAAAACAATATATATTTTAAGCCGATACACAACAGGAAATATGTTTTCTACTTGATTCTGGGGTCAGTTTTGATCCGACTTGGTACGCAAACACGGATCGTTAATTTGCCCCCTCTGCTGCTGCGTCAAGCTGTCCGAGCTACGTTACCGTGGAGCCCACACTGTCACTAACTGCACTAGAAATATTATCCAAATTTTAGAAAAACTTGTGAAATAGGGGATGGGTTTACAACATGTTTAAAAAATCTAAATCGTGGATGTTGGTGAGACAGCCTTTAAAAACATGGTGTGTGTTAGTGTGCATGTTGCGTTGCTGCTAGTGACTCGGAAATACATAAATTTGTCTCAAAACAGTGTCTTTTAATATCTGTAAGTGGCTAAAGTCACAAATGTTCAAATGTAACAAAATCATTTTATAGAAATGAAACAAAGTGAATCACAAAATGATCTTATTCCAAACAGAAGCACCTGTTTTCAACATTGTTTACAACACTGTGTGTGTGTGTGTGTGTGTGTGTGTGTGTGTGTGTGCCTGTGATTTGTGTCTCACTAGTTTTAAGGCCTGTGAAGCCGCCCCGCCAATCTCCCCACCACAACCGCCGCCAGCCCCCCCACCAGCCCATCCTGCCCCGTCTGGAGCGGGAGGAGAACCACAGAAACCTCCTGCCTCAGCCTCCACCTGGAAGTATGTTCACCGTTTCCCTCAACCCACCCCATCCCCCCAACAAGCTAAGACCAGCTAACCATGAGCCGATAAACTCCCATGAAGAAAGCGAGCATGTGTACTTCTCAAAAAGTTATTTTTTAGGTGTTTATTTGTGAGCTTGTTTCTGCTCGGTTTACTCTGCAGGACATTGTGGGAAATGTCGGCGGGTTAAAGGTCGAAGGGAACGCCAGAAACAGTATTGTCAGAAGGACTTTGGTGAGTCTGAGCCTAAAAACGTGACAGGATTCTAACTCTATCTTATTTCTTGAACATTTTATTGAACTCTTTTCTGTTTCCCGTCAGTTTTCCGGGGCCGAGTCCTCGGGAAGCTGTACAGAGGCGAGGAGACGCGCTACGACGTCCAGATCATCCACACCTACCGAAACGGATTCCGCCTGGAGCACCGGGAGTTCCTGTGGGTCCCGAATGTGTGCGACTGCCCCCGCCTGGAGGAGGGGAAGCAGTATATACTGATGGTCCGTCGCCACATTAACAATGAGCGCACGCTGAACCGCATCCTGCTGGAGGAGGAGAGCTACGTGGTGCCGTACAGACCCAGAGAGGACGAACTGCTGCAGTCGCTCGAAAGACTCTGCAGCAACAGAGGACCCAAACAGCCTGCAGAACGGACGGGATGAGTGTGTGTGTGTGTGTGTGTGTGTGTGTGTGTGTGTGTGTGTGTGTGTGTGTGTGTGTGTGTGTGAAGCTTTATTCACTTCCAGCGTTTCAACCTTCAAAACATCACCAGACTCCAGATGTGATCCGTGGTCGATGGTCTGATGAATCCCAGAGTGGCATCACTGGAGAAAATGACCGTTTCAGCCTCATTTGAAACTCGCCACAATAAGAAACCAAAAAGACTCCACGTTTATTTAAAAGCCAGCTTACTGTACCATATAGAGCACTTTAGGTGGATGCTTGTGCCCACCTTTAAACACGTACCAAAGAGAAGAACATTGACTGAAATGGCCTTTTTGTTATTGCTGTTTTTCCACAGCTATCATTTAATTTTTGTTATTATATTATTGTATTTTTTGTGTGTAGACTTAAAGGAAAAATCCACCTCAAAACACGCAGATGAACAACGACTTCATTCCTATCAAACATCATTTTGACTTTGTCTTCTGCTTACTTTTGGGGAAACATAGACTCACCCAGATATTAAAGCACATGGTCGTCTTTCTAGAGCGGCCATGATGAAGCTGATAACTTAAACCTAAAGTATCTTTAAATTATGTCTGAGACTCCAGTGTTTCTATGTTGAGCAACATTCAACGTGTTTCCATTCTAGTGTCGAGCTCATTTTACTTTTGAAATGTCGCGAATTAAGCGGATTTCCATCAACTGGTTCGGAGCGAATAAACTCGGCTACAGCGTAGTTTGGTGAGAAGTTGGCGCTGTAGGCTAGACATAGATGTCATCCGCCAGGAAACAGAGAAGAAGAAGAAGAAGAGGTCGCAAACCACGTCGGCTTGGTCGTCTAACCATCTACGAGAGAAAACGAATATGTGAATGGAAACACGGCTATTGAGGATATTAAAAGTCGTGTTTCCAGTCACGTATTATTGTGCACATTTTGACGTATCACATTATAAAAGGCAAAATTCAATAAAACTCCCAAAACTATTTTTTCGCCACGTTTGAGTTGGTTTTTGATTTTGTTGAATAGTTTATGTACTGAACGGATTCTGACGCAGCAAAGATTTAACTCACATGATCAGTTGTTTATGTTGACAACATGTAAAATGGTCAATACTCGCTGACAATACAACAATTAAAAGTTACCCGATTAGGAACAAGTTCCTGAAGACCTCTCTCCATTTCTCTCGTAGACGTTGGACCAGAGATGAGTAGATGATGACCAACCTCTACTTCTTCTTCTTCTCTGTTTTACTGGCCTATTACAGCGTGTGTAACCTACAGCGCCAACTTCTGACCAAACTATGTTCATTCGAGATGGAAACACGCCTAATGTGCTTCTTTGGTTCTCTTAATATCCGTTTGACAATAAAATGGAAACACAGCTATTGGAAACATTTGGAATATCAGCAGGGAAAATATACCTCCTGAACCAGCTGCTCATCCAGTCGCATGAAGTAAAAATAGATTCTTCTTTTCTAGTAATTTTAAATTAAGTTCTAACTGTGACGTCTCCTCTCATTATCTAAACGGCACATGTAACTGCAGCTAAGTTCAATTTGCACGTTGCAACATGCAGTCAGGATTTAGAGGTGGGTTTTTCTTTTAGGCGTAACTCCAGATAGTAAAAACATATTGCTTCACAATATTTGTATACAAAAAAAAATAAGCTTAAACCACAACTCATTAACCTGTGTGTCACTTGTTTAACGTCTTTCACAGTGTCTGTTTTGTGGTATTAATTTTTTTATAGTGTGTTAAATCAGGTCTGCTTTGTGATACTTATGTGAAAGAGATTATGAAATATACAGTATTTTATTGTGTGGCACTGATTAACTACAAGTATACTAAAGTATAATTTGACTATAATTGTTTTGAGAAAACTTGCAGTCCGTTGAATAGTCACTTAACGTCTGTGCCTTGTGTTTTGCATTTGATATATAACAAACCTCATCTACGTGTGCCAAAATAATGTCTTTGTACATTTTGTCCATAAAGTGAATGAAAATAATAATCTTCTATTTAAACTTATTATAAACAAAAAAACAACATAGCCGACAGGAGAACAGCAGCGTTTTTAAGAAAAGAATGTATTTACAAAAAAAAGCTTTCACATCTACAACAAAGGAAACACTACATTTAAACTACAGATAATATAACTATGTATTTATTTCATGACTGAGCCAGATCGCTGCTCGTATTATATAATATCATTATAAGGAAGTCATCGCAGACACTCAGCTCAGCGTCCCTTCAGTGGAGAAACCAGTCTCCGGTGTGGGGAGGAGCGGGGGACTATTTTTAGATTCACAACACGGTTCATCTCAGCCAACCTGGTCTCACAGGGATCCGTGGAATGACTAGGACCTCTTAACGTAATGGTGTTCAACACTTAAACTATTTCACGTTCAGACAACAAAACCACTTAGTTAGTTTAAGGAAAAATATCTTCGTTCAGCTTAAAATACGTTCGCAAATTCAGTAATATAAGTAATCAGTCCCAAACGTAACTTCAAATCTCAGTACTGAGTTATCGTACTCATTGACTAAGGATCCTTTGTTATGGTGGACACACAAATGAAACGCATCCACGTGAACCTTCTGAACTAGTGACTTAAAGGAGGCAACCTCTGGATCTGCAGAGTGGAGTCAATGCTTCATGTGTTAAACCTGCATTCTCTCTAGTGTCCATCAGGGGGCGACTCCTCTGGTTGTATAGAAGTCTATGAGAAAATGACTCTACTTCTCGAGGTCGTGGTCATTTCCCGTATTTCTGTGAGATCGCGTTGCCTCAGCAGACGTGACTACTTCATCTGAAGGCGTGAGACAGAAAGCTTCTGTCCCTTCTGGAAGTTTTAGTTGCTTTTTTTTTTTTTTGCTTTTTTTTTTGAGCACTCTTGGTTTCAATTTTCTAACTTTTCAAAATAGAGCAACACATGCAAAATAAAAATGTAAACAAGAATCAAGTGAATGATGAGCTACATAGCAACATAATGCGAGCATGCATCGTGTTCCTCATTGTCAAAATATATTTTTTGCCCAAATATAACAAACGTCTCGTGTAGAACTTTAAAGAACACCATACATTTCTGTTTAGCTGCCTCTCAGTCAGACCGTCCGTCTCTGAGCATTTAAAGATCCATCTTGTGACAACATGAAAGAGAAAATACTGAAAGAGAATCTGCTGTCCTTGTGACCCGCGGACGCTTTAGGTTTATATTTCTACACATGAACAAATCTTTCTTTTTTTGCCTCAGTTGGTGCGTTTCCATCTCCCTGCTTTCATGCACATTTTCAATTGGCGCATTAGAATAAAAAAAATGCTGAAAATTTTACCAAAAAAAGTTGAAATATCACCAAAACAGTTGATGTATCGATAAAAGCCAAATGCGACAAAGTGCAACCGAGACAGATTTAGCGAATAAATGATGAAGCTCATGAAGCTGAAGACACGAAAAACAGTCGCTACATATACATACAACATATATATACATCATATATACATGACGTATTCTCCATCGTTTTTCACCGTTTGAGGTTCGAATGTGCCGAAATTTTGCAGACAAAGTTCATAATTGACTGAAATGTTGCAATTAAATTGTTTCTGTGTACATTTTCTGGTTTGTAACTGTTAGCACTAAATGAAATAAAGTTCATGCTATTATTATTATTATTATGAAACTACAGTGTGACCGTTCCAGTCATTGTCATTCCAGCAGATGATTTCAAACTGCAGCAATTACATCTGAGTTCATTATTACACTGGATTGAAAAGTCCTTAATAAATGATCAAACATTAATTTGACATATTGGGGTACACGCCTGTTTGTTCATTTGTTGAGAGTTAGCTGAGAAGATCTACACCAATCTCTGATGCGGCTGTAGCTGGGAGTTGATTTAGCTTTAGCTTAGCATAAAAGCTGGAAACATGAAGTCCAAAGCTCAGAAACACATCGAGCCGCACCTCAAAAGTTAAAAAACTAGCACGTTATATCTCGTCTGTTTAATCTGTTGTGGTTTTATGGGACTGAAATCGTATGTCTGTATGATGTCGCAGCCTGGTTGCCTAAAAATGACGTCCCCGTACAACGAAACTGCATTATCGATTATAAAGGGAAATTATGTTCGTTTTTTACGTATCACAAGTACGTTTCTACTCGTAGTCTGAGGAGATCCGCGTTGGGGAGGATGTCTATGGTGGATGGGAGGGTCAAACAAACACAGGACTTTCACCAAGGAGACCATTGTTTGTGTCACCAAAGTCAACGTGCTCTTATTCCAATTTACATCCGTAACTTAAATAACGTAACAAACGTACCTATTTTAAGCCAAAACATTATGTTTTTAGTGAACCTGACAAAGTAGTTTTGGTATTTATTTTATTTATTTTTTTCTTCAATGCTAGGGTCCATGGACAGAGGATGTCGTATGTTGTGCAGATTGTAAAACTCTCTGAGGTAAATTTGTGCTTTTGGGTTGTACAAAATAAATTTAATTTAAAATATTGCTAATTACGTTTCTCTCGAAACATTGAGAATGCAGTTTCATTGAATGGGAACGTAATTTTGAGTTTGAGTTTCGAAAAAAAAGATGAAAGAGAGAAAAGGTCTGTTGTAGTGTTCGGTTGGAAAGAAAACCTTCACGTATGGTCGATGCGCCTAAATATTAATCTAATTTCTTCGATTACAGTTGTAACAAACAGCATCTCTTGCATCATTATGTCTGAACTCAACACAGTCGATGCAATTAGCCCACAGTTCTCCGTTTCCAACTCTGAGAAAGATTTGTTCATGATCAAAACCATCGACTGCCCGTCTTAGATCAGAGGACTAACAGGGCTTTCTTTTTTCTTATTCTTATGTGAAAGAAAACATTAACTGGGATGTGAGCCTCTGATGCAATATTACAGCAAATATCTAGAATCCTCCCTTGTTATAATATCGACAGTCTACAGAATAGCAAAACAATTAAATACACCGCTAAAATTAAAGTTCATAAATGTATCCATCTTTATACCTACTGACTGTAATCCCCAACATTACACAGGGCGAGAGTTCACCCCTTCTGATCCCTTTGGCAATTCATACTGTTAAGTGTGTTTCCAAACCACAGTCGAGTCCTCACAGTGGTTTTAAAGTCATGGTGTGAAGCCGGCGACGTCACGCCTTTAACCGGTTCTTCTTAAATCAGCAGGGCACCGAGCCCTCTGATTGGTCCTTCTCACGGCAGCGTGAGTCTTTGACCCACGTGACCTCGAGCCACGCGGGACCTGTCGTCCGCATAGCGTCCCGTCCGAGCTCGTCAGACGGTCACGGAGACGTGGCGAGAGGATCCCGAGCGCCGTTTGATGCGCGAGCGGCGAGGTCTGGATTCTGACTGGCAGCTGCACAGAGGGCCCAGCAGCAGCCAGAGGTAGAGGATGACGCAGGCCCAGCAGGACGACATCTTCACCCAGAAGGTAGACCAGCTGCCGTGGGTGAAGGTGGTCTCCAGCACCGCCGACTCGTAGCTGGAGGAGGACAACAATGTTTAGCAGCAGTTCCTCGTCTCGTTCATGTGACATTTCTTATGTCTTCTGTGACTTTTTAACAGCTGCATCAATTAATCAATTAGTTGTCATCTATTAGAATAATCACAAACTATTTCTATAATTGATCGGCTTGAGTCATTTTTGAAAATTCTCAAATTCCTGCTTCTTAAATGTTTCTTTACTCCTGTGTGACAGAAACTGAATGTCTGAATGGTCATCTTACACAATTTTAAAAACCAAACAACTGAAATAATCAACAGATCAGGCAGTGAAAATTATTGTTAGTTGGAGCCCTAAACTGTTAACTGTTTTGTTTATCAGTCCATTATTTGTGCTTCTTTGTGTGAAACTTTTATTTTGCCGTCTTGGCCAGAACTCCCACAGAAAAATTATAAAAAATCTGAATGGGAATATCCTGTCAAACGAAAGGTTAAATAAAAAAAAGAAAGTGCTTTAGAACTAGTCAAAAATTGTTAAGATGAGGAGGATGGAGCTGAACAATATGTTTCACTTTTTCAAAAATCTTCTTTTTAATCTCATTTTCACCTTCCCTTGACAGAATAACTGCAGCAGCCTTCCCACAATATCTCAAAGTGATAAAACAATTTATTGAAAAATGTATGATTTGGTAGAATTTGCCATAAGTTACTAAAAATGCAAAAAGAATACGTTGCAAATTGAAACAAAACAAAACAAAACCCCAACGTATGCTTACGTAACAAAACTACTTGGTTAGGTTTAGAAAAGAACATTGTTAAAATAAGTATGTTTGTTACGTCATTTTAATTCATGGATGTAAATCTAAATAAGCGTGTTGACTTTTGGTTTCAAACGGGACACAAACATCGGTTTCCCTGAGTCAAAGTCCCGTGTTGATAACTTTCAGACAGTCCCTTAGAAATCACAGAAATCTGAATGTGAACGAGTGTCGTTAACTGACCTGAACCAGTTAGTGAGGGTCATCATGACGTACAGCGAGGCCAAGAAGAAGACGAAGTGGAAGAAGAAGTAGCTGTAGGCCACTCGCTGCGTCTCGTTGTGAATGACCTTCTGACAGCCTTTGTTCTCCTCGGCCATCACAAACTCCTCCTCAGCTGAAGAAGGGAAAGAAATTATAAATGTGCTGTCCAGCCATGATTTTATATTCTGTTTAATTCACGACAGGGGAAACATCGAATGTGACGACGCATGCGCAGCATTTAGAAAAAGCGCTGCAAGAACTCACACAATGGAAAACTGTTTCCAGGGGACACTAAAGAGCGATGCACACGGCTGGGGCCTCTTGTCGCTGCCATGGCTTTTGGCTAATATAGTTATTGAACTTCTGTCAGTGGTTTTGTTAGGTCACCGAAAATGTTTTCCTGGCTTATTTTAACATTGTGGTGCCATGGTTCAGATATCTTTTGCAGATAGCCTAGCATTAGCCTTTAGCTTTTTATTAGCTTGTCAATTAGAGCAACAGTCAAAGTTATTGAACAAGCATTAGTGTCCTCCGATTGGAGATTAGTTAATTTAATGACGACCAGTTAACCTAATTGCTGACCAGCCGTGTGCAACACTTTTTAAGTTTCCCTTTTGTTGTGAGCGTCTTTCAGTGCTTTGTCTAAATGCTCCGCATGTGATGTAAACTTTGAGTTGGTGAAGATGTTTCTTAATTTGCAGCGCGTGGACTTCTCTCCCGGCCTCCTTATTTACTGCTTTGAGCACACGAGGCGAAGAAGACAACCCCGTAACGTTAACTGCGTCAGCACACACCTTCCTCTTCCTCGGGGCAGCAGAAGCAGCAGGTGGCTTTCTGGAACTCGTAGCGGTAAACTTTGATCATCCAGAACGGGCCGAACACCTCCGCCAGGTAGGAAGCTTCATTACTGCGGGAGAGGAATTCGATTTGAACACACATAATATGAAAGTACATACGTTTAACAGTGACGTTTCTGTGATCTATGTTTTTCTTGTTATTTTATTATGTCGTATCAGGTAAGATAAGTCATTTACCTGCACATTGTTTTGAAAGATAAAGAGTCCACTCACCATGCAAAGAGGACGCAGCAGTACATGATGGCGGCTCCAATTATGGCCACAGCGTTGCCCTCGTTCTGGATGCCATCTTGTCCCACGCTGGGGTAACAGACGGTCATGTTCATGCCCTGATACACCACTGACACAGAGAGCAACACAGCACGTCAGTATCATTCAGTCTGCTGCTGCTTTATGTCAACTTGTCCTTCTTTGGAAAACAAGTAGTGGCAGTTAGTGGTGCAGTCAAGGAGCTGCAACCAGCAGAAAACTTACAATGAAAATAGATAAACAGTTTCTATTATTGTTAAACAGGTGAGTATGAGGATGAATATTATATTTTACTGACTAAGAAAAAGCTGTAAAATGAAAAAAAACAGAAAAATACTGTTTACAGACACAAAGAAATGTAAGAGACCAGCCTCATGAAAAACATTACTTTTAGATATAAAAACATTTACTTTTAATTTGTTATATCTTTAATAAAGGAGTTCACCTTTCACCAAAATAACCTTTTGCTTCTTTTATGCCAGCACCAGAGAAAGAAAGGTGCCACATGCTGGTCAAGTGTCGCATTTCTTCTTTCTTTCTCATTTGTTTCATTTGCTGGAAATTCCTCTCTTTCTTGTAAAAAAAAGAGAGAGGGAGGGGGGGGGGGGGGGGGTCTCAGCTGCACTCTCCCTCCTCTTTATAGACTCACCCTCTGGACACTCTCTGGGGTGAACACAGAGTCCTCACAAATATGTACTGTATGCTCACACATGTGCATGCATGTGCACGATGCTGTGACTCCCAAACACACACACGCACATGCACACACACACACACACACACACACACACACACACACACACACACACACACACACACACACACACACACACACACACACGCCGGCTATGGATTTCTAAGAGGAGTTTAGTGTAGTTGGGGGGGGGACCTGAACAGTGAAAACACAAGCTGATTACAGGATTCAGACTGTATTATACACACACACACACACACACACACACACACACACACACACACACACACACACTCCCACACTCCAGACTAATTCTTCCTCTCAGAAACAGAAGGAGTACTCTGTGTGTGTGTGTGTGTGTGTGTGTGTGTGTGTGTGTGTGTGTGTGTGTGTGTGTGTGTGTGTGTGTCTGTGTGTGTGTGTGTGTGTGTGTGTGTGTGTGTGTCATGGTGAGGTCATAGAGCAGAATAAGTCTTCCTGTAGGACAGACAAGGCAAACAAGGACCTAAGAAGACAGTATGGAGGATGGATCTCTTTGTCTAAAGAAGACACACACACACACACACACACACACACACACACACACACACACACACACACACACAGTCCTGGTTTCATGAGGACATTATATTGATTTACATTCATTTCCTGGAGATTTACCCTAACCCTTATCATAATCGCTACCAGCTTAATCCTTAATGCTTACTCTAACCTTAACATTAACCTTAACATTAACCTACACCTAACTTTTCCTTAACCTTAACTTTAACCTTAATCTAAACCAAAACTTAAACCGAATCCTAACCTAAAATTTAACCTCAACATTAACCTAAACCTAAACCAAAACTTAAACCTAACCTTAACCTTAACCTAAATCAAAACTTAAACCTAACTTTAACGTAACCCTAACTCTAAACTTAACCTAAACCTAACATTTAACCAAGTCTTTTGTCCCCATTTTGTCCCCCCACAAAAGGAGAGTCCCAAAAATATGATGTGTAATCAGATTTATGTCATAACAAGACAGGTAAAACACTCACTCACACTCACTCACACACACACACACACACACACACACACACACACACGCACACACACACACACACACACACACACACACACACACACTCACACTCACACACACACTTTCTGGAGGCGTTAGCATGACAGGTGTCAAACCCCCTAAATTAAAGTAGCTGAGAAAGGAAACTCAGCAAAAGTAGGTGGAAATTAAATATCCTAGAGCAGTTGAGTGTGTGTGTGTGTGTGTGTGTGTGTGTGTGTGTGTGTGTGTGTGTGTGTGTGTGTGTCTGTGTGTGTGTGTCTGTGTGTGTGTGTGTGTGTGTGTCTGTGTGTGTGTGTGCGGTTGACAGTCTGCGGTGGTGAAAAGGTGTTTTTAAAGCAGACTCTGAGTGCATATTTTCTCAACAAGTTGCTACAATGTCCTGCGCTGCCCCGGGACTCTGACACACACACACACACACACACACACACACACACACACACACACACACACACACACTGTACACTCACACATACAAAACGCCTCTGTGGATAATATGTCAGATACAATGGAGACCTGGAGAGTTCAATAGACTTAAATAACCTTCAAGGTCTTTATGGTTTAAGAGAGCTGGAGGACTGAACACACGGGACGCTCTGATCCTCCACTTAATGCAGACCTCATCTTAGCAGAGTTAGCCACAAACTCTGGTCTTTTATGCCCTTTTGAGACCTTTACTCTTCTTTAACTTTTCTGATTAAGGGCATTTTGAGCATTTGAAACCGAGATGGAATGAGTATCAAAGAACACCTTTCCTCTAGGTTACCTCCATCACATATCGTAACGATACGCCTGCGGGCTTCATATGATGGATATTGACGGGAGAAAGGAAAGACATCTGCCGGGCTGTGATTGGTTGTTCCTCTAACTATTTTCATCTCTGGTCGCACCCTGAAAAACAGGCAGCATCGACAACAATGGATGCTAAAAAAAACATGCGTGTGAACGGCCACTAAAGGTGCTTTTACTTGCTACTAGTTTGGCAGATGAGCATATGAATTAACCAGCTTGTTTGTGAACACGAACACAATAACTTATTTTACAACGAGACGCGCCGCGAGAAACTTGTCGTCCCGCAAAAAAACATTGTTTTTCTACGTTCCGGCGCGCCTAGCGTGCACTTTTCATGGCAGTTTTTAGACGTGTGTAAAAGTTAAAAGTGTCCTCAACCTTTCTGCACCAGACGTGGAGCGCTAACGCTTGTCAATGCCACACTTGGCCCATGCAGCCAATCAAACAATCTGTTTTGGTGCCGGTAGATGTGGTAGGGCTAGCTAGCTAGCTAGTTAGCTGTTGGGATGGTGTGAGAACTACAGAGTATGTGAGAGAGAACGGAGGAATTCATATCTCATGTCGCGATAGTTTCCCGTGAGTTACGGTAAGCCAGCGAGGGCATAAGACCCGACCTGTGCTGCACTAAAAGACATCTCTCGTGGCTTCTTTTCTGCTTCATGATTTTGAACATTGCAAAGTGACGGCTAGAAAGTAGCATCTATAAATCTGAAGTACACCACCAGCTGGTGAATTCATTACTGTCGACGTTTTACATCGTACATGTTTTCTGGCATCGTAGCGGGTGGAAATATCTTCTCATGTCAACGCAGTCTACATTTGGACATTTAAAGTATCTACAAGAATAAGAAAAACACACCAAACAATATATGAGGCATGAACCGTGTTTTGTTGTGCGTTTTGATTTTGACCTCTTGTGTTGTCGAGCTGTGTGACAACACGTGTAATGACGCTGCCAGGCTGTATTCCTGTGTTATTATGTTGTCAATGGATCCATGAGGAATGTGAAACAACTATCCTCCTGTCTGCCCTCACCACAGGCCACCAGCCCAGCAGGCAGCATGTCAGAGCACATCTCATCCCAGATTATCTCTGCCTGTGTGTGTGTACGTCTTTATTTGCATGCATGCCATTAAGATGTAAACCCCGGATAAGACCAGGCCCTTTGACAAGCCTCTGCCCTAATGTCTCTGTCATGTGGAGGCTCTTTGTCTCACCTGGAGTCAACAGGTGAGTCATTACGAGGGAAGCAAATTATAGAGGATTTAGAAATACGTGTGTGTGTGTGTGTGTGTGTGTGTGTGTGTGTGTGGGCTCTTCAGTATTAACAGGATGATGAGATACAAACAAAACACTTTTTGAAACATTTAAATTTATCTTGTGGTGAAGATAAAGGGGAGGTTCAGTCTAGATGACTGGTTGTTTGTTGTTGTTCCTCTATTTCATACTGGCTGTAAAGAGCCACAGTAAGAGATGAGAAACAAAATCCACGGTCATCTTTTTAGAGTTAGTTTTAGTTTTGTGTGTTCTTAAATCTCAACTGCAGCTCAGGGGAGAAAGCGGAAACACGAAAAACATAAATGTCCTTGCAGTTTGTCCTCAAATAAAATGCTGTTTAAAAACTGAGGTATGCTCCACATCTTACTGTATGAACATGTCGGTTAAGTTTTAGCCACATAATAACAGTATAACATTTGTACACCCTTCACTGTTTGTGTAGCGACCTCGTAAAGCGCTGTTCTAACCGCATTCCTTTATGACATTTCACCTTGATATTACTCGTGTTTTTATCGTAAACGACCGAAAAGAGACACAAAACCACAGAGCGATGCGTAATGACTACAAAGAGACACAAAACGACTACAAAGACACAACTTTTGTCCAACAAAAATATTTGATTGTTAAATTTTACACTACACCTTTATAAAGTTGTCATGGTGAACATTTTAGCAAATAGTTGACACAGAGCAACATCGATTTGGAGTCACATTTACAGCCATTTCGCTAATGTAAGTCCAGTATTCACTCTTTTTTTTTTGCTCGTTTTTTGGTCTCCACCATCTCCTGAGAAAGATATCCGATTCTTTAGCGGCTAAAAGCTCCACTGTGTTCACCGGCTAGTTGCTAAATGTAGCCGTTTGTCGAGTCGTGCTGGGCAGACGACGTCCAAGCGCCCTGAAGATCTGCAGAGTGGGGTAATAATTCACCACCTTTCATATTACGCATACAGTAGTCATTAAACCCTTTTCTCCTATGACAATATTGATTACAGCAGATTTAAAGTAAAAAAAAAACATGCAGTGAACACTTATAACTCTTATAATTGCCGATGTTTGTGTGTCGTGTGAACTCTGGAGCTGCAGAGGTCTGCTGCTCTGCGTCTGGTTAGTTAGCGTACCTTTCTCTGGCGGGCGGCTGGACAGCGCGGAGAAAGTGAGGTACATGACGTAACAGCTGATGATGGAGGCTTGAAGGAGACCCGACCGAGGCTGCTCTGCAGAGACAGAGACAGAGACAGAGACGGGGGAGGGTCAGGGTCAGAGTACATACCATAATGTACAATACCTGACATGCACACACACTTCACAAGCAAGCAGTGGTGGAGAAGTAACTCCTTTATCTTTATAGAAAGTACAAATACCGCTGTGTACAAATGATACAGTTCAACCACTGATTTAAGTAAACGTAAACAAGTATAAAGTCTTAAAATGTACTCAGTTTATTGATGTAAAACTACTAATAGTGAGAAAAATTGACAGGTTCCTTTCAGAGAGGTAGATTTTGAGTCATTGATATTTTAGAAATTTCAGGAATTTATCTGCGTTTATTTGGTTAAAAAATATATTAAAAAATATGATAGTAAAATTAAAAAAAAATTAAAAAAAATATCAGATTAAAAAAAACTAATTTTCATGAATGAAAAGCCCAAATTTGGAGATTTTGCATTAAAAATGCTCCATGAATGGAAATACTTGAGGTTTAAACTTGAGCAATGGTGGAAAAAAAGTACTCACATCTATTTACTGTACGAGTAAAGTACAGTACTTCCACCTCTGTAATCAGCTGTTTCAACCCAGACATGTGCGGACAGAGTCGGCCTGCAGTCAGCGTTCGGTCCTCAGAGGGAGAACCAGATGATATTATCTTACAGTACATCTAATTATTATTATCCGCAGCAGCGCTGGTTTCAACAGCGGGATGTTTGCGTAGCCGGAGATGGACTAAGTGTTATTTCACCGGCGGGAATCGACGACAGACGACAGTGTTTTCATGACTCACTCTGCTTCACGCACGGCGTCACGGCAATGAAGGACATGAGGCCGCAGAGCCCCAGGTTGATCCACAGCAGGGCCTTGTTGAAGTGGCAGGCGATGGGGTGCGTGTAGTACTTGTACATGAAGGTGAAGGCCATGGTGGCGATGGTGTAGAAGAAGAGGGTGGCGCACATCACCGCCAGATACCAACGCTTGTTCTCCGCCGCTCCGGTCAACCTGAGAGCGACACGAGAGGACAGAGAGAGATGAACTCCTGCCTGGATGCTGCAGCTGTCAGAGGAGCATTACCAAGAAGGGTTAAATGTCTTTATTACCGTTTGATGGCAGATTTCAATGAATGTTGCCACAAATTTAGGTCACAAATGATTTATTTATGGGGCTAATTCAGGATTTCTTAATATTTTTTTGAGCGTTTTCCCAGACAGGACCCTGTTCTGAAAAGTGAAGTCTTAAAGCTGCATTCTCTCTAGTGTCCATCAGGGGGCGACTCCTCTGGTTGTATAGAAGTCTAGTCTAAAATGACTCTACTTCTCTCTTGATCTATTACCTCAGTAAACATTGTAAACATGAGTTTATGGTCTCAATCTCTAGTTTCAAGTCTTCTTCAATACAGCATGATGTTCATTTAGTAAATTATGGTCAATCAGTGTTATATTGAGCAGCTTGTCTTCTGACCAGCAAACCCAGAAGGAAGACAGAGTCTTTACCACCGTAAAGGGAATAAGAGGATTTGTTAGCTTTGTGTGTTTGTGTTGGAAAAGGTCCCGAATGAATAAATCCTCTTAGTTGTTACTGCAACCACTCTGCTCGAGAGACAGGGGAGTTCAGAGGTCACCGAGAGAGAGACGGATGGCACAACGGCAACAGCTGGAGACGGTCAAAAACATCTGGGACGAGTCTGGCTGAACGAACGAGGACACGACGGGGACGACGTACAGAAGAGGAGACGTCAACAAGCAAACAAACATACTTAATTAAACATATTTAATTAGAGCTGCAAAAATCCATCTATTTATACATATTTTATTTGACTTAACATTTTACTGATTTGCCATGATCCATTCATTCGGTGTTGAATTTTATTTTTGTTATTTTCTTCTTCAATTTGATTTGATTTGTTTGAAAGGTGCTTTGTGAATGAAACTTGATTGATTGATTGATTTAAGGTACACTGAATATTTTTGTGGGTTTTGCACAGCTGGTTGCTATTTTAAAGAAATCACCTTGGAGATGTCCTGGAGGACATGTGTTCATTGGTTTCTAATGTTTTATAGACCAAACAATGAATCGATTGATTCAACCCAATCTGATCGCACATTTTCTAAATAAACGATCAATTCCTGTAGTGAATTAATAAATAAAGCATTCTGGGACAATAAGAAGAAACAATGAAGGAAATAAATACTGTAAAATAAAAACAAACAAAAATTAAACTACACAAACTAGAAAAAGTTGATGAAAACAGAAACAAAGTTCCAGGTGTTGGGATGGAGGAGACAGATGTTGGCTGAGAAGCTCTCTTCTCCAGATGTGAACCCGGCTGCCCTCTGTATACATTATTATCACTGTGGGAACCACGTGTCTCCAAAATGTAAAAGAAAAACAGCTCTGTTTCTGTGACTTAATCCAGTGGGGTTATATTTGTTTATTCATTCTTTTTTTAATTATTATTTGGCATCTTTTTGATTTTTTTTGGGAGACAATATAAAGTAGTTGAGTCTGACGAGGAGCCGCTTAAATGACTCTACTTCTCTCTGGATTTATTCCCTCAGTAAACATTGTAAACATTAGTTTATGGTCTCAATCTCTAGTTTCAAGTCTTCTTCAATACAGCATGATGTTCATTTAGTACATTATGGTCCATTTAGAGTCAAACAGACCATCATTTGAACCAAAAGGTTTGTGGACAGGTGTGTCTTACTTTTGGTCAAATAATTCACATTACTGTATTTCATCTATCACCAGTTTGTTTTCACATTCCATAAAGTCCTATGATTTATACCCTCTATCACACACAATACATAACTACAGTGATGTAACCGTTTATTTACACGAGCCTCTCACTCACCAGTTCTTGTTCCAGGTGTGTGCAAAAGCTGTGATGAGGATGAGCTGGATGAGGATGAAGGCAAATCCTCCCACCACACCAACATAATGCCAAGCTGGGAGAAAGGGAGCGAGGGAAAAAAGAAAAGTGTTTTGATTTATTTCTGAGAGAAAAGAGAGAGAGAGAGAAAGAGAACAAGCTGCGGATCATAAATCAGCCCTGATCTCACGCTTGTATCTCCATCAGATTTATTGTTCCCAAACAAAGTGAAGTCGCGCTGCAGAGATTTACGGTCCAATGATTCACAGCAGTGGAGCGGAGCGGCGGGTCTCTGCTGCCCTCCAGCAGGACTCACAGGGAGCTGCAGTGACTCCGCCGTCTCCGACCACCACACACACACACACACACACACACACACACACACACACACACACACACACACACACACACGCGCGCGTGTCTCAGCGTGGGCTCATGTCTCGGGGTCTTCTCACCGTGCAGGAAGGACTCTGTCGGGATGAAGAAGGCGGCGGTGCACGTCCCCAGCAGAGTGATGAACTTCAGGAACCAGAAGCTGCAGGTCGACAGACAAAACAGATTCAATGTGAAGAGATTCTCGTTTCTTTGTAATTTGCATTCATTCATTTACTCTTTTTTATGTCACGGTTTCTTTAATTCTTCCGTCCTGCTTGTTCTCTCCATACACATAACCAGTAATTCAAATGTATCGTTAAGGATTGTACCAGTGGTTTTTTGCATGTTTTTGTCCATTTACTACAAATTGTCCTCTTTGCAAATCTTGTCAAATGTTGTTCAATCATGTTCCCAGGAGTCATTCATTTCTGTGTGATATTAAAACTAATATGCTAATATTATTTGTCACATTTCTTCATCATTAAAAGTAGTTTCTATTATTATCCTGCTATTATTAGTGCTACTGTTATTACTACTCTCATTATATAATAATACAAAATAATATAATACATACATTTTATTTAGGAAGAGCTTTTATATATAAAGGCCAAGACATTTTACAAGAGAGATAAAATGAAGAAAACTAGTGGATGAGGGTTTCGGGGATGGAACGTTTTTGAGATGGAAAAAGGTTGTTTTGTTTTTGGTCGATGTGGGATTCAAATGAAAAAGTTGAGTCAAAAATGATTCCAAGGTTGCGGAGGGAGAAGCTGTTTTTGGGCCAATATGCATCATTTATATCATATGGATCGACTCTGTTGTAATTCTACTTTGTTCTTCATTCTGTCCACACGACCTCTTATGCACTTCTGTCCGTCCTCAGGGAGAGAGCCCTCCTCTGATGCAAAAGTACATTTTTTTCCTTATTTGATGCGAGGGTCAAAGGATAGAGAATGTGTGATATTGGGCTGTACAAACAAATACAAAAAGAAAATTGGATTTAATTAATATCAGAGTTTTGAAACTTGCTTGAGTTGTGAAGTGCAGTCAACAACATTTTGACTGCTTTGGATGATCTCTACTGTTTAAAATCCATGCATCCAATGTATGTTATTATATATTTATACATTATAAAAGTATTGTAAGGGAAAGACATTATAAAATGAAAATATATCTGAAATTATTTTATGTGGCTTTATGTATATAATGAATGTAATATAATACATACTGTTATATTTTTGTGAGTACTAGTGTTTATGCATTTCTTAATGAAACTGCGTCTGGAGAAAACCTTTGGTCATTTTGGTTTTATGGCTCCTAAATTTCCGAATAATTTCTGAGGAATTTTCAAGGAAATAACTTTGTAATACTAATTATGAGGAAAAGGGAGAAGCATAAGCATGTGATCGTTCTCCTGCGGGATGAAAACATGGAACTAAAATTAACTCTTCTCACTCTACATGTCCATGTGACACCCCCCCCCCCCCCCTACGGTCCAAAGACCCTGAAACCCTTTTTCACCGTGGCACCGATTAAGACTCTCGCGAGTAGATTTGCACCCGAGAAGCCCAACGATCCGGGCTGTCAAATCCTAATCTGAGATGCGTCAGCGCTCTAATCGACTGCTATGGAAAGTGTGACAACAAGGAGCTTTAAATAGAGCGGGTCAGGTGAGCCAAGGGAGGAAACACAGCGGACCGTACTGAAGTATTTAGAGACGGGCGTGTTTCTAGAGAGGCGTGGGAACATCTCTGGTCCAGATTTAAATATTCTGATTCAAGGAAATGACGTAAAGATCTTTGTAAACTAATCCAGAGAAAAACTCGGATTTTAAGAGCCAGAACATAACGGGGTGTTATGTTCATGTGCAAGTATAAACGTCCTGGAAAAAACAGCTTTGTATTCATGAATGTCAGTAAATCCAACACACAATAACTCATGATCACCAACGTTTATAAAAGAAGAAATACACAACAAATCCTCACTGGGTCAAAGATGTCATGTGTTTCTTGAAACTACTAACAAATTAAAAATGCTCTCCTTCCAAACCTTTAGTGAAGGATGGAGTCCCTTTCTAGATTCCTACTCCCTACAAAAACCTCTCAACAAAGACTAACTGTCCCATAGCAGCAGTGAGCTGCAGTATTTTACAATATCGTCTTGAATATATTGTTTAGGTGTTTTCGTTGATGTTGTAGACTCATCATCATCTTCATCATAAACTCTGCAGCACTGACCCGTTGTGTATGAGCGCTCTGTAGTCCTGACTGGACTTCACGTCGATGAGGAAGATCGCCATCATCAGGTAGAAACAGGAAGTGCCGAAGCAGACTCTGTAGACCGCCGAGTAGCCCACCAGCATCTCGCAGTGGCCCCCGCCGTGCGCCTGATCACACACCATGTTGAAGAAAGGCACCTGAAACACACACACACACACACACACAACGTATTTTATCTACCGCAACAAAGCTAGCTAGCTTCTAGAATGCAATTCGACATCCATTGATGCTAATGATGTAATGATGCCGTCACAACGTACAAAACATTGATGTACTGAAGTTCAGCTTATGAGAAAAATGAGACATGGTTTCCCTGCAGCCCTTTCTCTAGCTGGACTACTTCTCCTGATCTCCCATCCTGCTCTCCTCCCGGTGAAGTAGTCGCCAAAGGGAGTGAACCGTACGATACATTTCGACCACCAGAACCAACTGAACATTGAGAAAGTAGTTCTTGTATCCCACGAGCCAATCAAATCAGTTGAAACACCTGAGTTAAAGGCCACATATAATGCTCATTTTCAGGTTCCTTCTTGTATTTTGGGGGTTTCTACTAGAACATGTTTTTATGCTTCAACGCTCAAAAAAACACATTATTTTTCTCAAACTGTCTGTCTGAATATACCTGTATTCACCCTCTGTCTGAAACGCTCCGATTAAGCGCCTGTCTCTTTAAGAGTCTCATGCCCGCCACATGATAGTTTTACGTTGGCACACAGACAGTAACGTCACAGCCACACACATCACACTACATGAAGCTCACACTTTGACACTTGTTACATTGAAATTCATTCCCATCATGCAAGTCTTGTGCACAGCGCTAAACAGCCAACTTTAACAGGGGTTGCGTTGACTTGCGTGGTGCGTTCAAGCTCTCCTCGGTAAAAATCAGTATTGGGAGGGTGAATTATAACTTCATCACGGTGTGTACAAATGCTATCTTGTAAAATGTAATTTTTGGCGAGAATCTTTGATAAATCCAGTTGTGTGAAGACGATGTTTTCACAGCAATACAAAATAGATATTAGAGAGTGAATTATGACCTTTTCAACTTCCTAAAACTGACTCTAAGCATCTTATAATACATCATTAGAACTACTGGTGCCAAGTATTCAACTAAAAATACAATAATTTCTTTATTTTTTTATTTGAATTGCGCATTTTTCATATCATGTGGTGTCCCCTTTAAATGTGTGTGTTCCTTTTTGCTCCATTGTGTGGTGTACCTGTCAACCTGCAGCCAATCACAATCCATGTTGGGGTATAAAAGGACTGAGAAGCTGAACTTTAGGACTTCTATCTATTGGCTGTTATGTTTCAGTCCTTGGATGTGTGTGTGTGTGTGTGTGTGTGTGTGTGTGTGTGTGTGTGTGTGTGTGTGTGTGTCGTGGAGGATCAGATCCGGTGGCGCTCACATTTTCCCTGACGAGCTCGGAGACGGTGCGGGACAGCATGAGGCAGGAGACGGCGCAGCTCATGATGTGGAAGAGCGTGTACATGACCCGCGTGCTGGTGGAGGACTTGACCGGAGGACAGAAGGCACAGCAGAGCGAGCAGGGAGCCGGTCCACAGCAGCAGCATATCTGAGAGGGAGAGGACGGAGACTTATGTCCAACGTCTCAAACAAACAAAACAAAATATACATACACGAGGCCAGGATTACAAAATATCATGCACAATATTACTTTTCTATTTCAGTTTCTACTAGGCACTAATGAAAATATTACTTCTTGTAGATTTAATATTGTTACTCTTGTTTTATTATTATGTTGTTGTATATTTTAATTTTTAAATTAATTTGAATTATTAAACTAAATGTATCTTCCTCATATTGCTATTCTTTTATACACTTGTGTCAGTATTACTTGTTATGTTTCTTACCACATTCAACTTGATTTATCTCTTGTATTATTTACGTCTTGCTCTATTATTTCTTATTCTTCTGTTACATTCTTTGATCAATCTCAGGCACAAGATCAATAAAGTTCTATCTTATCTTATCTTAACTTTTATACTTATTTGCTTTCCTTTATGCGTTGCGTGTCATGAATAAAAGCACATTGCTTGTTGCAAAAAGTGAAAAGATAACTGTGTTAACTCTCCCATCATTCCTTCACATTACATAATTATCTGTGTGTTATTCCATATAGATGCTGACAAATAAAAGGAACAAAATGGCCGCGTGTTAGTAAGACGCTGGTCCACCATGAGCCTGTAGAACGCTCCAATTCTTCCAAAGATAGTCCCTCATTTGGTGTTTTGATGATGGTGGGTGGAGAACGTTGTGGAACACTTGCTCAGTTGGGTTCAGATCTGTTGGCTGAAGGTCTTAGCCTCATCACTCTGAGTCCTCCTGTCCTGTCTCTCCACTCATTCATTCAGGTTTTTCCCTTTCATTTGTGCATTATTAATGAATCCCACAGCGTTTCTTGGCAATACCCGCCCTGTGTAGTTTTCAAACGCTAGGATTGGCACGGCGTCCATGCTCGCCAAGGTGGTGTCAACTCCATTTGTTGGGGTCCTATGAACTATTTCTTGGCCTTTGAAATTGGAGGAAAAAAGTGCAAAAATTGGTTGTTTTGGGGCCCAAAATATATACCCTACATATGGACATTTCCATACCCTTTGGCTAAAAAATACACAATATTTGATTGACGTAATACCAAATTTCTGATTCTCTAACATGATCAAAATCCAATATATCGCAAGCAAGTGTCATGATCTTTGGTATAGGGTTAGTCTGTTTTTAAGTTCACTGTTTGGTTACACTTCCCGTTTTTGTGATTTTCCCGCCTTTTTGATTGTCTTTCTGATCAGTTTCACCTGTCCCTCGTTAGTCGCCTCACCTCCTGCTCACCTGTTCAGACTTCACTCGTTACTCCGTCACTATTTAGATCGCCTCAGTTCTTTTGCTCTTTGTCGGTTTGTCGCTGCAAGGAGCTTTTGTTTGCGCGTAGCCGTCGGTCGTACCGTGACTGTTTTGTATTAGAAAGCTATTAAATTATCCTCACTAAATCTGCAGTCTGCGTTTGGGTCTTTCTTGCCTGTCCTGCTCCCAGCGCTGTGACGGTATGACCGAGCCAAACTGAAGCTGTCTGAAGACCTTCGGAGGTCACTGTGTCAGACAACTTGCACGGACGGAGTGTTTGGCAGCGATGCAGATTAATCTAATGAGTCCGACAGCGTCTGGTTCTGATTCTGATAAACGTCTGGATGTTAAGTCCGTCACCGCTGATCCTGAACTAAATCTAAGGAGGTAAAAAAACAAAAAACTGAACGCACAGATTACAGTCTGGAGGTCTGACTGACGATGTATGGGACAGATTTTTTTAATATCTGGCAAAAATCCTTCTGGGACAAATATGTAACTGTGTTTATGAATGCTGGTGCGTTGAATCCAGATTTATTATTATAACTCATCACATGCAGGTCATAATCTGATGGCAAACGGTAAGAGAAGATTATCCAACATCTTCTCATCAAAGAGGAAGACTAAAGAAGAATAGAGCTTTAATCATGTGCAGCAGCTCAAACATGATTTGATCATGTATCAGATGAAACGTGATTTAAAAAAGGGACAGTTAGTCCAAATTGTGTCTCCATCGATTGAGCTTTTGAAGAATCAAACAGAAATGTTTATCCGGATTGCAATTTTCTGCAGCTGACCACTCACTCTGCTGATCCTTCAGCATCTCTAAAACACTGACAGGAGGATGAAATCATTGTCTGTTTGTTGACCCTTTTACTTATAACTTATTTAAAACATTTCTTCTGGTTTTACTGTTCTCATGTTGTTTTAGATGCTTTTTCATGATTTCGATGTTTATTTTTACTTAATTTGTTTTTTTTGCTATTTGCTGCGTAACGCTCTGTAAAAGTGCTACATGAATACATTTAGTTTATTGTCTACTCTTATTTGCGACGGCCACAAAACGCCCAGTGAGTCAGCAGATAACCTACTTTCTGAACCGATAGGCCGCCGCCAACATCCCTCAGCAAGCAGAAAAAGATTAAATGCGTGACATTTTTGTTGGAGCTTAAATTGTATGTTTCCAACCTAAAAATCACTGATTATTCAACCTTCAGTTTCATCCATAAATCCTGAATCAAATCATATTTATTGTATACTTGTTAATCATTTGTAGACCCTATAGATGAATGTACACTAAGAGATATAGGATGTCAATAATACTATATAAAAGGTAGCATTTTACAAAATGAACAAACCAGCTGTGCTACTTCAGTTTGTAGTGGGGGAAAAAAAGCAAATAAACAAAGTGCAAAAAGCCAGGTGTTTAATGGCTGCTCCAACCACTGCACGTCTGTCCTTGTTTAATCCTTCATAATGCAGGATTAATAGTCACAGAGGGAGGTTGTTGCAGTAAGCGAGTGGGCTCAGATCTGCTATAAACATAAAATAATTACTTGGATTTGAAAACGGCTACTGAATCCAGATAATTCAGTGGGTCATACGGGCTAAACGGGTCAAACAGTGTGTGTCGGGTCTGATGTAACAGAGTCTCGTCTCATGAGAAATGGTAAATTAATATTAATATTCCCAGACACACAGTTCAGGACTCGCTCCAGTTGTTTCTTCGTATATGATTATAAGATGATCTGCATCTTTCCAAGTATTTATGAAGCTAATCTGAGAGCTAATCCTGCATGAATCACATGCACCAGTGATCCAGTTTACCTTTCATACGGCCACAAATTTCATTCTGCGTATGAATTTACTTTGATTATACATTTTATTGATTAGTAGTGTCTGTAAATTGACTCGGAGGGCTTTACAATCTGTACACATATGAGTCCAACACTTAAGCTGCTACTGGTTGCTAATTGATGAATTGTTTAGACAACACTTTATTACATTGCCTTTTATTTTCGCATCTAATGTCCGACACTTCCACTACAATTGTTCACAAAGTTGAAACAAATAACGCCACACTATGTTGACCTCTTCTTTCCCCATTCAGCAACACCTGCATTTACTGGCACGAGACTAAATTGACTGAGGCCTTCAGCAAAAACACTACGTGGTGCTTTGATGCATATTACACTCAAACACAAATCAAATGACCCCTTCAAGGAGTTCAACTACATTCAAGCTATTTCTTTTTTTAATACACTGAAACAACTTCATTCCAAGTCAATGCTATAAATATGAGAATGTATCTTTTAAATATGTATTCCTACTATAAATGACTAATAATTTAGTGATAAATTAGTTGAATATACAATATACGTACATTATATCAACGCACACTTATTATCCATGAACAAGCATGCACCTTACTACAATAGCAAAATCCACCTGCCTCACTTCTTGATCAATAAAAGAGCTAAGCTACTGAAAAGCTACCTCACTTCTTGATCAATAAAAGGGCTAAGCTACTGAAAAGCTATTTGATTCTGAAAAACAGCGACGCTACCGCCACGCTGCTGAGAATTGTAGTCAAGCTAGTAGCGTAGCCAACACAGAATGTTTACCAATGTTCACCGGATTAGTTGTTAGCATGTTAGCATGCTAATATTTAAAATAGATAGCACTAAACAAAAGCTGAGACCGATGGGAATTAATGAGGTGTTTGGTCACAAACCAAAGTATTGGATTAATCAACAGTTTGACCTGATGATAGCGCTGGAGAGAAATTCACCGGATCACTAAAGTGAGTAGGATTCATCCTGAGAGGAACATGAATGCCTGAACAAAAAGTCATGGCAATTCATCCCATTAAATGTTGAAATATTTCAGTCTGGACCATAGTGGACGACAGACTGACCAACCCGTTCTTATTCCCAACTCGTTAGGCACCGCGGCTTGGCCAGTGCCACTCGCCGTCTCACACCGACGCACCGAGGCCCTCTTTAGAGTCTGCATGAGAGGCTCCGAGCATTTACACAAAGTCCAGTATAACTAAGTCCAATATAGACCCATCCACGTCATTATTAGACGGTCAGAGCAACTGTAGTAGAAAGAGAGAGAAAGTCCACCCAGGGCTGGTTTGAGGGGAGGATGGACGGGTCAAACAAACACAAGACCTTCACCCAGGGGACCTTCACCCAGGAGACCTTCACCCGGGAGACCGCTGTTCATGCCGGTGTGAGACCAAGTCAGTGTTGACTTATTTTACACCAAAATAACTTTGTAATGCAACTGGTGTTAGTAGAACAAAGTTTATGTATGAAACAAACATTCTCATTTTAACCCAAACCACAATGTTTTCCTAAACCTAACCAAGTAGTTTTGCAGTGGGAGTAAACCTAAAATCTAAGCAAACCCACATTAGAGGTTTATGTTGAAAAGACACTGTGTGCATGCAACGAGGTAAAAACCGACACGCCGTCCCTGACCAGCATATCCTCATACAAGGGTTTGTACAATATCAAACAAAAAGTTTATTTGCGTTTTTCCAGCAACAAGTGGCAATTTGTTTTGTCTTTTCAAAATAAACTTCTGTCTTCCCGGGAAAGCACAAGGTTTAGTCAAAACTCCTTGGTTAGGTTTAGAAAATGATCGTCATTTGGGTTAAAATAACTACTAAAGTGTCGTTACTGAAGTACGAAAGTTACGTGATAAATCAATCACCATTGACCCGATAGTTTCACATGCGAACAGCGGCCTCCTAGCTGAAAGCTTATCGTTTGTTCACAGATATAAGAAGTCACCCGTTGGTTTGTGGACTGATGTTTCGAAGCCTTGAGTTTGACGATTTCACAACCAATGAACAGAAATGACCGTATTTGGAAGGAGGAGGAGTGATGTAGAGACGCTGTATACACAGCGACCTGTCAATCACTGTGTAGCCCCGCCCTAAAGCATCCCCTGCTTTATGGTCTGTTTGACTCTAAATGGACCATAATGTACTAAATGAACATCATGCTGTATTGAAGAAGACTTGAAACTAGAGATTGAGACCATAAACTCATGTTTACAATGTTTACTGAGGGAATAAATCAAGAGAGAAGTAGAGTCATTTTCGACTAGACTTCTATACAACCAGAGGAGTCGCCCCCTGATGGACACTAGATAGAATGCAGGTTTTAAGACACTTCCGCATCGGCTTCACTCGGCAGAACCAGAGGTTGCCGCTTGTGTTTGTTTGACCCATCCACTTCCCGCCAGCCCTGTGTGGGCTTTTATACTTCCTGGTTCATTGTTAATTGGATAACATACCAATTGATTTCTTGGTATTTCTACGAACTTCGGCGCCTTACATTTCTCTTAGGTATTGCTACGAGTGCTGTATGAGAGCATTCTGCCCTGACACGTTCAAAAGTGGCGTTGGAGGAAGCGTAGGGCGACTGACCGGGCGTCGGTAGTTCACGAGTTGGAAGTGAGACAAACAGACTGACATCTATACAGTCCCACCAGTAGCATCACCAGTCATCAGCCATGTGTGTGTCTGATATCTCTTCTTCCTCTTCTTCATCAATGAGCCTCACTGTTGCACTGGGTGACATGTTCCTTTATCACAATGAACAAACACACTGTAGTTTGTTTCCACTCAATCTCACACACACCGTCCTGCTGCCACAAATAACTCGCTAGAGCACCAAATGTGGATTAATCCGCCGCTAAAAATAGTCCCCAACAAGTGCACTTTTCCCTCCTGTTTTAGCAACATTTGCTAAAAAAACTACAGTGACCAGCTTTCTGTGAATTAAACATTTTTCTATCCAATATTTGTCTTGTCACAACATTTCTGGAGCATTTAAATAATAAATTCCTGATCAATAAAAAGTAATCTACTAATAAAAATACACTTTTGTCATACAATCAACTCTAAACTGACAAACTCCAGCTTCCTCGTGCGCTGCTGCCGCTCATCAGCTCTCACCTGATAGGCCACCATGTTGAGGAAGTAGTTGTAGACGCCGCTGTTCATCCCCTGACTGGCCGACATTGTGCCACTAAACTGCTTCTCATCGGCCACGACGACTCTACATTTGGCCATGAACTTCCAGCACAAGCGGGGGGTGGTTTTCTCAGCGTGCCTGCAAAGATGGCATCCTCACGTCCTCATCGAGGCCGGGAACACAACTTCTAAAAAGGCCTGGCAGTGAAAAGGGGGAGGGAAAAAAAAGTGAATAAAGTCCAGCAGGTTGTCTCTACATGCTTCTTATGCTGGATTAGCGGTAAATCTGGTCCGGCCGGGCTCACTGTAGCCGAGACCCTGAGCATGAGCACCAGGTCCGGGCTGCTCTCAGTCCAGCCTCACAGGGGAATAAGTTGTTTTTTTGCCCATATCCTGCGTGCTTTGGCTCTGCGGCTGTGTTGGGTGCTGCCAGAAAAGAGGGAGAGGTGGTGGCGAATGCCCGGTGCCCTCCCCCCATCCTCCGCCCGTCCTACCCGGTCAGATTAGGCAAAGAGTCTGTGAGGGGAGGAGGGGGGTGAGGAGGAGGAGGAGGAGGAGGAGGAAGAGGAGGTCGACAGGGACCATGTGTAAGTCCCATCTGTCCCTCCCTTCCCCCAGCATTGCACAAACCCCACAATACAATGGGATTGGGCACTACTCCTGTTTAATCCAGATTTACAATAATTAAACAATTAACCCTGTGTGATTTCTAGATGCCTGACACCTCACAGCCCCCTAATTTCTGACCCCCCCAGTCCCCCCCCACTCCCCTATCTCCAGACCTGGTCCAAATCTGATCTGTTGTGTCACTCACAGAAAGAGGCCACGTCCATAATCCTAACAAGTTATCATGGCTGCATTACGACCCACAAACGGTGGAGTGGGACAGACTGGACGCAGGGCTGTCAGTGATGGAACCAATAAAAGCCAGAGTGCATAAGTAGAAGCGCTCACAGCTTAATAATAAAAAAGGCCGGTGGATTTTTCTTTGGAAGGGGGTCTAATGGAAAGCCGGAAAAAAAACAACAGGCGGAGAATATAAACTGAGTTGCGTCTAATATTTTAGCTTTCCAAATGATTTGCATGTTTAATCTGCTATTATCATAAAGGGTCTGCTCGTAATATTCACTTTGTTGCATTAGATTTAAAGGTCCGGTAAACCTAGAAATACCACAGTACAAAAATACTGTTTTACAGTTGCACTTACGTAGGAGTACAAAATGATTGGCAACAACAGTTTTGGCTGAAGTACACTGGAAATAAGTCAGCATTTTTTTTTTTCACTTCCCATTCCCTCGTCTAGAAATCCATGTGTTTTTTTGTTTAGATGAAATAAAGTCTGTGTTTAACACAAGCTGAAGAGATTTTAACGTTCCTTTCTCTGATATAAAATAGGTCAGTGAACGCCCCTCTGGTGAATCTTAAAAAGAGAGTAAACGAGACGACTAAACGTCTCATTTACACTCAGTAGTAAAAACGGTAAAGTTTGGCTATAGATGTTAAAGTAACGTATATAGATCAAGCCCAGCAGCTCATGTGGTGCTTTTTCTGGGCTGTAATCTGTAGCATGAAATCATGGTGGAATTAGCAAACCAGCTAGCCAACTAGCCGACGTCTAAATGAGCGATCCACACGTCACAGTGTAGGAAAACACATTGATATCATCAGATAATCAGTCATTAACACTGATTCACCAGATTTTCTAATGTTCCGATGGTTTAATTTCAATTTTCCAGTGTAATGCTACACTGGAAAATGAGGCGACTGGGAGTCTTAGCCTTCCCTCTCAGATCTGCACATGTCTTTTCACGTTCTTTCAGAGTTTTTTTAAGACATTTAACAATCCATGGAACCAAACCACACACACTTTTTTGTTTTGGAGTTGCATGAAAGTACAACCTTTTTCTGGGATGTTATAGCTTCTGTTCGGTATGAGGTAGGGTCTGCTCCGGTTTCATACCTGAGACGTGCGAACCTGTGACCAAGACTTGGTCCAGATTCTCCTCGCTAACAAGAACTGGCTCAAGGCTGATGCATCAGATTACAAACAATGGCTGACCATAATAATTGAAATCAAATCGATGGAGATTCGGTTAGAAATTAAGGAAGATTATATAGCAAAAAGGCTGGGGAGAATAGTTAAGATATACATTTAAAAAAAGTTATCATGTTGTCCTCTCTGTTCACCTTTAATTGTGTTTTATTTGCTTTTCATTCCTTTGTATTTCTACCCTCTGTTTCTATACAGAGGAAACAATGATGATGAAGTAAAAGACAAAAAGCTGTGAGTGCATGAGGAGAGAGTCAGATTAGATTTGGGTTAGTGCGCAGGGCGGAGCGTCGGGATAATCCCGTCATCGTTCAGCCGTCCTCTCGGTCAGGATGACCTTCCACAGACAGGACATTTGAATCTGCGGTTCTGTTAATATTCTCTCTGAGTCCGGCGACGCTGAGCCACTTCATCCAATCAGACCGCAGCGCTTTGTCCCTGAACAGCCTCTCAACTGGTGAACACTTTCTCCTCCACAGAACTGTAACAAATGCTGTTTGTGCCAGATGAACTGATAATCTGACCTGCTGACCTTTAGATGATTCTCTTCAGTAAACAGCAGGTGATGCAACAGATCTCCAATCAGAGGCAACAACGGCTGTCAAATAGTATTTTGAGACCGCAGTTTAAAGATGCGTTTCATCTCTCTGGTGTCACGATACACTGGTATTGATGATAATCGGGATATTTAAAAATTAAATATTAATATAATGTATGATAGTATTGTGTAAATAACCCAGCACCTCTTAAATCATTAATAATAGCAATTGATTTGCCAAAAAGGAGACAAAACACACAATAAACAAAGTTAAAGATTAATTTACTGATAACATTTTGTATTAATTTCCCAAATTTTCTAAAGATATCGTGATATCTGTTTTGTGAATTCTTTACACGATAATCGTGTCGTGAAAATCTGACATGGTGACAGCTCATATGTAAAACCATAAACTATAAACAAGTATGCTTTCTGTCAGCTCAATTTAACCTCTAAACTAAAACTAAAAATATATATTACACTTTACAAAGAAACTCTAAAATACATTACCCATAAGTCTCTTGGGCTGTCAGAATGTGTTAATGAGAAAACAGATGGATACGACATTGAGTAGGTTAATGTTAAAGAAATTTAATTTGAAATACTTATATCAGTCTGATACAGAAGATTCAAAGTACTCCGATATTTAAGTAAGCGTGGAAATACCACAGTGTGTAATTACTCAACTTTTACAAGAAAAAGTACTGCATTACAGAAATGTACTTAAGTGAAACTACAAAAATATTAGCATCAAAATATACTTAAAGAACCAAAAGTACTCATTATGCAGAATCATTTATATTAATGTATTACAATTATGAATGTGTTTCACATGTTAATGCCACTGTAATGTTGCTGCTGGTACATCATGATTTATATGTTGATATATTTTATATTATTAATCTGAATCTGCAAAGTATCTGAAGTTGTCACATAAAATGTTGTATTATGTAAAAAGTAGAATGAAATGGAAATACTGATAACACTTAGAATTGTACTGTATTTGGGTAAATGTACTTAGTTACTTTCCACCACTGGATATACTTTTTGTATATCATTATGAATACTGATTATTGATGAATACATATGCTGTGTAACTTTATTAACATTAACATGTCTGTAAAAATAGAACAAAATTCCGTATCAATGAATGACTTCTCATATTCAGTCATGTGGTTCGGTAGTATAGCGTTTCTGTAACGATATTATTCAAATTGACTTTAATATTCAAGTAAAGATTAAAAGAACAAGAAGCGATGAACTGCAGAGGACGAGGAACGACGACGCGTCACATTTGTTTGCCTGCAGAGAAACTGCTTCGGCGGGATGAGTTGTTTTAAGGACGACACGCCGCTTTACATGCATGTTGGGAAAACAAAAGAAACCAGCCTGTGCCAAAATCTTGTTGTGTTAATTCTCCAGAAGAGCCGCACACTGGGTCCAGGTTCACTTTCTAGGAAACCGAGCAACAAACAAGAGGTTAAATAAGAGGAAACGTCGGTAGCACTGAGCTAAGAGGCTTGGATTTACACACCCCGACGAATGAAGACTCTCACAGCAAATCAACAGTTGCGGGATTATTGGTCTGTGATGCAGCTAGAAGTACGCGGCACGTGCACAGGACGCACAAAACGTAACCCTCACAGCTAGAAACACACCGTCACACAATATATTCAAGTTTTTTGGGGGGTATTTGCACAGATTATAAAGCATTTGGATATTTGTCGCGTTAAATACATCTTCCTCCAAAGCAGATTGTTGTTGTTAGAACAACCAGAAATAGACGTAAAGTGACAAATGTTGCAGGACCAAGAACGTTTGAAAAACAACACCATCCTTAATCTCACTTTGGATTATTCCCTCCAACATGAGTGTCCAACCAGTAACTCCCCTGTGACAAACACGTGTTGCTCTGAGCGGCATTCCTGGGGGCCCCTTTCACTCTCACATAATTACTGCTGCATTGTGGGAGAGGAAGACGTGCCAAAGGGGACAAACAAAAAAGCAAAAAAGCGGATGCAAATAGCCGCTTGAGTGAAATCACTCAATCTATGGTTTCAATAGGCTTGCGCAATAACAGTTGGCTGAAATCCAAGCTTGTTTACAAAAAAAATGATCTATTCATTAGTCATGGTGGACTCTTTCTGAGCGGAACAAAGGGGTGACGGTTTGTGACCAGTATTGTTTTGTTTCTTTTTTTAAACCTGTTTTATATGTAAATGAATAAAGCTGGGTGTAAATGATGTACAAAGAAATAAGAGTTGTTCTTCCCATAGAAAGACGATGAACTCATTATGTAGCATGACTGAGTCCACAACCCGCTCATGTTCTGAGGAATTAGACTGAAAAAAAAAATTAAAAGAGTCTGAATAGACAGAAACAGTTAAAATAGACAAAATGAGAAAGAAAGCAAAGAAACTAAAGAAAACTAGAGGTGCGTCTATATATATATATATATATATATATATATATATATATATATATATATATATATATATATGTGTGTGTGTGTGTGTGTGTGTGTGTGTGTGTGTGTGTGTGTGTGTGTGTGTGTGTTGTTGTTTGGTTGAATGAATACATTGCATGATCCTCCTGGCGTAGACAGAAAAAAAACATACACATATACTGTATTATTGTTATTAAAAATATGCAAACCAGCTGTTGTTTCTAATGGTGGTTATGTACACAAGTGTATGTATGAGTCCAGAGGAGGAAGAGGAGAGAGAGGGAAACTTGGGCAAATAATAATAATAAAACATAATGATGATTTTTTTAATATATATATATATATATATATATATATATATATATATATATATATATATATATATATATGAGTTTTGTGCAGTAGTATTCTTTTCTTCAAGATATTACTTTTCCAAGATATCATAGACCTTTTTTCACATGCATACCTTTTTAGTGTGATTGCCTCAGTTCATTTTGCTTCTTTTTTTTTTTACAGATATCTGTCATGCATTTACTTTCTCAGCATCGTTCACCATAACAGAAAACACCTGTCGCATCCTGCACGGTCTCTACCTGAGTCCGAAGCCAGCGTCCGGACATCACGCCGTCAGTCTGTGACGACAGCGATGCATACCTCCCAAAGCGGTGTCTCGTCTCGAGCCCGCGCGCATCTCCTGAAGGATGAAACCAGCAGAAACCAGCTGGTTTCTCTTTCCTTTAATCAGATTATTGGTGGGGGGCTGAAAGAGTCTGGAGACTCGGGGAATAGATCTGTTGCAATGGTCGACGGGCTGTTTGCATGAAAGCACGAGTAAACCTCTTATAACAGACAGGAATAGAACGAGGAGGAGCACAGGAGTGATCTAGTAATCCGGACAATCAATCAAACACGATAACACACTTATCGTCTTCTTCTCATCGTCTCCAAGACGATAACAAGATAGCAGGTAAATCAGACTTATTAATACATCTTAAATCTGATTATTCATATTTGATCAAATCAGAAATAAAGGCCTTGACTTTCAAGTGGAAAGGGACGACTTTTCAACTTTCCAAGTGATATTATTATTATTGCTTTAAGCAACCACCAACAACACACTGTTTTATTTTGAAGTTCACTCCTCATGTTTTACATGTTTGGTTTTACTTCCTGTTTTCTGGAGGTTTTCCCACCTTTTAGACTGCCCTGCCCTGCACTGATCAGTTTCAATACAAATGACGACAATGAATTAACAAAATGTTTGTTGTTTAGACCAAAGTTTATCATTTTGATTGCAATTCTAGGTCTCAAAATGCCTCTTAATGCTGAGGAAACACCTCACGTCACACAGTCCAATTTTGTGTATTTTCTCCAAAATGTGTTGTGTAGGTGCAGCAACATGTCAGATGCATTAAAACACTTCTCCTGCATAAACTCTTGTTTTGTAGGATGTTCTTGTGTCTTTTGGATTCTCAGCACATTCTCTACAGATTACTGCAAACACATTTGCTGTTTTGTATTTTCATGCAAAACAAGTTCAGAGTTTAATTCCAGTATGGCATGAAAATCAACTTGCAGAATATTTATAATGTATTTGCTTTTACTGTCAAAGATGCACAAGGCTGGATCGCCAGCGCAGACAGCTGCACCAGAGCTCCAAAGTTCCCCGTGTGTCAATTAGTTTGTGATCATTTGACTAATTGTCAATTTGTTTGGGAGTTTACGCCGCTATAGTGCAGTATAAAAAACGGCAGGTCCTTCATTATTACTTTTACTCTTGTAAAGGAGCCCTGTGTTGAAATTTGCTCTAACCACCTTCATTATTTCAGTCTATGTTTTGCAGATTCCTTAATAAAATTGCACTTAATCAAATCACCATAAACCAATTGACACACAGTGAACTCGGGGCTGTTAAAGCGGCAGGCTATTTCATTTATGAGGCCTAATGATGCTTGTTGCACCCCTTGTGGTGTCCACAGCTGGTTTTTTTGTGTGCTTTTCCTAAAAACAGTTGTGTTAGTAGCAGTACAAAGAAGGAGTACAAAAAAAACAAAATATAAACAATAGCAATTAGCAATTACGATTAATAAAATCAACAAATAGAAATAAAACAGCAGAAGGTGGCGGTAATGCACTAATAAGCTGGATGCCAACTGCCGTAAAAATAGAAGAAGAAGAAAAAGAAGAAGACGGTACCACCTTGCTTTCCCTCCGACGTTTGACGGAACCTTTCTTTTTGTTCCGGGCCTCACTGGAGCAAACATGGCGGCCGAGGGAGATGTCGATTTGGACCTTGAAGCCGACGAAAACTGCACGGGAAAACCGGCGGAAAAGCCTCGGAAACATGACAGTGGAGCCGCGGACTTGGAGAGAGTCACGGACTACGCGGAGGAGAAGGAAATCTCCAGCTCCGACCTAGAAACGGTGAGAGCTGCGGCCTAACGTTAGCCGGGAAACATGCGGCCACTGCCGGCTAAGTTAACTTCCACTACCGGTACACCATCACCGATACAGAGCCATGTACAATACACAAGATGTGTACTTTGTAGTATAAGTATTTGTTTTTTATTATACAGTGATATTATATGCTTGGAAATTGTGCTGTAAACGATTAACTTAGTGGCTAACGTTAACTGCCTCGTAGCTAGCTAGCTAACGTAAAGCTACTTTCCCCACTTTGTGGCACTGTCGTAAACAGGTAGACTATAGCAGTTAACCAACCATAAACAACTGTAAATGGATAAATACATTAAAGAATTTAATATTTAATTTTAAAACGGGTTAAAGTGTGATGCATAGGTATTTACAGAAAGTTAAAAATGAGCTCCACAACATCACAAAAGAATACGTTTATAATGGTGTCAGAAATACATTTTAGGGTTTCGTTCATAGTGTTTTGGCTTTTTAGGAGGAATAAAAAATATCATATTACGGGTAAAAACTAAGCTCAATGAGGATCGGTAACATTAAAGTCATTGATTAATCTTATAATAATAATAATAATTATTATTATTATTATTATTATTATATAATTTCTTTTAAATTTATGAATTCACAATTTAGTTTATGAAATGTGTTTTTTTTAAATAATGAAAAATGTCCCCACTGAGAACCCACGGTGACAACTTATTGGTTGTATGTGTTGTTTGAGTATGAATGTTTATTAATGTCTTGATTATCATAGTTTCTTTGTTGTTAAATCGATGAGTCAACTTATTGTTTGAGCTCCAGATAACCTACTTAATTAATAACCATTTAATGTTACAGTAGACCTTCTCAGATATTGGTTTTAATTTGCGTATTTCATGCATTTGTTCTTTGTGTGAACAGAACAGAGCATTCATGTATATTTATAAAATCTCTCTGTAATCAGAACTCATGAATTCTCGTTAACGTTTGAACTGAACCACTAGAAGTCATTTAAGATGCAGCCTAGACTGAGAAATTAATTAAAAATATTAGCGACACATCTATGGATCATAGTTTGCTTCAGGGCTTATAGTTTGTCTCATTCTGTCAAATCATACAGAACATTTCATACGTGACGTTTTATATTTTATTCATAGCAAACAGCAGATTTTAATGGTATTGTGAATATGCAACATGTACATATATGCAGCAGCGTATTTGTGTTTTATTTTAACATTGTTTTTATCATATTATAACCTTGAAATCTAAAACTAAAATAATCAAATGAGTCTCTTTTAGTGAAATACAGCTGCAGGCTTTTCTCTGTGACGTGATGTTTTAACGGATTGTTTCTGTTCCTTCAGGCCATGTCGGTGATCGGAGACCGACGATCACGAGAACAGAAAGCCAAACAAGAGAGGTGAGACCAACGCCACTACAGGAATGAAAAAAATAACCAGCAGGTTGAGGATGACGTCCGGACATGAAGTCTGAACTCTGTAACAATGTAATAACTACCGTAACCCGTTGATTCTCCGTGTGTCGTTGTTTCAGAGAGAAAGAGTTGGCCAAAGTCACCATCAAGAAAGAAGACGTGGAACTCATCGTACGTTTTTTCATTTAATCCTCCTTCAATCACACGCTATCAATTTACCATTTATTTATGGTAATTATAGTTTATTAGACTTGAGTTATTTCACTGTTACCAAACAATGAAATTATGTTTTTGAATGTAATTTGAATTAATATTTAATTATATGTTGTATTATAGCTAAGAGGCGATAACAATTCGATTACATAAGTACATTATACAACTATTAAGTATTAGTTATATATATATATATATATATATATATATATATATATATATATATATTTTATATATATATATATATATATATATATTATATATATATATATATTTTATATATATATATATATATATATTATATATATATATATATATATTATATATATATATATATTTTATATATATATATATATATATATATATTATATATATATATATATATATTTTATATATATATATATATATATATATATATATTTTATATATATATATATATATATATATATATTTTATATATATTTATTTATATATATATATATATATATATATTTTATATATATATATTTTATATATATATATATATTTATATATATATTTATATATTATTTTTATATATGCTGGAGCATTAAGGGGGGTCCACATACTGTCGTGACGTTGAAGCAGCAGCGTTGATTTATATGGAACTACATCTGACTTGTCAGAAATCTTTATTCTAATATAGTTCAGTTAAACTGCGTCGTTATCAAAGTACCTTAAATGAACACTTGAGCCTCTAAATGACCATTTTAATCTCTCCTCGTGTTACCTTGAAGTCTTTAAGGAAATGTTGGCGTTCACTGAAGGAAGAATCAGAAAGTGGAGAAAAGTCTTGATTTATTGAAGTAAACGTTGAACTCGTTTAATAATCAAAGTCTCATCTATCCAGTCGAGAGCATCTTAACTATTTAAAACACTTGTGCGTGAACGGTCGACTCGATCAATGAGTTTACTGCACAAGTTGTAAAAAGATGTTTTGATGGTTTTTCATTCAAGGTAACAAGAGGAGAGTGATTTATGTAAAACAGCTCATTTAGTGGGTGAAGTTTTCCTTTTTATCTAAACTATGATTCTTTTTTTTTAACGGTTGATGTTGTGACGATGTTGCAGATGTCAGAGATGGAGATCTCGAGGTCGGTGGCGGAGCGCAGTCTGAGGGAACACATGGGGAACGTGGTGGAGGCTCTGGTGGCTCTGACCAACTGAACAAATCATTTTCACTGGACGCTTCAACCGGATTCTTTTTCACCAGAACTCATCAAGACAACGAGGCTCAACTGTTGTTGTCCTTTTTCTTCTTCTTTTTTTTTTTTTTAAATAAAGGTTGACCTGCCTCATGACGTGCCTGTGATTTCAAGTTTAATACTTTTGCTGTCAGTGGGAAAGTAAAATAATTTTAAAAAAAAGATGAAAATACAAGTTTTATTCAACACAAAGTTAGAATATCAAAGGAAAGATAATGCAGGAAATCAGAACAATAATCTGCAACAGAATCATTACTAGTTGGTCTGTACAAAACACAGGAGGACGTTTGATCTGTTCCATTGTTTCTGCCTCTGAAGGGTTAGAAGCCAACATTAAATCACGTTTTTAAAAAAAGATGGTTTCCTGCTTTCCTTCCACAACATGAAGTCCAGTAGAGAGACTCTGCCGGTCTCGGGATCAAGTCTCTGAACTCTCCGATAGAGTCCGTCTTTAAGTCTTCCTCTTCTTCACGGTGGGCCGGTCGAACACGTCCCTCACGCCCGCCGCCTTCTGCTTGAAGAACTTGCTGTTCTGAGCGCTCTCCTGGGCCCAGGCCGAGTCGAAGGACGTGGTGTCCTGGTCCACCAGGTGGGTGTACTTAGTGCGTCCGGAGCGGCCGAAGTTCTTCACCTGGTGACGGGGAGACAAACGGGTCGGATCAGAACACCATTTTAAAAAGTGACTGTTAGGAAGCAGCTGCTACATTTAACCATTAAAGATGAATTCATATTTAAACGGTTACTCAACACAACGGGTGAATGTTTACATATGCAAATGAGGCATTCTCTAACGGTAACTTCTGGTGAGTTTAGGAGAAATCTACAGACAAAGTAATAAAATAAATATGTTCTTTCCTCTAGTCTGAAAGAAGACTTGTTATGGAAGCAAAATAGACTAAAATCTAAAAGTTTACCAGAGCATGAAAAGCTAAATTCACTTCTTCTCAGAGTTCTTGTTCACTTCAACACCCCGATATGAAAACCTGTGTTTTTAATAAAGGTTTGATAACGATCAGCTATGACAACAGTCCGGTGAAAAGTGAGGAAGGAGCCGCTGACCTGCATGACTTTGGGTAAGATGGTTTTGTTGAAGTGATCCTCCAGAGTAGGAGCACTGAAGTCTCTCTTGTACACGTTCTCCTCCTCATCCTGGAACACAGATCACATCCCATCAATATATACACACATATATAATACATATTCATGGGCTACTTTATTGTCTTTATACAAACCCTGTAAAGAAAGAAGTCTTAGTATTAAATGCTTGTAAAGAAAAAGCTTAAATATCCTGTAAACTGTTTGATTTGGCTGCTAAATGTTTACTCTAATGTAGATGTTTAGGACTTCTGAAAACCTCAGTGTAGTAAAAACAAAGCCCTACACTTATTGATTGGTGTGGAAACGTCTCCAGCGCTCAGAACAAACTGCACTCACCATGAAGAACGCTCCTCTGTGGTAGTACTTCTGGAGGAACTTGTATTTGCCTTTGCTGGCTTTGTTGGTGACTTGCTTGCCGCTGTTGCGGAGCTCGGCGCGGCGCTCCTCCTCCGTCAGGTTGTGGAATCTCTCGATTTCCGCCTTCTCCTTCTCCATGCTGCGGAGAAAAACGCTGACGCGTCAGCTTCATTTCGTCACACAGCGGAGTCATTTCAGAGCATTCAGATTTGTTTTACTCACACTTCCCGGACCTCTCGGTCCCTCTTGATGCGTTTCAGCTCCCTGACCTTCCAGCCCTCGTACTCCTCCTCCTCGTTCTCGCCGTCCGTGTCCAGAGCGTCCAGAGCGGCCAGCGTGCGCCGGTTCTCCTCGAACTCCTTCTTGGCCTCCTCCTCCACGATCTTGAGGGTGTAGCGCCGTCGCTCCTCCACCTGCTTCTTGGCCTCGGCCTCCAGCTCTCGCTGCTTCAGCTCCTCCGCTTCGCGCTCCGCCACCGTGACTCTGTCCTTTCTGTGGAAGACGCAGATCAAACATCCTCATCCGTGTTTCACCATCTTCATCTGTGGTTTAACCGTTTCTATCTATTGTTATAGGCTATGGATACCTAAATAACTTAATATTCAAAATAGATTTTAATATTATTCAGTGGGTTTTATTTTCCATCTAAAGTAATGCATTCTATGTGTTCTATTTCATTTTTTTTTTTTACATTAATTACGGCGTTCTATTCCTGTTTCAATGTTAATTCTTTGTCTATTTCACCTCATTGTAAAGCACGTTTTGCAGTTCATTTTTATTATTTTTCGCTCGACACTTATTAACAGGCACCCAATCAATCAGCTGCTAGAAGCTGATCTGCACTGCTGCAGGTGGAGGTGAGGAAACGGTCCTTACTTGCGGATGAAGACCGGTTTGAGCCGTGGCTCCGCTTCGTCCTCGCTGTCGGTGTACTCTTCGTACTCGGACTCGGACTCAGACTCCGCCCCCGACTTCCCCTCCTCCTCCACCTCCATGACCTCCATCTCCTCGTTCTTCCGTTCGGTGGCTCGCTGGCGCATCATCGATCGCCTCCTCTCAATTTCCTGCACAGGAAGAGAAAGAAGAAAAAAAAACGTTTCTTAATACAACTTGTCCTGACTGGTGACAAGCAGAACACAAAGACAGTAACCTACCTCATCATCCACTTCCTCCTCTTCCTCCTCCTCTTCCTCACTGCTCTCCTCGTGGTGCTCTGGGTGCCACGTGCCTTCATCAGAGTCCTCGCTGCTCTCGGCCACGACTTCAGGCTCCGCGATCTGTCTGTGTCTCGCCAGCCTGAGGACAGACGGGGACACAGCGTGGCCAGATTAGCATTTAAGCATTTCAGCATTCAACGATCACATCAGTCGCCTGAAGCGATCCGTTACCTCTCCTCCACGTCCTCGGAGACGCGGTTGAGCAAACGTTTGAGACGTGGGTCCGAGACATCCTCCTCCTCCAGCTCCTCCACCGCCTCCAATTCCTTTCCCTTCTTCACAAACTGGAAGTCCTCGTCCTCCTCATCGGACGACTCCATTGGCGCGTAGTCGGGACGTTTACCCGACACGTACCTCTTCACCTTCACCTTCTCCATGGAGAGCTCACCTGGAACGCACAGAGACGAGGATGAGCCGTGAACACACGCTCTCACACCAGTGATGCTGGAGGTCTAGAAGTGTCGAGGCCTTCATTAGGAGTAGCTCACTAACTTTGTCACGTTCATAATGTTCAGAGTCAGAATTCAGTCATAACCGTTCAAATACTTTTATTCCTTTTTGGACTCACTTATTAGGTTTTAGAAGCCAACGCTAAAACCTCTTAAGATCTGTTGATATTAGTCGAATAAAAATAATCTGCAACGATTTTGATAATCAGTTCAATGCCAAAAATATTTGCTGGAATTTAAAAACAGTGAGGACTTGTTTCATATCATTGATCATTGTAAATGTAATCATCTTTGGATTTTGAATAGCATGTATTTCAAAATCACACTCTGGGAAAACAATATTTGGTAGATTAATTAATAAAAATAATGTTCGTTGAAGCCTTATAAATCCAGTATTGTTCTGCTCGTACCAGCTCAGAATCACAAACAGTGTTTTTGACAGGAATTTGTGTTGGTGATTTGGTGCACAACAACAAACACTGTGCAAAAAGTAAAGCACAATATGAAACAGAAAAATGTACAATAGAATATGAAAAAAATTGAGAAATGCATAAAAATAGATGTAGTTTAGTGCAGGAATGTGCTAAATATGAGATACTTTAAATAGGAATAACTAACGTTGTATGTTTAGAATGTTACATTGAAAGGAAAGCTGTTGTGCTGTTGTCGTTGGATCTTGTGGAGTTTATCAAAAATACTTTTGCTCCTGTAGCTACTACTATAAAACCAAAACTATATGTTTTTATCTATGAGGTGGACAGACAAACATTACACACATGTGACTGTTTACACGTCTTATTCCCAAATAATGCAGAATTTGCTAACCTACCTACCTACCTATCTAATTTTCAGACTACTATTGGTGTTGTTTACGCTAAGCTAGCTGGCTAATAACTTAGCACGCAGCTAGCCGACTGCTAGCTAACCGCTGTTACCTTTCTCGTTCCGGACCGGCACGGCTCCGGCCGTGGACTGGATCGGAGGGAGCTTCATGTTGAGGGCCTCGCGACTAGACATGACTGCCTGGTCGACGGTATCAACCGAATACAAGTTTTTAATAAAATGTGTATTTTACTCGCACAAAATGAGCTCGTCGCTACTTCTATCAAACGGAAGTTCAGCTAACTTGCTGAAGAGCAAACGGACCGGAAAGGGATTTGTTCCGACGTACACTTCCGCCCAAAAAAGAAACACACAGTTAAAATACACAAAGCTCACATCTAACTGACTTTTTAGACCACTGGTGTACTAAAGGTTACAAGTTATCGTCAGCTAAAAATTAACTCGAAAATAAACTTCAAGTTATAGAGAAGATTAAAGCTAAATGTCGACATTCTGCAATTCAAGAGCACAATAGCGGCCTCTAGTGGCTGATATCACACACACACACACACACACACACACACACACACACACACATATATGTAGACAGATAGATGGATAGATAGATAGCTGGATAGATAAAATGTCCCCTGTGACAATCATACTATTATATCTTTACATTAGTATTACTCATGCGTTAATGTAAAGTATATGTATATCTATAAATGTACTTATTTGGTTTGTAAATATTCAGAAAATAGTGATAAATGATACACATGATACCCAGAGCCCAAAGTAACATCTTCACAGTGTGTTTTGTCCAACCAATAATCCAAACCTCTACATTTGTGAAGCCAACCATGAACTGTTTTTACACGAAACATTACTTCAATAATTAACAAAGTAGTTGCCAATTAATTTTCTGTCAATCGATACTAATGCTCCTAAAAACTCAATTCAACTACTCAAACAAAATATGAAAACAGAAATTAAAAACCAGTGACCACACAGATGTAAACGATATGATTTATTTCTATAATTTACAAATGAAAAAGAATCTTCTTTGTAATTGGAGCGGTGTGTTGTCAGAGCTGGACCCCTCTCTGTCTGAACAGCTCCTCCAGCTTCTCCTCCAGCACAGGGTTGGTTCCTTTCAGGCCTCTCACCACCTCACGGGCCCAAACAAAGTACTCCTGCACCCGCTCGGCTGTCCAACCTGTAAAACACACACACACACACACACACACACACACACACACACACACACACACACACACACACACACACACACAGAGGGAAGAAGTATGGTGACTAGGTAAGTACACGGTCAAGTATTGGTACTTATGTACTTCTATAGTTGTAACACACTTGTCATGTTACAGTTTTACTCTTTATCTGACAGCTGTAGTGTCTTCGAATGTCCTTAGAGAGTCCATGAAGTATTTATTAACAGTCAGGAACGTCTATAATGCAACTCTCTGAAAGGAAACACCACTACCTTGAGTAGTGGTCATTGAAGCCTTGAGTCATCGCCATCTCGGATTACGTCGCTATCTTGTTGTTTTTTGCAACCGGTGAACAGGAAGTGACCATATTTGGAGTGAGGAGGAGTGACGTAGAGACGCCATATACGTCTCTGGTAGCGAGCTGTCAATCACAGTGTAGCCCCGCCCTAAAGCATCCTCTGCTTTATGGTCTGTTTGACTCTAAATGTTCCATAATTTACTAAATGAACATCATGCTGTATTGAAGAAGACTTGAAACTAGAGATTGAGACCATAAACTCATGTTTACAATGTTTACTGAGGGAATAAATCAAGAGAGAAGTAGAGTCATTTTAGACTAGACTTCTATACAACCAGAGGAGTCGCCCCCTGATGGACACTAGAGAGAATGCAGCTTTAACACATGAAGCACTGACTTCAATATTCAGATGTTGCCACCTGATTGGTGCAAATAACCTTGTTGGCTACGGACACCTGGGTGCTAATAGCAGTTGCCTTGTTTTGACACAATGAACAAATAAGAAAAGATAACTTAAATGAACTTCGGTGACAGTAAGAGAGCAGTGAGAGTGACAGAGAGGTGCTGACCGGTTGGTGTGCTGCGGTTTAAGTCCCTCAGATTGTACAGTTTATCTGCCAGTTTGACCAGCTTGGCTTGGCGGCTGCAGTGTGCCGCGTGTTCCACCTGCTGACGCTTCCTCTCGTGTTTGGGCAGGCTTTTGTCGTCCGTCACCTCCTCGACGATACGAGCCACGATCGGCCCAAACGTCGCCTCGAGCTCTGCCAGAGAGGTGTCCGTGTCCTCCACTGTGTCGTGAAGCAGAGCGGCCTGCAGGGAACACGAGACACCGGCTCAGTGACACAAAACGCACCGGAGCTCCCTGACGAACTCTCATACTCACTTGTAACACCTCGATGTCTGTGATGCCTCCTTCATGGCTGAGGATTCTCGCCACTCCTTCAAAGTTTGAAACCGTTTTACAGAAGAGAAAAGATTTAGACGTTTTATACATTTATAAGACATGCAATGTTAAAATACTCAGATATTGATTTTACATATATTTGGCATATAACAAGAGATAAGGAACTCAAGGACACAACTGCAAAATAAATAAATGTATCTCTGGTAGATATAATGGAAACATTGTTCCTAAATTAACTCATACCTATTGATATTTCTGTCCTGCAACTTCGTGTAACTTCAACACCGATACTGATATATCCTAAATGATTTAATATTAGCCAATTTATAGTACAAGCTTTAATAACCACTCTGAAAATGATTAAATCCCCAACTTAGATTGTATTCTCTTGATGTATAATTATTGATGGATAAATAAACACTTTAATGCTGTAGTTCGTAAAGGCGGAGCTACTTTAATTGCTTTATATATATAATGCCATGCATACCTCATCTTATCTATAAAAATACATCAGAACTTATTTGATCATATTTTGTATTATTAGTCCGTATCTGCCTATTAACTAATAATACATGTTCGTGCTGTAAAAAGTACAATATGTCCCTCAGCAATGTAGTGGAGTAGAAGTACAAAGTAGGAGGAAATAAAGTACAATATAGATATGTAATATTTGTATATTAAATCATATTATTATCAATAATATTTGTATATTAAATCACATTGTATAATATGCTGTTATACTATATATAATATTTGAGTAAATACACTTTAAAGTTACTTTCCACCACTGTTATTATTTTTGACTTCTGCAGCGTTGGATTGACAGATTCCCGAGCAGCACCTGAAGGCATCACAACAACGAGGCCTACCGATGGGGTGATTAATGTACGGGGTCTCCTCGGGATCTTTACGTCGCTGGTTACGATGTTTCTTTGCCGCGAAGTTAACCGTCTCTAACAATAACACTGCGTCTGAATTCATGGTGGAGAAAAACAAAGAAGTAGTGACAGGAAACAGCTGTGACTGGACTTCAACGTCGTTCCTTTTCCCTTTTTGTTTGGACCAACGAGTGTAGCAGTCCGTCCCTTTGTGTTGTCCGGGTGGAAACAGCAGATTATGATGATGATGAAGAGATCAGTTCCGCTTCTTTTAGCTACGGAAGCAGCAGGTCAGCTTCTAATATCAGTTTAACGCCCCTCCTCTTACAATGTTTTGACAGATATTTGCTGCTTAATTTCTGCTGTTTATTGGATAATGTTGTGATAATATTTCTACATAACTGTCAGCTCTTTGACGCTAGTCTTTAAACACGTACCGTGACGTTAAGGATGTGTTTTTAGCCTACAAGCTAACGCTAGCTGGGTCAATCACAGCATATATATCATGTGTTTCCATTGGTTGTAGGCTCTCTGTCATTACATGTGTTGTTACATGAGTATTGTGTTCCGTGTTCATTGGATGTGTGCTTATTGTTGTGGCCCAGCATGGCTCACAGTTCCAGGAGAGATTGTCCGGAGCTCCCGGACTTCTCTCTGCTCAAGAGGCTGGCCAGAGACCAGCTCATCTACCTGCTGGAACAGGTAGGACAATACGTCGCAATGTGTCCGTTTATTAGTCTGGTGTGGCTGACTGCCATCTTGCTCCAACTGCAGACTCACCACCAACACTGACAGTGTATCACTGTATCAGTGTTTTATTATTGGACATTCATTTAATATGCAACTGTAAACAAATAAACAAGGGATACTTTTTCACTGAATTATATTTTTGGGACTATTTGTGCAATTACGAAACAGCTGCTGCACTGCTGACCACACCCCGTCTGTCATCACGTGTTGGTCAGAGGAAACGGTTTACTTTTTCTTCTTTAAAGTCTCGTGACATTCTCCATTTCATTATTCTCAACAAACCCCACAAAGCCTGTTTAGTCTGTATATCCAGAAGCCTGATGTGACATAGAGCTGCACTTAAAAACACATCAGCACCGGGTGACAACTCCAACGCCTCACTCACCGTCCTGCTGCCACAAACACTCACTAGAGCACCAGATGTGGATTCATCCGCCGCTGAAAATAGTCCAGCTGTTTTTTGCCTTTTCATAAACTGAAACTGTGCATTTTGTGGTGAAGCTGTATATGTCGTTGGTAGAAATCAATGGGCTTGGAGCTCAGCGGCAGGACGAACTGAGGCTTCAGAGGGTTACGTGTGTTTTTGTGGGACAAGTGTTAAAAGTTTTCTACATATAATTAGTGTATTTTAGTGTTTTTTAGTGTACATAGTGTACGTGTTCTGCCCCACACTTGGTTAAGGCTGGAGATAATTCATTTTAATATTCAGAGAATCCTGTTTGTGTTTGTGCACAACAGAAAGCACATTGTGTGTGGATACATTGTCCTACAGCTGTCGTCCTCACCCTCCCGTCTTCCTCTCTTTGTCTCACAGCTGCCGGGGAAGAAGGACCTCTTCATCGAGGCGGACTTGATGAGCCCGCTGGATCGAATCGCCAATGTGTCGATACTAAAGGTGAACCTCATCAGCTGACTCTCGATCAAGAAGCTCTTGAGTTCAAATATCTTTTTCAAACATTTTGTCCCTTTTTTTTTTTTTTTTTTCCAGCAACATGAAGTCGACAAACTCTACAAAGTGGAATACAAACCTGTGGTCAGCACCTCAGATCAGTGAGCCCTGCACCCTTCATAGTCCTAACAATAGTGCAACACACACACACACACACACACACACACACACACACACCTGATGATGACTGCGTGATAATGAGGCATTACTCTCCCACAGGCTCTGTTTTCTGATCCGGCCAAGAATACAAACTGTCAAATGGATTTGTGGTAAGTAAGGCTGCTAATGAAGGCTCTATGACACGTTAACAGGAACAATAATAATCTTTAAAAAGTCTTTTGATAATCTTGAATGAAACAATAAAAAGACATTTGTATATATCGATATGTGTGTTTGTGTGTGTGCATATTTATGTAATAATAATAAGAATAGAAAACACTTTATTTCTGCTTCTTTTTTAAATCAAAGTTACAAAGTGCTTTAGACGGTTGAAACGGGAACAAAAAACATTTCAGGATGAAATGAAAGAATTCGATTCTTCGTGTTCTTTGTTCGCACCGTTTCTGATTTACATCAAAACGTTGGGATTTTATTTGGGGGGGAAAAGTATGTTAGTGTTTTTTTAAATAAAGGTAAATAAAAGAGAGTTGTTTTGGTACCAAAAGTCACGTTTCTGGATCCTTCTCGTTCCAGATGTGGCCAATGCAGACAAGGCAGTGGGGAGATTTAGAAGATACAAGATCATCTTTACCCCTCAGAAGGTATTTCCCTGCTTTGCTGTTGTGCAACACGCTCTGCTTTGATTTACCTTGGAGTACGTTCTGAATTGGACTAATGAATGAATTGACGAACCTGCCTGTTGTCCCTCCTGTGCGGTCCAGTTCTTTGCGTGTGAGGCGGTGCTGGAGGAGCAGGGGATCTTTGGTGGTGAGCGTCTTCATTTCTTTACTCTTACTCCGTTCCAGGTCACATACGTTGTGTCTCTTTTTGCTTTTAGTACAGGCCTTTACAAAATACGCACTGTTCTCTGCATACATCGGTGCATATACTAGTTGGTCGTAACATGGCCCCTTGAACTCTGACCATCTTCATTTATCTGCTGTGCAAAGGATTGTGGGTCAGAATAGCCAGGTAAAATCATGCAGCCGTGCGTACTGCAAAATGTGAGCGGTTCTAGAACATCCTGTGTTTTAGTTTTAGCAGCAATGATCAGTTTTGGTGAGAGGAAGTGCTGAACTTATTTTTTACCCCAAAACTATCTTAAATCAGAGCCGGCACTGATGAACGGATAGAAGTAATAAATAACACGTACTGTATGTTCTGTTGTTGTACTTGAGCAGCGTCTCAAAAGCCCGTTCTGAATCCGTCTGGATTTCACGACTGTGAGGAATATCACTGAACCGCCTGTGCATCGTCTGATTTATTTAATAAGGATAAAAAATACTAATACTTTGTATTTTGGAAGCGTTTTTAAAAAAAAAAACTCTTTAAAAATAAAATAAAATAGAGAGAAATATTTAAAAACATACATCACAGAAATAGACAACTACACAATTACCACAGACAAGTAAAATAGTTGGAGGTTAAAAGCAGAAAGTTTTGAATTTGTTTACATCATGACTGATCAAGACATTTCTCACTGTATACACACACACACACACACACACACACACACACACACATATACAGTGTAAATGGCAATACAAGAGGTGAATGAAGAGGAGTCTTATTTGTTTTTATGGGAATGTGGATCTTTTTTTATCATAAGTGTGTGTAATATCGAAGGTGAAAGCTTCACGTGTTCACTTGTAAATAATTAAAGTTAATGTTAAAAAAAAAGAGAACCTCCACAATGCTTTGTGAATCTACTTGCAGTGACACGGATACTTTGTGAAATGAAAAGAGAATACTGATTATAAAGGTGTTTCTGTCGTCCCACAGAAGTGACCACTGATGAGTGGTCTTTCTATCTGCTTCCTCTCGACGAGGACATCATCAGTCTGGAGCTGCCGGAGTTCTTCAGAGACAACTTCCTGGTGAGTAACGTCGCACGGAAACGATCGGTCGATAGATCATTGAGCCGGTTAACTCGAGCCATATATTCTGTGTCCTTTATTTGGTTGACGAGGTCGCCGATCGATCCTTTATATTTTGTGTCAGTGAGTGAAAATGTAGCACAGGTGCTTCAGGTTGTCCTTCATCCCACAGGCGGGGGACCAGCGCTGGGTTAGAACCGCCGGCAGCGCTCTGCACCTCCTCCACTCCCTCTACGGCCCCTTCTCAAAGGTCTACGGGATCGGACGATGTTCCAAGGTGCGGTATGATCGGAGAGCAGAAAGATCAGGTCAGATCCTCCTGCGACGTGTTCCGGCTTCGCCCCGCGATAACGTTTCCCGTGTCTCTGTCTGGTACCAGATGGCGTACGAGTCGTGGAGGGAGCAGGTGGAAGAGGGAGAGCAAAGAGCTCGTCAAGCTGAAATAGGAAAGGTTTTTCTCATCGACAGAGGTGAGAACACGTGGGTCCTTTTTAAAGGTGCAGTATATACGAGATTCAGAGCGTTAATACAGCAGCATGTGTGAAGATAAAGAAACCTGTCAATCACTGTGTAGCCCCGCCCCGAAAGCATCCCCTGCTTTATGGTCTGTTTGACTCTAAATGGACCATAATGTACTAAATGAACATCATGCTGTATTGAAGAAGACTTGAAACTAGAGATTGAGACCATAAACTCATGTTTACAATGTTTACTGAGGGAATAAATCAAGAGAGAAGTAGAGTCATTTTAGACTAGACTTCTATACAACCAGAGGAGTCGCCCCCTGATGGTCGTTAGAGAGAATGCAGCTTTTACACATGAAGCATCGGCTTCACTTTTAAGCGTCGCCACGCTGGCTAGCTAACGTCGCTGAAGCGTAGCACCTTAACCCTCCGGTTTCCCCTCAGGTGAACACTGCTAGCCCTGTCGGCACTGTTGCCGTCGTTAGCACCGTTAGCTGCGAGCCGTCGCCGCGTTGAGAGCCGCTGAGAGGAAACAGAAACGCTCCCGCTCTGGTCCACAGCTCCTTTGATCTCTCCGAGGACGACACGCTGAGCTGTGCTCTCGTCTCTAACGCTGTCGTTGTGTTTGCAGATGTGGACTTCGTCACTCCTCTGTGCTCTCAAGTGGTCTACGAGGGGCTGGTGGATGACATATTTAGAATCAAATGTGGTGGGTATGAAAGCAGCCTGTGGAGAGTCGACTGTGTTCAGTGTGAAGAGCTGCGTCTGTCCACTTAAAGACATGACGTTTTAATACACATTTTTAAATACCTTTTAACAAAGCTGAATTACACAGTGAACCTGTTCTCGTTTACATATTTATTTTAATAACACAACTTAACGAGCAGAAAATAAATATCGCTGCTCATAAAATCTGGTTGTTAAATCAGTCAAATCACGATTTTTTTGATACGTCAACATCGTCTGACAAAGTGATATTTAAATTGAATTATAATTGCTGATTTGATAGATATATAGATGTTGTTTTTTGTCCGTGTCGCACTATTAACAGTCTGTATATTTTTGGGGCTTTTTGTCAGACCAAGATTTCACTTTGGACCCTGATGGGGTTTTATTTTGACAGTCTAAAGACTAAATAAAAAGCTTTTATTTTTATAGCGCCTCTCAAAAAAAAATGTTACTTCACAAAATACAACAAAGGTACAAAAATAGCGAATCTTAAAACACCAAAAACAACTCACAGTTAAATAAATGTGTGTTGTACAACAGCCAGTTAACAAAGATGGGTTTTTAAAAGCTTTTTAAACTGAAGCACTGGTTCATGATTTAATAATATAATAACAATAATACATTTTATTTAGCTAATTTTTACACTTTAAAGATAAAATAGAGGGAAATATTTTAAAACATGCGTCATAGAAATAAACAACTACGTTTTGACAGACGAGTGAAATGGTTGGAGGTTAGAAGCAGATTAGAAACGGTGTGTTTTTCCTGCAGAATTAAAGCGGCCATTGTTGTATAATGACACGTTTGATTATCGTCTCATCGTTCTGCAGGATGTGTGGAGTTTGGACCCGATGTCACGTCGTCTGACAAAAGTCTTAAAGTCATGCTGAACTCTCAGGATAAGGTAGGCCGATCTTTAATCATCATCGTCATCGTCATCGTCGTGACTCCTACGTTGAGTGTTTGAACTCTCGCACGCGTCTCCTAGGTCTTCAACGAAATCAGAAACGAGCATTTCTCCAACGTCTTCGGCTTCCTCAGTCAGAAAGCCAGGAACCTCCAGACCGCGTATGATGTGAGTAGATGTCCGTCTCCCTCCTCTGTTGTTTTAGTTCAGACTGACACTCTTTTACTCTACAGAAGCGTCGGGGGATGGACATAAAGCAGATGAAGACGTTCGTGTCAGAGGAACTCAAAGGGTTAAAACAGGAGCATCGGCTGCTCAGCCTACGTGAGTGTTCCTCACATGGAACCATTTTTTATTTTTAAATTTATTTTAAAGTTCGCTGAAGAGCACGTTCTCTTTCAGACATCGGTGCAAGTGAATCGATAATGAAGAAGAAGACGAAGCAGGACTTTCAGGAGCTGTTGAAGACGGAACACTGTAAGAACATTGTAGATTCAGCTTTCAGTTAAATGTGTTCCTTAATCATTAAAGGGACAGTACTGATGTTTAGAAGGGTTCGTATGAGGTTCTTCTCCACAGTCAAAGTTCTACTACAGTAGATGGAGGTATTTTAGACTCCTAAAAGAATTAATGTCAGTTTAAGTTTTAAGCTATATTTAGAATACTTTCACCTCTTTATCTTGACGTCAGACGGACATTTCTGAAGGGGACTGAAGCTGTTATCTATGATCTCTACAAAGACACCAGACTCCATTGACAAAAACAGAACGCATGAGGTGCTGCTCTACTGCTGCCTCCATCTGTTAGTGTGTTTGTGTTATTGTGAGACTTCGGTGAATCTGAACTAACCATTTACAACCCGAGGGGTGCCGGCATCAAAAGTATATTTTATATAGAACTCCAATCCATATGGGGGCTAAGGTTTCCTTCGAGGGCTTTAAGGTAAAATTAGGAACTTCTGCTTTTCGACACCAAAGTCACTCACAGCGACACAAACTAACTAACAGATTGAGGCAGCGGTAGAGCAGTAACTCCTGTGTGCTCAGAGGTAAAGTCACCGTTGTCGTCAGTGGAGTCCGGTGGCGTTGAAGAGAGCACAGATGGATTTAACAGTTTCAGTTCCTAACAGAAAGTATTCTAAAGCGCCTCATACAACCCTACTTTAAAACGTCCAAACCATCCCTTTAATGTCACTTCTGCTTCACGGAGCATGATCTGTTCAGTTGAAGTCTTGCTTTGTGTTCCAGCTTTACTTGAAGGATTTGATATCCGTGAAAGCATTTCTTTCTTAGAGGAGCACATCAGCCGACAGGTCAGTCTGATTCAGGATCAGGTCAAATTATTAAGAACACTCTGGAAACGTCTTTATTCTTTTTTTTTTTATTGTTTCTTTCAAGGTCTCCATGATGGAAAGTCTGAGGCTGCTTTGTCTTCTGTCCATCACGGAGAACGGTTTGTTGTCTTTGTGTAAATGTGAAGACACATTCAGATTATTCTCATGTTGCATTAATAACTGTGTGTGTGTGTGTGTGTGTGTGTGTGTGTGTGTGTGTGTGTGTGTGTGTGTGTGTGTGTGTGTGTGATGTTTCTCGCAGGACTTCTGCCAAAAGATTACCGCTCATTAAAAGCACAATATCTACAGGTGAGATGTTTATGGAAGCAACAAATACACACACACACACATGGCATTAGACACTAATAATAATAATAATACAATAATAAAACAGATCTCAGAATCACACCCTCAGCATTTAACAACAAACAGGAACAACTAAAAATGTAAAATGAAAGCTGTTTTTTTTAGGCTATTTAGAGGTACAGGTGCTGTTTCCGTCTGTTTGTTGTGTGTGTATTGGACTGTTGTTGCTGGATTTACTAGCCCTAGTTAAGCCCCGCCCAGTTCAGGAGCCCCCGGCCTTCAATGTGAAAGGTTTTTTTCTCTGCTCGACCTCATCAGAGCTATGGAGCGGACCACCTGCTAACATTTGCCAACCTGAAGCAGCTGGGGCTGCTGGTGGAGCAGCCGACGGGGGAAACGCTGACCGTCATGGAGAGCAAAGTGGGCAAACTGGTCAACGACAAGACTGCAGGTGAAACGGGCTTCTGTTTCTATTTCAAGTCCTCCAAAACACAATCTCAGTTTCTCTCCGTTATTTTTTGTTATTCTATTATTCATTTTTTAACAGGGAAGCTGACTGACGCCTTCTCTTCTCTGGCAAAAAAGAGCAACTTCAGAGCTCTGAGCCGAAAGCTCAACCTGGTAAAATCCTCATCACCTTTCCTATCTTGTTCACGGTGCCCCGCTGAGAAGGCCGTATTTTAACAATCGCATTATTATCTTGATTTTTGTGTAAAGGTGCCAAAGTCTGATGAAGAATATGACCTGCGTGTCCCACGAGACATGGCCTACATCTTCAGCGGTGCCTACGTCCCTCTGAGCTGCAAACTCGTGGAGCAGGTGAGGAAACGAACGAGGACTCGTTCATTCCACAGGATCTCACCCGTTCTCTGTGTGGGAGACAAGTAAAGAGACGAGAGGAGTCAGGTGTTCTTCCTGCTCTGGTCATGTGCAGGTGTTGGAGCGAGACGGTTGGACGGGGCTCGAAGAAGTCACCAGGCTGCTAAATGGACACGAGTTCGCTGTTACAGGTCAGATCATAAAGAGATATTAATATAATGTTGACAGTGAATCTTTTGAGGACGTCAGTGAGCACTTAGAAAACCCCATTACACAGGGTCAGGGGTTAGAGAAACCCGATGACCTCGGCTAGATTAACCCCGGAGAAGTTTCTTTACCATGACATCTGTAAATGAGTTTTTAATTGACTTTTTACCCATAATGAAAATGATCATGATAATAATATTAATGATAATTATAATATTTATAATAATAATTATAATAATAGTATTGATAATAATAATAATTATGATAGTGATTATCATTATAATAATAATTATGACATTGATAATAAGAATTAATAATATTAATAATAACAATGATACTGTTAATAGTTATAATAATAATTATAATGACAATGGTAATTATAATAATGATAATACTAATTACATTGATAATGATTATAATAATAATAGTATTGATAATAATAATAATAGTGATAGTGATAATGATTATAATAATAATTATGACAATAATAATAACAATTATAATGACAATAATAACAATGATACTGATAATAGTTATAATAATAATAATTATTATTATAATAATGATAATTAAGACAATGATGATAATAATCATAATAATAATTATATTAATGATGATAAACTCATAACTATAAATGTTTTGTTTCTCACAGGAAGCAGCGGAGCGGATTCAAGAGCAAAGAGCGATGCTCAGCGCATCATCCTCGTCATGTTCCTCGGAGGCTGCACCTTTTCTGAGATCTCAGCTCTCCGGTTCCTCGGCAGAGAGAGAGGTAAACGTCTTTTCATGTTCATTTACTGTGGTTTCCCTCCTCTGGGCTTCATTCTTCCTCTTCCTCATGTTGCTGCTGTTTGGAGTTGAGGGGGGCAACGATACATCGATATATCAATTCATTAACGGCGAACCAATATAATAGATGCAAAGTGAACACAGCGATACATATAATCATCTTTAAGATAGTTGTTTTTAAATTCTTAGTTACATAATCCCTGGCAAATCAGCTGACAATATCTCACACCACATTAAGCAACATTAGTTCATTTAAAAGGTTTTACAGTTTCTCTTCTTTTGTGATTATTAAGATGAATACGTATTAATAAACCTGTTTACTTTCAGTAGCTATGCTGTGAAGAATGTGTCGACCGGGATGGGGCTTTAACTTTCATACATTTTCATTTAGCAGTAACATTTTATTATAGTGTTTGCCATGAATTCCTCGTGAAACTACCTGCAAATTATTCACTTGTTGCTTTGTGTCAAAAGACCTGAAAGTAGGTCTAAAGTATACTAAATAACATGCTTTCTGTTCCCAGGTTATAAATTCATCGTGGTGACAACTGCGATCACAAACAGCTCGAGACTCATCGAGTCTTTGCTGGGCAACCAGGTATGAAGCCCGTCAAACACACCACGACGGACAGAAACCGAGACATTCCCGCGGCCGCTCATCAGTCATTCCCTCCAGAGATCACTGTCTGACGACCAAGGAACTGTAAAGATGTATAAAGTGAATAAATGTTTTTAACACGGTGGATGATTGTTCACTTTATTTGGGGTTTGGTCCGCAAGAGCCGTGGAATGTGACTAAGTAGAGAAGATGAACTGGACTCTCAATGTTTCAGGCTTCTTGAAGCTCGAATTCAAGGACGAGAATGTGGTCAAAGCCACCTTTTAGTATTTAACCTGTCAGGATGAGCAGAAACAGAAGGTGTCCTGTAAGGTAATTACTCCACTCTATTATATATGTAAGCAAAGTGGTAAATGCATGCTTAAGCATAATTAATCAGAGGTCAGGACACACATGCTCCAGGTTGTAGGCAGACATGTCAGTCAAAGAGTTCAGGAAGACTCCACTGTATCTGTTGAGAGGGAGGTTGTTACTCCAACTAGCTTTGGAAATTAATAAATTTACTTTTACTCCACTACATTTGTCTGTCGGCTTTAATTACTTTTCACAAAACTGTTTTTCTTCCCCTTCCTGTCCAGTGCAAACCACGTATCTCCAGATGTGTTGGTGTTGAATGTTTGTGATAAACTGAAGGATGAAGTGTTCCTTTATATGTTGGTGTTGAATGTTTGTGATAAACTGAAGGATGAAGTGTTCCTTTATATGTTGGTGTTGAATGTTTGTGATAAACTGAAGGATGAAGTGTTCCTTTATATGTTGATGTTGAATGTTTGTGATAAACTGAAGGATGAAGTGTTTCCTTTACAGTTGTGGTCAAAAGTTTACATACACTTGTAAAGAACATAATGTCATGGCTCTCTTGAGTTTCCAGTTATTTCTACAACTCTGATTTTTCTCTGATAGAGTGATTGGAACAGATACTTCTTTGTCACAAAAAACATTCATGAAGTTTGGTTCTTTCATGACTTTATTATGGGTTAACAGAAAAAGTGACAAAATCTGCTGGGTCAAAAATATACATACAGCAACATGAATTAGCAATTTTGGTGACTTAGAAAGTTGTGTCAATGAAATGAGCTTCATAGCATGGCCTCTTAACTTCTTGTGAGTGATTATGAGTGACTACAGCTGGTGACTTCTCTGAGGCCATTTAAATAGGGCTCATTGGATACAAACGCCCACAAACGCTACAATGGGAAAGTCAAAGGAGCTCAGCATGGATCTGAAAAAGCGAATCATTGACTTGAACAAGTCAGGAAAGTCACTTGGAGCCATTTCAAAGCAGCTGCAGGTCCCAAGAGCAACAGTGCAAACAATTGTTTGTAAGTATAAAGTGCATGGCACTGTTTTGTCACTGCCACGATCAGGAAGAAAACGCAAGCTATCACCTGCTGCTGAGAGAAAATTGGTCAGGAGGGTGAAGAGTCAACCGAGAACCACCAAAAAGCACATCTGCCAAGAATTAGAAGCTGCTGGAACACAGGTGTCAGTGTCCACAGTCAAGCGTGTTTTGCATCTCCATGGACTGAGAGGCTGCCGTGCAAGAAGGAAGCCCTTGCTCCAAAAGCGGCACCTTAAGGCTCGACTGAAGTTTGCTGCTGATCACATGGACAAAGATGAGACCTTCTGGAGGAAAGTTCTGTGGTCAGACGAAACAAAAATCGAGCTGTTTGGCCACAATGCCCAGCAATATGTTTGGAGGAGAAAAGGTGAGGCCTTTAACCCCAAGAACACCATGCCTACCGTCAAGCACGGTGGTGGTAGTATTATGCTGTGGGGCTGTTTTGCTGCCAATGGAACTGGTGCTTTACAGAGAGGAAATGGGATCATGAAGAAGGAGGATTACCTTCAAATTCTTCAAGATAACCTAAAATCATCAGCCCGAAGGTTGGGTCTTGGGCGCAGTTGGGTGTTCCAACAGGACAATGACCCCAAACGCACATCAAAAGTGGTAATGGAATGGCTAAATCAGGCTAGAATTAGGGTTTTAGAATGGCCTTCCCAAAGTCCTGACTTAAATCCCATTGAGAACATGTGGACAATGCTGAAGAAACAAGTCCATGTCAGAAAGCCAACAAATTTAACTGAACTGCACCAATTCTGTCAAGAGGAGTGGTCAAAGATTCAACGAGAAGCTTGCCAGAAGCTTGTGGATGGCTACCAAAAGCGCCTAATTGAAGAGAAAATGGCCAAGGGACATGTAACCAAATATTAGCACTGCTGTATGTATATTTTTGACCCAGCAGATTTGATCACTTTTTCTGTTAACCCATAATAAAGTAATGACAGAACCAAACTTCATGAATGTTTTTTGTGACAAAGAAGTATCTGTTCCAATCACTCTATCAGAGAAAAATCAGAGTTGTAGAAATAACTGGAAACTCAAGAGAGCCATGACATTATGTTCTTTACAAGTGTATGTAAACTTTTGACCACAACTGTATGTGTTGATGTTGAATGTTTGTGATAAACTGAAGGATGAAGTGTTTCCTTTATGTGTTGATGTTGAGTGTTTGTGATAAACTGAAGGATGAAGTGTTGATGTTGAATGTCTGTGATAAACTGAAGGATGAAGTGTTGATGTTGAATGTCTGTGATAAACTGAAGGATGAAGTGTTGATGTTGAATGTCTGTGATAAACTGAAGGATGAAGTGTTTCCTTTATGTGTTGATGTTGAGTGTTTGTGATAAACTGAAGGATGAAGTGTTGATGTTGAATGTTTGGGATATTCGGTGTTCGGTTGTACTTAGCTCCACCTTCTCGTGTCACTTCTGGTTGCAAAAAACAAGATGGCGACGAACAAAATGCCAAACTCAAAGCTTCAAAATGGCAGTCCACAAAGCAATGGTTGACGTCACAGTGATTACGTCCACTTCTTGTTTACAGTCCATGGTTTATTACGGACTGGGACCTGAACCAAGCAACACAATGAGCTAAAAAAGGCTACAAGATAAAAACTCTTCTCACATTACACATACACAGTATTTGTTTGAGTAATTAACAGGAACACAAATTGATTTCGGGGAGCTTTACGAGCTAACCAGAACTTTACTTTGACCAACAGCTAAAATAGGCCCAACAGAGGACAAACTAGTGGATCCCCAGAGTGCATCCAGACCACGTTTCCTGTCTTGGTATGCGTCAGTGTCACCGCGGCCCACACTTCTGCTGTAAGACAAGCTGCGCACACAGACACAGAGTTACTGGAATTTCTCCTCTCTGCTATTGATTTTTCTATGGTTTTTTTGCAAATGTTGACATGACTAGCAAGAGACATTCAATGCGTTTTTTTTTTTTTTTTTTTCAAATGATCCCCTCCCCTTCACTCTCTCCTCGGTGCATTAGAGGCCGGGAGGAGACGGGCAGGATATGAGCCGGCCGATAAGCCGAAGAGAGACAGAGAGCCTGTCGGGATCCTCTGGTGGTTTTGTCCGTCATCTGTCCAACAAAACCTGCATGGAGGGAAAAACTGTCGCAGCTTCTCTCTCAATGCGTTGGACTCTTTGTTTTTTACTATCATGAATGGGTACAGTAGGATATGAGGTCATGTGAGAGCTCCCAAAAGTACTCAATTAAATCCTCAGCTGATCAATACTCAGCCTGCAGTTCACAACACTACACTATAAACCACACAGCTGCTAATTTGGCCTGTGTCTTCTAATGGTAGTCGGCTAAAGCATAATTAAGAAAGACCCGGTCAGACCACCACTCCTCCATGAAGGAGTGGTGGTCTGTTGAGTACTTCTACTGGATAAAGTCATAGAAATGTGATTGCATCCTCTATCACATAGGTGGAAAGCCTTTTATTGTCTTTATTAAAGCAGATGGACAACGACAGGAAAGGCGTTTCCGTTTTGTTACTTTATACTTCTTCTCCACTATATTTAACAGGAGTCATATTGTACTTTTTACTCTTTATTTGACATTTACTTTTTAATGAAACACACACTCACACACACACACACACAATGTCCAACCTTTCCAACCTTCAAGCTACAAGAGATGAAATAGATGAAATCTGTATGTTAAGAGGTCAAGTAAACATTAAAAAGCATAAATAAATAAAGTTAGAAATAATGTGTTTGAGTCTTAAGGCGAGGTTGTATTTTCAATACACGGTCACAAGGTTATTATATTGTCATTGTACAACAGGGCTGCACAGCTAAACGCAGATGTTCATCCCATTTCGCTACATAGCAAAACACAAAAAACTATATTGTATGTAAGGGTGGAGGATGAGTTAAGGAGTCTCACAGCCAGAGGACAGAAGATGTTCTAATACTTCTGTATCTCTTTCCAGACAGCAGCAGGTGAACGGGTTGTGGCGCTGGGCGGGTTCCGTCTTTTAACAATGAGCTCTTCGCAGGCACCTCTTGTCACCAATATCTCTGATGCACAGTAGATGGGAACCAACGACGTTCTGGTTTTAATCACTCGCCGTAGAGCCCTCCTGTCCTGTGCCCTGAACATCCCATGTTAGTTTGTAGTCAGGATGCTCCTCTGTTACAAATACGTGAACTTTGCCCTCTTGAAATACAGCCGTTTATGAGCTTTTTCTTCACCATGATGGAGATGTGAAGACCATGAAGGATGTGAGGATGCTGATTGTCATGTCTCGTCCTACTCCTTAGCTTTTATTCTAATTCTGGAAGTATATATATATATATATATATATATATATATATATATATATATATATATATATATATATATATATATATATATATATATATATATATATATATATGGTATGCACTTGTGTATGCACTTATGTCAGAATATCCATATGTGTGTGTTTGTGTGTGTTGAGTCCAGTGCCCGGCTTCGGTTACGCTTTTTCTAACATGACGGAGAGGAGAAACCTCTCCGGATGCACCTTGCTTGCGGGAAGCCGAGCGACTGCAGGCATAAATAAATCTCCCCCGAGGAAAGTCGATACGGGCAGCTCACATGTCCACGGCAGATGAATATCCAACCCCCGTCTGCGTCTTAATGGCTACAAAACAATGTGCATATGATACAGAAGAGGGAAGAAAAAAGATGAATTAGTAAGAAAAATGAAGAAACACAGAAGCCTCACAAAATGGGAATCCTCCACTAAAACACCAGTTCTCTATTGAGTAAATGTATTTTTATTACGTTCCATCTTTGGTGTTGTCACTGTAACAAAGGAAGGATGATTGTCATAAGAAGGCCTTATTATTCTCCAGAATCCTAATACTGTTACTGTAAATCATATTATTAGTCATAAATACACACATTATTGATCTAAGTTTGCATATTGATTCAACCTCCAGGTAGTAATTTATGTCATTTAATGTCATTAAGGTATAATAAAGATTTTATAAAATAGCTTTGTAATTCTGGTGCATCAAAAGTGAACAAGATATCAGTGGACGGTTACTTAAATAAATGCTGTGGAGAAACAGGAAATAGAATAATCCAACTATAAGAGTCGAGAGGATCAATCATACAAAAATAAAACACATTCTGCAAGTAAAATGTTTTAAACATGAACATACATTCATGAAGAATAAAAATGCACAAATACCTAAAAAATCTGAGCAAGCAAATTCCACAGAAAACAAATTGTAAAAATCCTCTTTGCTTTGAGGCGAATGTCCGACAGCTCAGGTTGCTGTACGAACGAACACACACACACACACACACACACACACACACACACACACACACACACACAAAAAGGTGGAATGTTTCTTTAAGTGAGATGTAACGAGACCCTGTGGTTTCTAAAGTGAGAGGTGCAGCGCTGCTGCTGGTCAGACCAGTCTTCTGATACAGATCAATGGAAACAACTGAGACCAGTGGAGCCAGAGACTCCCTGCTGATTCAATTTACCATTTCTGTAATTCACATGATCGTACAGCACTGCCTCTCTCTCTCACACACACACACACACACACACACACACACACACACACACACACACACACACACACAAAGGCAACGGTGGGAGTGGGACGTTTAACAAAAGGCAGCGTTTCTGTGTTTTAGATCACATGACTTAAAAAGATGTAAAAATTAAAGTAAGCCATAATATAATTATTGATGAAAACAATAAGATGGACTGTGACTTGGCCTGGGATTCAATCAGGAGTCTGGAAACAAGGGGTGTGTCCCATTTCCCCCAAAAACATCCCTCCTCCTTTCCTTTGACTCCAGTGCTGTCAAACAAATGCTGTATGTCAATATTAGACAATCCTGCTAAAACCCCAGCTTATGTCCAGTGACAATATTTAGGGGGAACGTTGTGCTTGTGGCCAATAAGTTATGGTTAATGCATCAGGGTATAATGGTCAGGGTTTGGCAACTTAAACACTTGATTACGGATAAATAAAGATCAGGGTTAAAGCATAGACTGTATAGAAGAGGTGGCCCAGGCACCATGACGACACCCATTGGTTTGTGGATGGCTGTTTGGAAACCTCGAGTTCGTTGTTTTGGCCGTCGCCATCATTATTTTTTTTAGCAACCAGAAGTGACACAAGAGGGTGGAGTTAAGTATGACTGTAGGTCAAATAAGACATTTTTAGGCATCCAAAATGTTACAATTGAACTTTTCGTGAAGTAAAAACTGTTAAGTTGCAGGAAAGCGATGAGCTGAAAGACGTCAAAATGCTGCGTAGAGCTGAGAGGAACTTCACAGTCTGGCAAATTTACTACGCATAGTCATGAAATCTATTGTTGATATAAAATATATTTATTAGAGCATTTTTAGGTTTGTGATGGCCACTTCATCAGTTTGTGAGCAGTTTTTAAAAAAAAAAACATAAACTAATGTGCATCAAATGCTGAATGCAAACAATCTGAAAATGTAACACAAGCATTTTGTAGTTTCATTCCTCCTGACTGCACTAAATGTCAATAAAAGAAAATTAGCCTTCATATTAAAATACAAGCAGCAGAGTAGAGTCTCCATTGAATCAGCGCAGCATCAATTATTCATGACCGCTCCTGTCGGCTGAGCTGCTCTGGGGATCGATGCCTCCGTAATGTGGACTGATACGAGCCCCTGGTCGCGTCCCGGCTGCAGCAGGTTAATGGGTCGACCGGATTTCACCCACTAGCAGGAGGCGCTTCCTGGATAAAACTCTGCACCGCGCCCCACCGACACACTTTACAAGATCACAGCGAGTTGGTGCAGCGGGCTCCATACGTGTTTATATTGTAGACCGTTCATATAATATCACTGTCTGTTTTCCATCACTGGAGCCAGGCAATAGAGAGGCGAAAGCCCCGCCCCCTTCCGGTGTCCCCCATGGCACCTTATTTGATCCCCTTTGAATTGTGCCATGAATTACACATAATGATGTTTGATAAGATATTGAAAGAACATTTTCCAGTTTCAGTTTGTTGTGGTATCACTTAGCTTTGTGTGAAACTGCTTAGTGAACTACATATCTCGTCTCGCACAATATACGTCACCTAGCTAGCTAGCTAGCTTAGCTGTGTTCCATGCACAAATGTAACGTTATCTTAGCTGATGTGTTTTTATCCTCTTTTTATCAGTCAGGAAGAGAAAGAAAAAGCAAGACCCGTTTGTTGGTGTGAGAACATCCTGGTACGAGACACAGACATCGTCGCTTCAGAGACGTCATTTACAAACAGTTTTATGACAAAATGCAACTTCCTGGATGTCCAAAATTATCTTTTAAATTGACCCATGGCACAATTCAAACGGGATCAAATAGTTGTCTTTCACCATGTTTTCCAAAATAGCATCCCATGGTGGTCAACAGGAAGGGGCGGGACTTCACCTCTCAAATTTCAGAAAGGGCTGAAACGGCTCTGGCTGGCTCTGACAGGCTGAAGCTGCTGTCAATCAAGCAAACATGTCCTTAAAGTTTACACAATATATATTTTCTTCCTAATAAAATAATATTTCTGAACTTAACCACAAAAAAAGGAATTATTGAGATAGTATTTCCAGCGTGAGTTTGGAGGTTTTCTCATCCACTTCTATTCATTTAGTGTTTTGTCAGAGTTTGCATCTAGTGGTCATGAGAGGAACTGCATCTCAAGGCACTAAGGTGTAATATTTCATAAAATTAGACAAGAAAACAAGTTTGAGACCGAAGAAAACGCAAAGATTGATACATATTTATTTTTATTTTTAATTTCAGACTTCCCCTCCAGATCACATGTCTTCCTCTCTGTGGTTCACCTGACTCAGTGTGTTTCTGTACGTGTGTGTGTATGTGTGTGTGTGTGTGTGTGTGTGTGTGTGTGTGTGTGTGTGTGTGTGTGTGTGTGTGTGTGTGTGTGTTTTTCTCCGATCCATTATTCTCCCCAATCAATTTGTGCTGTCGTTCAATGAAGAGGCTGAATGTTTCATGGAGTGTGCGGTAAATGGAGAGTTTCTGAGAATCCATGAATGACATGACGAGAGTGTTGCCTAGTAACAGTAATCCTCCTTTGATGTAGTCAGATTACATTATAATTACAGCTGACGATGCTGCTCTTGCAAGATCTGACGAAATAAATTAATTAAATTTAAAATTAAATTTAATAAATAAATCTGTTCTAAATGCATCTCTTCTAGTTTAAGATTAATGTTGGTTGTGCATGCTCTCTGACAAATACATGTAATAAACTAAACTTTTTAGAACTTTTATTTGCGAACTCACCGTAACTCAAAGTACTGTTTACGTTTGATTGCCATGAAAAACAGATGTTCATGGTCCACACAAAATGCATCTTTATCTTCGGTATCTATAAAAATATTTCCTGTTGTTTATTATTGTCTTTGTCAGGAGGAACATGTGCTCGTGTGTGTGTGTGTGTGTGTGTGTGTGTGTGTGTGTGTGTGTGTGTGTGTTAGTGTGCACCTCTGTGTCTGTCCACAGCTAATCTTTCTCATGCTGCAGCAATACTGCATACTGTTTTGGTTGTCCAGTTATGGCTGCATGCACAAGGAGCTTTCACAAAACACCTTTTATTGCTTTGTTTTGCATTGACATCGACTGCTTGCTGACTCCTCGCTCACTTCTCATAACGGCTCTGGTATGTAGGGGCCGCTAGTGAAAACACAGCTGAGTGCATCGCCCCCTCTCAGCCTGCAGCCAGAGACACAGTGGGAGGAAAAAACAGCTTGCACACGATTATTGGTTTAGACGGTATGTTTGGCTAACAGCTAACGTAACTACCAGTACACACATTAGTTTAATAGATTAATATGATTTATATCTGTTAAACATCAGCATGATAGCTGTGTCTCTGTGAGCATGTTAGCATGTTGATGTTAGCATGTAGATCCAAATGCACAGTTCATATGAATTTTAAGACATTTAAATGACAGAAAGAAAAAAACAACAACTATTGAAAGAGCCAAAGTGATGAGAGATTGGTTCAGAAATGAGACAGTTGTTTTAATTTGCATTAGTTAACCTATCAGACCTTTCTTTCTGAGGATGTTGAATCCTTTCATCCGAAGCTCATAGTTTAGTTTCAGTATCTTACCTCCTTTTTTTTTGGAGTCAAATAGATTTATCTGGTTGTTTGCCAGAACATGTGGAGTTACCTTCCTGCTGTGCTCTGTGATAATGTGAAGAGCATTAAATATTCAGTTAAGAGGAAGTTGAGTGTCACTACATTATCTGAGACGTCAGGCATTTATTGATGACTACCCTTTATCTGTTAGAGCTGAGAGGTCACACACATACACCCACACACACACACACACACACACACACACACACACACACACACACACACACACACACACTAAACCACTGGGAGTAATATTATTGGTCTGATAGATGTAGTCTATTTGTTTCATGAATTATAGATCTCCCAAAATGTCATCCACACTGTGTGTATGACATCACCTTGACAGATGAATCCTTTTGGCAGTGCTTGCTGGAAGTTTTAACTGGGAAACTCAAATGTCTTTCAATCAATCAGGGAAGCTTTTTAAAAAGCTTGGTTGTTTCCTCTACTGGGTCGAATTGTTAATTAGACAGAGCCTGCTATTGGCCGAAGCGGCTGGTGTGTGTGTGTGTGTGTGTGTGTGTGTGTGTGTGTGTGTGTGTGTGTGTGCTGCTTGTAAACCTGAGGAATAATCTGTTTGTAGTTTGGCATCCTCTGCAGACAGACTTAAACTGATTTAATGCTCCCCGTGAAATGTGCTTTGATGCTTTAAGTGAATCTTCTGATGGCCTCTGATGAAATTAAATCAACTCAAATCAGTGTGCAGAAATAGAATTACAGGCAGAAAACTAGAAGGTGCACTCAGTGCAGATCTCCGCGTGCAAGTGTGTCTGCAACAACCACTGCTGTGATGTGTGATTGAATGAATACAACCTACAATTGTCTAACTCCCCTGCCTAGACACCAATGGACTATAAGGCGTAGTAAAACACACTTCATTCAAACTCCAAAAACAAGCGCAGATCAATGCAGGCGATCGGCTCAAAATCGTTGTATGAGACACATCTTACAATCTTGCCAAAAACTAAATTAAACTCTGACCACGTAGCAGCGGCTGAGTGGCGGTGATGTACTCAGCAGTGATGTACTCAGCAGTGTGTTTACCGCCACTCAGACACTGCCACGCGGGCTGCAGACAAAATATTATGCAGTTTGGTGCAGTAGAATGTGAGATTAGTCGTGGACAGACTAAGAGGAGCACATGGCTGCACGCACACACAGACGATATCCATCGCATGATCCTCCTGGAGGAGTCAGTGATAACAATAACTCACTTTGTCAATGAAAAAGCACTCTCCGGCTGCTCTGGTTATCTGTGCTCTTTCGTTTTGTCTTTGGAATCTGTCAATGAACGTGTAAAGGAGATGTAAGAGAGAGAAGAGGATGTCTCACTGCCATTAACCCGCATTAAACCCTCCCCCATCTCCCGGTTCGACCCCTCTCCACCTCGCCTTTCCTCCCTCAGTTCATTCAGACCCAGAGAGGAGGAGAGGAAGCGGCTGCCCCCTCGGGGATTCGGCATCGTAATTATATAGGAAGCGGAACAGTCTGCCGTCTGTTAGAGCTGGGGCTGGCTGCAGGCAGGTCACACATGTCCGCTAATGTGCAGTGAACAACTGGTCGTAACATTGATGTGGATGTCTGACACTGTTTGGAAGGTAAGATAATCTCCTGCATTTATCTTCAAAGAGTTCATAACAGTAAAAAATACAAATGACCGGTCTGAGATGTTAAACCTTCTGCTGCTCACAGACTTTGTATTGCAAGAGACCATCTCTACAAACTGCTGCTATGTACAATTATTAACAGACTGCTAAACAAAATAGCTTTGTAAACAGTTTAACAAAACTTTCCTCATCAACCATCTCTGAATGAAGCATGAGAAGTCTGTTCCCTTGTTCTAACCGGGCAATTTCTGTGTTGGTTTTTTTTTGTACGGGAACTGATCAATTTTTGTCTGCAGGCTGTTTCTGAACTCTGCAATGATAATTTAATTCAGAAAAAATCTTCAGATAAGCCAGATGGTTCTGTACCAGATGATTAGATGACACACAAGTTTAAAAAAAAATTTTTTGGTCAGGATGTACATTTAAAAAGCGATGAAAAATAAGAATGAAAAATGTGGCTCCCAAAAATATATATTTTAGATATCATATTGAGGTACTTACTCACATGTTTCTAATGAGTAACCTTTGCAAAATGGACCCCTCTGGCACAAGAAAAGAGTTTGCAATGATATTTTCTGGTATCACAGAATTCTTTGTGGTGAGTCCTTTTATCAATGGGGCTTTATGTTTGTGTGCCTGTTTCTCTTTCCTCCCTTATGCACAACTTTACAACTTTTTTGATAATAGACTAAATCATGTGTTAATGATATGAGTCATGCTCCTGTAATCCTGTTATGACTCAGGCGTCTGTTTTCTTGAATGTGCCACAGAGTAAGAAGAGGAAGCAGCCATGTCAGAGAAGAAGCCACGAGGCTCGGACACGCGACCCAAATCTGGCCTCCGCAGTTGGAGTGCAGACAGTTATGTTTGGCGGAGGAAGAAACGCTCCCGGAGCTCTCGCAACGGGTCGAGTCCCGGAGGGCTGGAGGCGGAGGGGACGGAGGAGCTGGGCGTGCGGTCGACATCCTGTCCGAGGCGGCGCAGAGAGAGAAAGTGTAGCTGCTGCGCTCTCGGCGACGCATTGACCTCCGCTGACATTGATGTGGTGTGTCGGAAGGCCTTGTCCCGACGCTCTCTGCGGCAGAAGTTTCAGGACGCTGTGGGCCAGTGTTTTCCTCTGCGCTCTCACCATCATCACCACCATCATCATCACCACCTTCCCTCGAGCTCCTCGCGACCCTTCTCGGTGCTCTTCTGGTCCAAACGCAAGATCCACGTCTCAGAGCTCATGCAGGACAAGTGTCCCTTCTCGCCCAAATCCGAACTGGCCCGATGTTGGCACCTTGTAAAAAATCACGCCGTCCACCCAAGTGCCCTCAAGGACATGGAGGCTCCCCTCAAACCCAATGTCTCGTCCTCTTCTACTTCCCCGCCACAGACCCCTCTCTCCTGGGAGGACATCTGCTGCTCTCCAGGGCCTGGAGGCACCAGTCTGGAGGACTGGGACCCTTCTTGTCCTCACGGGGGAGCAGAGGGCAGCTGTGGCCACACCGACTACATCCTGGTCCCGGATCTCCTCCAGATTAACAACAGCTCCTGTTACTGGGGTGTGTTGAACCGCTTCGAGGCAGAGGAGCTGCTGGAGGGCAAACCGGAGGGGACGTTTCTGCTCCGGGACTCTGCCCAGGATGAGTTCCTCTTCTCGGTCAGCTTCCGTCGCTACAGCCGCTCCCTGCACGCACGCATCGAGCAGAACGACAAGCGTTTCAGCTTTGACGTGCGCGACCCGTGCATGTACCGGGACCCCAGTGTGACGGGACTGCTGAGGCACTACAGCGACCCGGCCACCTGCCTCTTCTTTGAGCCCCTCCTCTCCCGGCCGCTGCCAAGGTCCTTCCCTTTCACCCTCCAGCACCTCTGCAGGGCTGTGATCTGTAGCCGCACCACCTACCAGGGCATAGACAACCTGCTGCTGCCTCCTCAGCTCAGGGACTACCTCCAACAGTACCACATCAAGTGTGATGGGGCCTGCGCCGTGTGACATGTCCAAAGCAGGCTTCATACCGTGGAGGGGCAAAGATGGGACAAGCAAAGGCAGGATCTCTTGACAAAGAGGCCTTTTGAATTTCAAGTAGTTTGCAAATCTTTGAGGTCTAAAAAGGTGCAGAACTGGAGAGTTCTTTAAGATGTTTGTTGATCTTGATCTTCAAGCAGATCCATATGCTGTGGGAACACATGGACGTCATGCGTCTTCTTTCAGTGTTAAGGGAGGGTTTGAAACCTTGGATCTCGACAGCGTATGGAGCCAAGTCAAGATACGCTGAGACACCTGTAATTACGCAAACATTCTCCAAAACACTTGCTTTAATACCCTTAATGGAGCAAAGATTCTCACCAAGACATTAAACTTTAACCTCACTTTTTTTGTGGAATATTGACTTTTGATGTCGGAGCATTTCCCCCCTTTGATTTCAAGTCAATCTGTTGGACATCATGTGGGCATCCATGATCTCTAGAGGCCACTAGAGGAACTGCACCTTTTCTGATTTCAACGGCTGAGACCAAACCTCATAGAATTAAAATAGGAGTAGAACAGACATCCCCATATAGCAGGATTCTCAGAGTGGCGGCCATTTTTATGTGTACCGTTGCCATTGCGACCGTTGTAGTGGGTTAACTTGCGTAAATAGTGAGTTGAAGTTTTAGCAACGACTGAAACGAGCAGTGGAGCAATAATAATAATAATAGTACATTTTATTTGTATAGCGCTTTAAAAGGTACTCAAAGGCACTTTACATGGTAAAAACAGAAATAATAGAAGCAGTTACAATATGAACAAAAAACGCTTCATCCACACTTTCACAGCAGCTAACTAGTGTACAGCTGGCTAGTTCGCTAGCTCTAATGCTTCACTGGTTACAGAAAATGAGCCAAACATTCAAATGATCACGGAAACAGTTTAGTGTCCGTTCTACTCCTCTTCTACTTCTATGCATGTACCAGAGTACAATAAACACAATCAGTGCTGTCAAATGTCTGAGGTAGGAGGACTCTTAACAGCATCTAATATCCAAATATAATTAATTCGCCATTATTTTAAGACTCTTGTTGGGGTGAAGTGGCACAGCGTGATTGTTGCCAACATATAAATCCTGTTGAAGCAAAGTCTTTGTGTGAAGACTGAGGTTGTGAAACACGTTTACCTCCTCGAGGGTCAGTTGTGTCGGTCAAACGTAAGAACAGAGGACGGGAACAAGGACTCTGTTGTTAACAGATATGAGTGGGAGAAAGACATGGTGACAGAAAAAGACTTGGTTCAAATACCGTCCCGACAGCTCTTCTTAACGAACACAAATGTGAGCTTCAATGGGACAGTTTTCATCTCGCCAGCCACAAGATGGCGGCACAACTGCACTTGTCTGGACTCGGCTGCTTCTTCTTAGCTGAAAGCTCCTCTCTGGATGGATAGTTCAACATCAGTTGTGCCTCTTTTGCTTTCACAAGTACTGTTATTGCAAAAAAAGCTGTTTACATGTTGGAGTTACGGTGGCCCTGAGAGCTCGGCGCACTGCCACTGGAAGAAAAACACATGCAAATAGAAATGACACGTGTATCATTTAGGAAGAGAAAACGCTCCAAAAACGCAACCAAATATGGAAAAAGCTGAATATTTTTTCCAAATTTGCTGTAAATCTATAGCTTCACCGTTTTGCTGATTACTAGCATGTCAATTCAAATCTGAATCATGCAACGAACAACATTAGTGTATTTTTAAGTTAAACTGTTTTTTTAAACTAATCTCCGTTGTGTTCTTTGTGATTTGCCGTGTTTCTGTATTTGACAAAAAAAATTACGGAAAAGAAACTGTAAATTACAAGCAGCAATTTTGCTAGTAATTGACTGTACAATTTAAAGTACTCTATTAAAGCAACTTACTGTAATTTACTGAAATCATTTTTAAAAATACAGTATTTCAACTGGCAGCAGTTTCACCGGCAACATACGTACAATTTACAGTATCTCTACTGTATCCGAGAAATACGGTAACTTACTGTAATCAAAATGTACTGTAATTTGTTAGCAGCAAGCAGTAAATGTTAGGTTAAACTGTTAGGATCATGAAAACAAGCGTTACGGCTCCCAGAATGCATTGCTCTCACAACGATAAAGTAAAGCATAATACAGTCGGTTAGTGTTAGTGTTAGTGTTTTTCTTTTCAGAGTAGTTTTTTTCTCAATGCTGTATGTGAAGATGTTTTCTTCTTGTGTTTTGTCTTTCTGCATGTGTTTTCTAAAATTGCTCTGAATTCTCAGGGCCACCGTACAGAGTACTTGAAGTATTTGAATCCCTTTGTTCCCCCCCCTTGAGGCTTATATTGTATTTGTCACACTGATACACAAAATAACAATAAATGCCATTTACACTGCCCCCGTCGTACGACTGTGTCTCAGGTTTTTTTTCGTCACCTCTGGACCGATTTAACGGTGCAGCTCAAGTCGTGCTCATCCATCCGTGCCCGTTCACGCTGCAGCGGTGGGCTTTTGTAGTCAGACAGGCTAATGGTACGGAAAATGCTGCTTTTGAAGTATCGCTCTGAAAACAATTCATCCCGCTGTCTGCAAAAGGACACCTCTAAATGCCAGCGCTTCAGCAGAGCAAATGGAGAGATAAGGACATGAAAAAGACTATTTCCGCTTCATAAGTGGGGTGGAATTCAGATTATTTTTTTCAACTGATTCATGTCATTCATCCTCTCTTCAGCAGTGTATAGAAAAAACTGCTCAGGGCAAGTGACTTGTATGAATACAAAACAGTGCATGAAATAATCATCACACGGCCATTTGGTTTTCAGGCACCAAAAGTTATTTTGTCAGTATTTGTCATACAGATATCAACGTTTTACTTCTACGTGCTCGAGTAAATTGGCTGGTCTTTTGTTCTTTTTTTTTCCATTATGTGTTTTCTTATTCATCAACGTTCTCTATGTCATAGATACGGTTTGCGTTTAGATGTAGGGAATTAAGTTTGAGTTCTTAATTGTCACCTGCACAACGATTACAATGACAATCTTAAGTTCTTAAGCTCCCTCCAACTGCAATCACAAGACTATGGAAGCCCATTTCCGCCACTGAGGAAAAAAATTAAGATCCTGTAAGTCATTAAACATGCATAAAAACATAAGGCATAAAAACATACTCCCAGACAAATTAGACAAAAGTGAGACTAAGATAATTGCCACTCTACTTTCAGACTGTCTAACAACTAAGAATATTTACTATATTATGAGTATTTTCATGGCAACAACAGCATCAGCTGATTCCATTTTGCTTTTGTTTGTTTGTTAATTACAGGCCAACACTAAACCGCTGCAGGTAAACCGCTCTGACAGCTGATGAACTTCTGTCAGATGTGAAGCCACAGACAAAGTCTATCTTTGACTGTCTTGCATGTCAGCGCTCAGTCGACGGACCGGAGCTCAGGAGCCACATCTATTGATTTTCCTGAACCACATGCATGAAATATTAATGTTGTCTTGTACCACCCGCATATAGCCAGCATCATTTGTCAGCCGCTGCAGAACCAGCGTTCTATTGTGTAACATTAGCTTCAGAAAGCATTCGATATCCAAATCTGAGAAAAGAAACGTACAGTCATGTGTAATCTAAAACATAAGTTCCAGCAGCTGTTGCACACGTTCACGCTCTGATTCTTACACGCTGTTGTATTTCACTGACAGAGTACTTCCTGTTGCACTAATCAAATTCTCCCCCGAGACGCCGCTCAAACAGACGGGTGGAGAGTCTCTGGCAGCTAAGATGAACATTGATAGCTACTTGTATTGATCCATAATAATAATAAGAATCCATAAAGGTATTAGTGGGTGAACATTTGTTTCTGTCTCATTTATGTGTGTTTGCAGAGTGAAAAAGTGGTCTGAAATACAAAATGTGATGCTGAGAAACACATTTTTCACCCCAATAAGATAGTAATCAAATCTTTAGCAGCTGCTCTAAATATATAGTTAAGAGTCTTTAATAATTTTGCTCGACTAGAAATTACAACAATAAAATAAAAATAAAAGATTTAAAGTCACGAGAATAAATAAACACATGGGATGATACAAAGTATGAAAAACAATTATTAAAACTTAAAATTTTGATTGTTAACTTTATTTTTGAGGGAAATATTGTACTTTTTACTCTAGATTATTATTACAAACATGTAAATGAACATATATAACTAAAACTAGCTCCACTTTTACCAGCTGCAATGTTAAACTGTACACATTAATGCATCAATAATCATAACCCAGTAATTCAATATATATTATTATTTTCCTTTTGGTACTTAAAGTATATTTAATGCTTTTGTACTTTTACTTAAGTACATTTTTTTTTACTTGTAACAGAGTATTTTTACACAGCAGTATTGCTCTGAGTGTATTGCCTCTTTGCTAAATCAGCTTTTTCTCAAACGTAGGCGGGGTTACGCCGTTTGCGTCATGACGTAAATGGCGGGAGTCGTGACGCTACGCGTCCTTGTTTTCAACGCAGCGCGGGAGATTCAGGAAGAAGAGGATCGGACCTCGAGTCAGCGGAGAGTCAGCGAGCCGGAGAGAAGTTGTAAGTTGTCAAACTTCTCTTCTCGAGTCACAAGTAGTGAGACAGCGTCTTCTTATTGATTACCGCTGTTCTTCTTCTGCTCGTCAGGCTGCTGGTGGTTTAGTTAGAATGCCTTGTGAGAGGAAGCCGATGCGCTACGGCCACTCGGAGGGACACACCGAGGTCTGCTTCGATGACTCCGGGAAGTAAGTTCAGTCTGTTTTATATTGTTTTAATTTATTGACCTGTTAAAGGCCGCTGATCATTGGAACTCGTCTCTGTATGTCCTGATATATATTCAAATATTCAACTTTATTTCCAGACACATGAGTCCATATAGCAACAAAAACAAATGCACACACACATACAAACTAAATACAATACGAGGACACCAGGTGTAATCATTGCAGCATCACTGCACATCGTCATAGTAGTTCATCGTAGTATTTTATGTACTTCTACAGGACTATTGTACACTCAACTTTGAACTCTGACTATGTATACTCTACTTTATGTATACTGTACTTTATGTGTACTGCGTGTATACTGTCTGTGGTTCAGATGAATACAAACATCTTTCAAGTCTGACTAGAATTCCTGCAGCAGAATCAGTTTGATATTGTGTCAATAACCTGCAGCACACTGATCAGAAAGAGCTCATGATGCTCACTAGTGAGTGGATTTAAAGGAACAGTGTGAGGCATTTAGGGGGGTCCATTGATAGAAAGGGAATATCATATTAATAAGTATGTTTTCTTTAGTGCATAATCACCTGGAAATAATACTCATTGTGTTTTTCTGTTACCTTACAATGAGACGTTTATATCTACATATACAGAGCGAGGCCTCTTCACGGAGTCCGCCATGTTTCTACAGTAGCCCGGGAGGGACAAACCGAACGTTGGCTTTAGATATGCACTCTCGTGTGTTCACGTCAGACACAGAAGTTCTCCTACACACGTCCTGCACACTTCACCTTTTTAATCTTTACTTTCTGAAAATAATAAAAAACTTTTCTAAAAAAAAATCGTCCTCAGGTTCATTGTAACCTGCGGGAATGATGGCGATGTTCGTATATGGGAGGGTCTGGACGATGACGATCCAAAGTTCATCACCGTGGGGGAGAAGGCGTACTCTCTGGCACTCAAGGTTGGTCACCACCTGTCTCCTGGTTTGTTTTTGGGGGGGATCTTTCAGGATGTTTGATTCACGCTCCGCTGAGGCCCTTTTGTTAAAATGAATCCGCTGTCGGTGGAGGATTGAGACGCGTCCTTCCCTTCCGCAGAACGGCAAGCTGGTGACGGCGAGCTCCAGCAACACGGTGCAGATCCACACGTTTCCCGACGGCGACCCGGACGGCATCCTGACCCGGTTCACCACCAACGCCACGCACGTCGCCTTCAACGGCAGCGGCTCCAGAGTCGCCGCCGGGTCCAGGTGCTTATGATCACTTTAAATAAAAAAATAAAAATAAAAAAACATAATGAGAAGCTGAGGAAAAGGTCGCAAAGGTGGTGAGATTCGTAGCTCCTCGCTCGCTGATTACAGGCAGTGTTGGTAATCTTCCTTCAAAAACATCTTTACATCCTGACGGCAATCGGTGAGTCACATGACACGACGAAAAATAGAAACAATCCGGTGCCTGTGGCTGTCGCAGGCCTGTAATTAGCCCGTCCACTCATTTCATTCTTAATGATTGGGCGGGTTAACTACCTGCACTCACATGTTCATCTTCCACAAGCTGAGAGCTTAACAGCTGTGAGTTTTAATAGCAGCCATATTCATTGTTTACCTTCATGGTGATCGTTTTGGGGGAGGGGCTTTGGAGGCAGGCCTGAAGGGACAGACTGTCAGTGTTGACCACTTGGAGACTTTCTCACTGGATTTAGCAACTTTTGGAGCTAATTCTGCTGATTTCATTGGGCAAGAGTTTCTAACACTGGACTGTGTTTTAAGGTTGGGTCATTTTTAAAATCTAGTGTTTCTCAAGATTACCAACCTTGTCTTTAACAGGACCCAAATATTCGTTTCTTGGTTAAATACATTTTGCTTGTGTATTATTTTATTTATTTTTTAAAGCCTTTCTGAATAACAAACATGCAGAAAAAAGCACCAAACCTTTTAGAAAGTGCTTTTTATTAAATAACAAATAAAATACAAACAATACTGTAGAATAACAGAATCCTTAAATGTGAATGAAAGCTTTTAATTAAACCGAAAGACGTGTGTGTGTGTGTGTGTGTGTGTGTGTGTGTGTGTGTGTGTGTGTGTGTGTGTGTGTGTGTGTGTGTGTGTGTGTGTGTGTGTGTGTGTGTGTGTGTGTGTGTGTGTGTGTGTACAAACCAGCTTTTCTATTTTCAAATCAGGTGTGTATCTGTCCAATATATCGAAAAAAACTGAATGCAATTCATCACGAAGTTTAAACAATTCAAACTTTCGCTAAAGCTGCAGGTTAAAGTCACTACTGACAGACTTTATCACTCGATAAACGGCTTCAAAGTGTTGCATTACTGAGACTCCGCCCATGTGGACCACAACCCTTGAGAGCATTTTAAATGTACATATTCAGTGACGAGGACGTCCAGCTGACTCACGGGGTTTCATCCCGACTTTGATCCCAGAGAAGAACCGGACCTGAGAGACGAGCGAACGTCACGTCTACTTTGTGAAGCGATGCGCGTTCTCTGCTCTCCGGCGTGTCCCGTGGCTGCAGGTTGAAGCTGTGGTGCGTAACGTGTCTTGTCTGTGTTCAGTTCGCCGTGACTGAACCAGACTCCCGTCGTTATTAGGTTTCGGTGTTGTTGTTGTTGTTCCGGCACATAAACGGTGAGCCTGAACCATTTCTCCGCAGCGCTCTGAATCAGTCTTGATTGGAGATAAACGTCTTGTTTGCTCCCAGAATTGATTCAGGCCCCCCGAGCCAGTTTATCACGGCAATGACAGCTCAGAGCATGGCGCCTTATTGATGCTTCTATTTTTCACACCGGTAATTTGTGCTGCGGTATTGATTGTAACAATTCAGGCATCCGAGGCTGTTAGGGCGAATTTGACATCTCCATTCTGGCGGACGTCGGGGTTATTTTTGCATCGATTTTTGATGATTTTCACTCGTGCCGGTTCGCAGCTGATGTCTCTCCGTCCTGTCGCCGTCGGTCACGTGTTCACGTGCCAGTTTTTCCACATATTTATTCTTTTGTCATCTCTCCGTTCCCCCCCCCCAGTGACTTCATGGTGAAGGTGGTGGAGGTGTCGGACAGCAGCCAGCAGAAAACGCTCCGAGGCCACGAAGCGCCCGTCCTCAGTGTCTCCTTTGACCCCAAAGACGACTTCCTGGTGCGTGAGACGTCAGAAATGCAACGCTCGGGTTGTCGGCTGTTTGTGCGCTGATGAGTCTCATAACTTTTGGTCTGAAATTAGAATCCACAGAAACCCCGAATGAAGTTAAAGGGGCAGTTCATGTGTTTTTGAAGTGTGGTTGTATGAGGTTCTTCTCCATCGTCAGTGTTTTACTACAGTAGATGGAGGAATCTTAACGCATCATTTCATTGAGATAGATTTAACCGAACCTTTAACAAAGAAGAGTCTTTTATTTTGTCAGCATTTAAAAGTTCCAGCTGTCACAAGGCTTTGACGTCGCTTCTGTGCCAGAGATCCTTGTGATAACGTTGTGGTTGAATTCTACCAAAATGATCCCAGTCCTATCACCGTTGGAGTGTTACGTTCTGTCACACTTGTAGGCACTGATGTATTTTAACATTAGGAAAGGGACCTAACAGAGTCATTCGGGGATTGAAGTAAGGAAATATATTGAAAGGCTGAGACTTGTGGTACGTTTTCAGCAACAAATACGAATCTTCTCTTTTGTCAGGCGTCGGCCAGCTGCGACGGCTCCGTGGTGGTTTGGAATATCGAGGAGCAGGTACGTCAGTGTTTTGTTTAATATTTCTTTTATGTGCACTCCCATCAGTCCAGTGTGTCAGATGCTGATCTGCTTTGTGTCCATTCAGTCTCAGCTGATCAGTTGGCCTCTGCTGCAGAAGACCAATGACGTCAGCAACGCAAAGTCTCTGTGTCGACTGGCCTGGCAGCCCTCAACCGCAGAGGTCAGCGAGACGCAACTCGTTACGTCTGCGTCCCTCCAGCACGTCCTCCACGCAAACCACATCGGGGATTAATACATTGATTGCGATCTAATCTCTGTCAAAATGTCTGTGCTCGCTTTAGTTCTTAGCGGTTCCTGTGGAGTCGAAGGTGCACCTGTACGAGCGAGGGACCTGGGATCATGTGAGCACGCTGTCCGATGATCTGCAGACGCAGGTAGGTGAGGTCCGGGTGGACGTACGCGTGTGCACATGTTCAGGGTCAAGTCGTCTTCGTTAAATGCCGCACCAATATCGTATAATGCATATACTCTGGACTCAGAGTACGAGGCTAACGTCTCTGTGCTGTCGGGTACCAGAATCCATATCTGATACATTTGAGATGATAAAATGATTCGTGGCTCTACTGAGCTACAATATTAGCGAAGCGTTTTTGGAGATGGAGACAAAATGGTGCGAACATTTTAGCTTAGCCTTCTGCGAACCTCCTCAGCCTGAAGCTAAGCTAGTAGAGAGATGAATAAATGCCCCTCTGTTGGGCTTATTTTCTGTAATCAGTGTAGCATCAGAGCATGGGGGTATTAGCAAGCTAACTAGCGGACGGCTGGCTACTTAGCTAGCTTGTTAATTCCGCCATGATGTCACTCATCCGTTGATAGCGATATGCTTTCCTGCGCTGTGACAGGAGTCTGTGGTTGAAGCATTAAGCTATTACATTTTTACTAAGTTTGGAGGCTGGCTAGTTAGCTAGCGGCCTTGCTAATTCCATGCTACACTGTTTGCCAGTGGCAGCAAAGGGTCTAACAGTCTCTCTGCCTCACTCCTTGTTGCTAGGAGACGACTTCGCAGGGAGGAGAGTGGGAGCTCCAGAGACTAGCGAGCTAACTAGCCAGCCGTCCTCTCCTGAGCTCCCGTCTGCTTTTCTTCCGGGAAAAGTAGCCTGCCGGCGGCGTAGGGGTCGGCTAATACGGTCCTGTTGGTTAATGTTAACGTTCTCCAGTAACACTCGAGGTTCCCGCAGAGTGAGAGGCTGTACATACTGAGAGAAACTAGTATTTTCTTCAGCCAAAATCTCTTCTTCTCTATCTAGTTCATGTTGTTCTCGTTAGCTCCTGTGTTCCTTTCTGCTCTTTGTCCCTCCCGTCGTCCTTCATCTGACAAGATACACATAAAGTTTGTTTTTGTCCGTCCCGTCCCCCCACCCTGCTGTCTCTGCAGCTCATCAACGTGGTGGCCTGGTCTCCGTGCGGTCGGTTCCTGGCGGCTGGCAGCGTCGGGGGTTCGCTGACGGTGTGGGACGTGAACATCAAGCTCTGCGTGGAAAGGTAAAGTTGTCAACCGATGCAAACTCTGCCGTTCAAAAGGTTCAGGATCTTCTGCGGCTGAAGTTGTCTCGTCTCCGCTGCAGGCAGAAGCACGAGAAGGGCTTCACGGTGTGCGGTTTGGCCTGGAACCCGTCGGGCAGCCAGGTGGCCTACACGGACACAGAGGGCTGCCTGGGTCTGCTGGACGGACTGAGCACCTCCACATCCACCAGCACCACGGTACTGCTCAGAAGACACTCGTTTATATGTTTAATACAACTCTATAATACCGGCTAAGAGGAGGAGGAATGTAACAAAGTAAACTCTCTTCTAATAACACTTCATGCTTCTACTTCACTACGTGTATTTGACAGCTTTAGTTACTTTGCAATATTTAAAAGTAGATCTGAATTGATTAGTCGGTGAATCTATAGACAGAAATATAATTAGCAAATATTCTGACTGTAATGTATTAATTAATGTGTTTATTATTATGTCAATGTGCTAGTTGTTATGTTAATATGCTAGTTATTATGTTAATACACTAGTTATTATGCTAATACGCTAGTTATTATGTTAATATGTTAGTTATTCTGTCAGTACACTAGTTATTATGTTAATACGCTAGTTATTATGTTAATATGTTAGTTATTATGTCAGTACACTAGTTATTATGCTAATACGCTAGTTATTATGTTAATATGTTAGTTATTATGTCAGTACACTAGTTAGTATGCTAATACGCTAGTTATTATGTTAATATGTTAGTTATTATGTCAGTACACTAGTTATTATGCTAATACGCTAGTTATTATGTTAATATGTTAGTTATTATGTCAGTACACTAGTTATTATGCTAATACACTAGTTATTATGCTAATACGCTAGTTATTATGTTAATATGTTAGTTATGTCAGTACACTAGTTATTATGCTAATATGCTAGTTATTATGCTAATACACTAGTTATTATGTTAATATACTAGCTATTATGTCAATGTGCCAGTTATTATGCTAATAAGCTAGTTATTATGCTACTACGCTAGTTAGTATGCTAATGTGTTCGTTATTATGTTAATGTGTTAGTTATTACACTAATATGTTAGTTAATATGTTAATACGCTAGTTATTATGCTAATCTATTAGTTATTATGTTAATTAATACTTATTTATGTATATTGGATAATAGACAACATGACAAACATTTCTCACTATTTTTACGAACCAAACAATCAATCCATTAATAGAGAAATTAATCAGGAGATGAATCCATAATGAAAAGAATCATTAGTTAATAGTTCAAAATGAACAGTAGAATCTAGCCTTTATATTATTGCATGTGTAATAATAATCTAATGATGGAATATATAATAGTGGAACATTTTGAATACTTTAAGTATGTTTTCCTGATTATACTTACATACTTTTACTTGTAAAGTGTGAATTAGTACTTTTACTAAAGTTAATAATCTGAAAGCTTCCTCTGGTGATGAGGTTAGAAATGAAAGGTTTCAGCCTCTTTTCTGTTAAAACTGCACATTCTCTAAAATAGTACTGATCGATCTCTTGATATTTTGATGAAACAACTTCTAATGAACTACGTGACTTTCAGCAGGCACCAACAAAAAAGACAGCGAAAGACTACGACGACCTGTTTGATGATGACGATGATGACCGACTCATGGATGAAGGGCTGAGCGACACCAACTCGCCGGTTAAGAAACCCGTCGCCGGGGGGGACGACGACGATGACGACGACGACGACTTCCTCGTGCCTGCGACGGGGCGGGTGAGGAACCGAGGGGCGATCCTGGACGATGAGAACTCGCTGGGTGAGTGAGGATGCAGATGAATGATAAAAGATTAAAGCGATAAAACGACAGGAAGTGTGTTTTTAAAAGGTAGCAGGACACTTCATTCAGATTCAAGACGTCCACTGAAGACGCGCTTAGAAGACGAGTCGTTGCAGCTCAACTCTTGGCAACTTTGTTGACGATAAACTTTCAATTACGCTGCTATTGAGTCCTGAATACATTAGGGAAAGCTTCAAATTGTGATCGTTCATCAAAAACATTTTATTCTACAAGTCTCATTTAAACACGTTGCAGCAATTAAACCGTTTGCTTGAAGCAGATTGTGTAAAAAACATTAAATTCTGAGCTCCTCGGTGAAACTATGAAGTCATGATTGATTCATCTCAGACCAACAGTCACGTGACAACAAATCAGAGAAACTTAGACTGAACTTCAGGCTGCTGAACACAGAGCAGAGAGGCGAGGCTGGAAGTAGAGGACGTAAACATGTTTAATATTTATAGCAGGTAGAGCCTCCTTTTGTCCAGCATTGGTAACACCTGTGGACACCTGGACAATGTACAATGTTGGATATATAGATTCCAATGTTTTCCAATTTTTCTAAAATAAATTATCAAATAAATGTAACTTTTTTTTTTATGATTTATGTCATTGTAACTGTTACACTGCACAAAATACTTTTTTTGAGTTTTCTCTGCTTACTTATATTTTGCAGTGACAATCAAGACCACAGCGAGGAAACCGTGACTGGAGCAAAACATGCCCCGGGTTAATTCTCAAAAAATATCTTTAAATCGGTTAATATGCAAAAAAAAAAATGTCCCCTCTCTATGCAAATGAGCCTCGTTGCAAAAAGAGTCCAATTCACAAAGATCAGCACTGAAGGCTAAATGCATGGACAGTGAAGTCATTAGAGACTCCAGAGAGTTGACATTGGGATGCAGTTGTGTCATGAAAAATGAATAAGGAAAGGAGAGCTGTTTTTGCTTCATACATTAATAAATGATCAGATTATCAAAGTTGAAAGTACATTTTCTGTTGATCGATGGAGTCTTTTGCACGTGAAGAGAATCTCAGAAGGAGAAAAGTGATCTGGCTGCTGCTCACTTCTGTTTTTTTAGTTTTAAGTGGATGAAGAACAAGTGGATTTAACATGTTTGTGTTCAACTATTAAAAACATTTATTAATCCGTTTCTGTTCTTCAGACACCGGATCGCTGAAGGTCGGTTGGGATAAATTCGGGGACGATGAGGACGGCAGCGCCGCCGCTCCGGCCGCCCCCCCGCTGGTTCCCCTTCGTCCCGTCTATGAGGGACCCCTGCCCACGCCCCCCCAGAAGGCCTTTCAGCCGGGCTCCACCCCGGCTCACCTCACACACCGCTTCATGGTACATTCAGTTCATCCTTTTCATTTTGTAGTGTGACCAGACAGACAGACAGACAGACAGACAGACAGAGTCACATGACATTCAGCGTTCCAAAAGCAATTTTTTTTATCTCCGTCTACATTGTCCCCTCTGACTCCCTATAAATAACTCAGAATAAAACGATTTCCAGTCTCACATGCAGTAACAAACTAATGGTTCCTCAGATGTGGAACTCGGTGGGAATCGTTCGAGGCTACAACGACGAGCAGGACAACGCCATCGACGTGGAGTTTCACGACACCGCCGTGCACCACGCCATGCACCTCACCAACTCGCTGGGTCACACCGTGGCCGATCTTTCCCAGGAGGCCGTGCTGCTGGCCTGCCCCAGCACGGACGAGCTCGCCAGGTAAAACACCTCCGTCCGTCCACCCCGTTCTCCGTGACTTGTTTGCCGGTTAAGTCTCCTCATCGCGCTCCTCCTCCTCCTCCTCTTCCTCAGTAAGCTCCAGTGCCTCCACTTCTCGTCCTGGGACACCAATAAAGAATGGATGGTGGACCTGCCGCCGGGCGAGGACGTGCGGGCGCTGTGTCTCGGTCGGGGCTGGGCGGCGGTCGCCACCAGCTCGCTGATGCTCAGACTGTTCTCCATCGGAGGAGTGCAGAGGGAAATCTTCAGCCTGCCGGGGAACGTGGTCTGTATGGTCGGACACGGAGAGCAGCTGCTCATCGTCTACCACCGGGGTAGGACACACACACACACACACACACACACACACACACACACACACACACACACACACACACACACACGATCGTAAAGGACCTAATGTTGGTTCTCGTCTCTCCATCATCAGCTCCAGGTTTTGACGGGGAACAGGCTCTGGGAGTCCAGCTGCTGCAGATCGGTGGACGGAAGAAGCAGCTCATGAACGGCGAGCCGCTCCCTCTGTCTCACAAATCCCACCTGTCCTGGCTGGGATTCACCGCCGAGGGTCCGTTTGTAGAGAACATGTGTTTTTATTCTCCTGGAAAACCTGTTTTGTTTATTAAAGCAGCAGAAACAAATGGTTTTGGAAACCATTTTTTTATTTATTTTTTAATTTGTAAGATGTCGGCCCGGTTCTCTCTCAGGTACCCCGAGCTATGTGGATTCGGATGGGGTCGTCCGGATGCTGAACCGTTCTCTTGGCAACACTTGGACACCAGTGTGCAACACCAGAGAAACCTGCAAAAGCAAATCGGACCACTACTGGGTGGTCGGGATACACGAGAACCCTCAGCAGCTCAGGTGAACTCTCCTTTGAAACTACTTAAGATATGATACTTAATGAAATGTATGGTAGAAAATATGCTTTTAGCTTTAAATTCAACATAAAATAGGTTTCAATTTCTTTTCAATGACTAATTACAAAGTCATTGAAAAGACAGAAAATGAGAGCAACAAGTCAAATGTTTCAAACAGTCTCTTTATTGTCTGTCAGAGCTCCCCAAACGGATCCCATTCATCCGAAAGGGTGAAGTTTTTAGTTGACTTTCAGAGAGTTGAATGTTGCTTGAGATGGAGATGAGGGAATATTTACTGTGAATTAGAACTGGAAAATCTAGATTTGAGAATTGGCTGCTGAATCAGCCTCCATGAGGGAAAATTACCTGGGGAAAAAAAGGTGAATTTTGTTGCTTTATTTGCATTAGTAAAGCTGCTGTTCTGCACCTGAACGCACCAGCAAGGAAGCGGTCGATTCAAAGCGGTCTCTATTTACCTCTGGATCATCACATGATGGTTGCAGCTGCTGGATCACCTGTAAATCTAAAAACTCACCGTATGCTTTGAAAAATGATGGACAATAAATCTGATCTGTTTGGCAGGATAGGATATGCAAAATGACTGAGTTGTGTCTTTCTGCTCTCGTCCTCTCAGGTGTATTCCATGTAAAGGCTCCAGGTATCCTCCCACGCTGCCCAGACCGGCTGTGGCCATCCTGCCCTTCAAGCTGCCTCTGTGTCAGACCTCCACGGAGAAAGGACTGATGGAGGTAAACCGCCCGCTCTGCTCAAACTGCACACACGCTAACATCTGCTAACACACGCTAACATCTGCTAACACACGCTAACATCTGCCCCGATTAGAGTAAAAGACACAACATGGAGTACGGTCAACATATCTGACCTGTAACCTGATAAAAGACTCCTGATATTCATGTACACATAAAAGATATGAAATAGAAGTTCTCAAAAATAACGCATCATACTGTAACGCATCATACTGTAACGCATCATACTGTAACGCATCATACTGTAGCGCATCATACTGTAACGCATCATACTGTAGCGCATCATACTGTAGCGCATCATACTGTAACGCATCATACTGTAACGCATCATACTGTAGCGCATCATACTGTAACGCATCATACTGTAGCGCATCATACTGTAACGCATCATACTGTAACGCATCATACTGTAACGCATCATACTGTAACGCATCATACTGTAGCGCATCATACTGTAACCCATCATACTGTAACCCATCATACTGTGACGCATCATACTGTAACCCATCATACTGTAACCCATCATACTGTAACCCATCATACTGTAACGCATCATACTGTAACGCATCGTACTGTAGTGCATCGTACTGTAACCCATCATACTGTAACCCATCATACTGTAACCCATCATACTGTAACCCATCATACTGTAGCGCATCGTACTGTAACGCATCGTACTGTAGTGCATCGTACTGTAGTGCATCGTACTGTAACCCATCATACTGTAACCCATCATACTGTAACCCATCGTACTGTAGCGCATCGTACTGTAGCGCATCGTACTGTAGCGCATCATACTGTAGCGCATCATACTGTAACCCATCATACTGTAACCCATCGTACTGTAACCCATCGTACTGTAACCCATCATACTGTAACCCATCATACTGTAACCCATCATACTGTAGCGCATCGTACTGTAGCGCATCGTACTGTAGCGCATCGTACTGTAGCGCATCATACTGTAACCCATCATACTGTAACCCATCATACTGTAACCCATCGTACTGTAACGCATCATACTGTAGCGCATCATGCGTTACAGTATGATGCGGTATAGTATGATGCAAACACGATGACAAAAACAACAGTTTGTGTGTAAAGGCCTCACCTGTCCTCTGTCTTCTGTCCTCTTTCTCCTCTTCTGTCCTCTTTCGCCTCCTCTGTCCTCTTTGCCTCTTCTGTCCTCTGTCCTCTTTCTCCTCCTCTGTCCTCTTTCTCCTCCTCTGTCCTCTTTCGCCTCCTCTGTCCTCCTATGTCCTCCTCCAGGAGCAGTACTGGCGTTCGGTCCTTTTCCACAACCACTTCAGCTTCCTGTCGTCCAGCGGCTACGAGGTGGACGAGGACGGACGGACGCAGACCCAGAAGGAGCAGCAGGAGCTGCTCATGAAGATGTTCGCAGTGAGTCTCTTATTTTATCGTCATTGATTAAAAGCCTGATCAGACGGAGCGCGTGCTGCAGTTTAGAAGCGCTCTCTGTCGTTTCTTTCCTGTCGCTGCCGTTTGTGCTCAGACTCGTGGTCGTTTCCTTCTTCCAGCTGTCCTGTAAGCTGGAGAGGGAGTTCCGCTGCGTGGAGCTGGCGGAGCTCATGACCCAGAACGTGGTGACTCTGGCCATTCGGTACGCGTCGCGCTCCCGACGCATGGCGCTCGCCCAGCGGCTCAGCGAGATTGCCCTGGAGAAGGCCAACCAGATCCAGGAAGAAGAGCCGGAGGAACCGGAGGAAGAGCCGGAACACGCCGCCGCCAGACGGCCCTCTGGGTAACGGCATGACGCACCTATTCCGGTTCTCACCTGTAGTTTTAAGACTGGACAAAAATGAAATGCTACAGGAAGCTACGGTGCTTCGGTAGAACCGAAGAGATTTTTGATTCACGAGTTTCGTATTCGGACAGGTATGAGGTCACGGGAGGACGTCGAGGCAACAGGCGTCAACAGGAGGAGGAAGAGGAGCGAGTAGAAGAGCTCAGGGAGGAAGAGGAGGAGGAGGATGAACCGGAGATGGAGACGGAGGAGGAAGCAGAAACCAGAAAACGTCAGTTGGACCTCTTAACTGTCTTTGCACGCGTTTGTTGTCAGAACGAGATGAGTGTTTAATGTGGGACGCGTCTCATTCTGCAGGCGTGAATCCGTTTGCTAAAGAAGCTGCTTCACCTGTGATTCCTTCTCTGACTCCAAGTGAGTAAACACCTTCTACAGATGGATGGATGGATATATTTATATTACATCTATATTTTATTGTACCGTTAAACCTTTATGCATCACTAGGGACATTTTTTGCAAATTGTACATTTTTCGATCATTGTCTCTCTATGCACATGGCAAGTATGTGAATTATTCTTTTTTTTAATTATTATTATTATTATTATTATTATTATTATTATTTTGGAAGCTGAACCTCAGCACCTATTCATAAACTGTGTAAATAAAATACAGAGCCTTAAGGACAAAACTGTCTTAATTAAAACCACCACTTTTTGATTCCTCAGTCATTACAGCATAAAATCCTTCATTCTATGATATCAGGCTTTCAATCTGGAGCCCTGGCCTCTACATTTTTTATTTTATTTTTTATATTTACTAACCCATTTTCTCATGTTTGCACTATGCAGTTAATACATGCTGTTGTCCACTAGGGGCATCTAACCCTATTATGCAGTTGCTATGATCAGGACTGAAGTTGGTTTAAAGATTTAACTCTGTAAAAGTGAATATTGCTATATAGTATTTTCAGAGCAGTTTTAGGATCGGTACATTAAAGGTAGCAAGAGTTTTTTTTTAATCTGACACTGTACAAAAAATGTATGAAAATAAATGTTAATCATTGACAACTCCCCACAGAATTAAGTACACTGGAAATAATTCTTAAAATCTTTGTTTTTTTCATAAAAACAGTAGCAATTATGTAAACCGTAGTAGTAAACTAGTAATTAAATTGTTATAATCCTGAATATTTGTAGTTATGAGCAGGACGTTGGTTAAAAGATTTAACTCAGTGAAAATGGAAATTCATTTTTTTAAGGCAGTTTTTAGACATTTTTATTTTATCTTCTAAGTACATCAGGGCAACTTTTTTTTATTTTATTTTTTTAAAGTGAGTGCTAAAATATTTCACGTCACAGAGATGTGATTAAAAATAATTAAAATTTTGCATCTTTTTTTTTGCAGTCGGTAAAGTCGGACGTGCAAATCCTTTTAAGGTAAGAACTGAACATATTGTGACAGCGTTGTGTTTGATTTGTGTGATTTATTGAATTGTGAACATGTAGAAAGAGCGAGATGAACAGAGGAAGGATAAAGCTTTTGCGATGACTCGTGCAGGTCCTCGGTTCGGGGAAGCCCTCGTCTTCGTCGGCTCAGCCTCGCGTGACGAACATCTTGGACAACATGACGTCCAGCAGGAAGTCGTCTCCGCTCGGCGGCACTGCAGGGAAACCAAACAAAGGCCCCGTCCTCAAACCGCTGGCCCCAAGGGCCAAAACCAAGGTATCGTTATCCGGCTCTACAGCCTGTCCCGTCTTCCACGTCTGTTGTGCAGAATAACAGTTATAATGACATAAATCAATATTAGGAAAATTGGAAAGCAATGGAATCTATATATCCAACATGTTTCCAAGTGTCCACAAGTGTTACCAATGTTGGAAAAAAATAGAGGCTCCAAGTTTTATAAATATTGAGCTATTCACATGTTTTACAACCTCTCTGCTCTGTGTTCAGCAGCCTGAAGTTCAGTCAAAGTTCCTCTGATTTGTTGTCACATGACTGTTGCTCTCAGGAGAATCAATCATGTCTTCATAATTTCGCTGATAAGCTCAGAATTTAATGTCTTTTACAGAATCTGGTTAAAGCAAACGGTTTATTTGTGGCGAGATTTTAAATGAGAACATGTTGATGAAATATCACAATTGTAAGCTTCGTTTTGGTTGTTTCTTTCTGATGGAAGCGTTTGTCACGTATGATGTGTTCAAGAAGCGTCAGAAAGATGAACATTTTACAATAATGTCATTTTCAGTCGTATTTATTTGTGATACTTATAGGGAAAGCAATTTGGTGACTGCAACATGACCAAATGCGTCTGTATTTAAATTGTAAGACGACTGAACGCTGTAGATCTCCTCGTACATATGTCTATTCCTCTCTGCTTGTATTTCCTCTCCAGACTCAGTCCACTCTGCTGCAGATGACGAGCACAAAGAAGAAGACTCAGGAGATCACACAGCCGGCTGCAGAGCAGCAGAAACCACCGGAAGCCCCGCCTCCAGCCTCACCTGCAGACAACGCCGAAAATAAGAGGTAAAAGATGGACTCGAATCGAACCCTTTTGTGAAGTGACTTCATTGGAAGCCACAAGGTGGACTCACTCGGTCGTGTTGTTTGTTGTCTGTTCAGGCCGAAGACGGGCTTCCAGTTCTGGCTGGAGGAGAACAGGAAGAGCATCACGGCTGACCACCCAGACCTGGAGGAGATGGACGTCATCAAAGAGGCCATGGGGCGCTTCAGGACGCTGTCGGCAGAGGAGCGACTGGTGAGACACACCGTTCAGAGAGGACGCTTTGAGTCATTTTAAGACATCGCGTGTCTTGGAAAAAAAAAAAATCCTGAAAAATTTTAAGCAAAATGATCTGGATTCTACAAAGGAACTATGAAAATGTTTTGTTAAAATATTGATTGAAATCGCTCCAAACTGTTACTGGCATTCATTTTATTCTGTGAACAAAAGTCATCAAATTCATCAAGTCATCAAAGAGTCAAACGTAGAAGCCTGTGAACGTAAAACAACTTAAGGAGAGAAGTTAAAGGTTCTCTATGCGGAATTCAGAGCATTTCGGTTTGCCTCTCGACGGGTGAGCCGGCAGCTAGAAGCTAACGGTGCTAACAGCGTTAACCCAAGGAGAACCGGAGGATGGGTGCTACACCTCTGGGATAACGCCGTCGCTCTGATGTTATCAAGATTAAACCTCCAGCTCGCCGCTGATTCCATCTTTTGTTTACTCTTACCAAAGAAAACCTCCTCGTCTGCTCCTTCAGAGGGATTTAGGTGTTTCCTGTTCATCCTGCTTTTATCTCGTCTGGCCTGAAGAGCAAAGTGACCAGTGAAACCATCAATTAGACTCTGAGGCGGGTGACGGTTATCAGCTGCAGGGATCTCTGAACTCAGATACTCGGCTCTTTTATTATTTACACTTCTATCATTTTTCATATTATTTTGCCCTTTCCAAAAAAAGGTCCTTTAGATGTTTCAGCACCGTGACGCTGTCGGCTTAGGATGCTGCTGTTGGCCACTTCTAAACTTGCCAGAACGTGTCATAACAAATACCGGTTCAGCTCGTACAGCGGACCGGAGGAACCGGAAACCGGAGCCAATTCTTGCCGGCTGTAGCTGCTAATGAGGCCACACCCATAAAAGTCATAACGTCATCTGCCTGCTAGAAATAAAGCTCCGAAGCTTCAGCCGATGCCGTGGTGGATAGACGTTCAAATCGGTATTTGAATAGATCATGTTGTTTTTTTTACACTTCAAGCCCTGATGGACGATTCTTTAGCGATTTGCGCTTGAAAGCGTGATGCCGGACCGGTCTATTAAGAGACGATGAGCTCTCTGCCTTCAGTAACGACAAGAGGAGACAGTGGAGCTGGAGAGCAGAGGGAAAGAGCAGCCTTAGGAAAACCTCTGTTCTGCCACAAGCGCTTAAGCAAAGGGGAGAAAGAAAAAAAAAAAAAAGGGGGAAATATCAGAATAAAAGTTCAACCGTTTGTCCGATAACCTGATTTAATTCTGTATTATTAGTGAGGCTGTTATCGTCCCATCATTTCTGGTTTTCTCCGAAAGATATCCAGATTTTATAAACATGTTGTCCCTGTCAGCCGCGGTCAGTCGATGGGTGAATAAACAAGGTGTGTGTGTGTGTGCGTGTGCGCGTGTGCGTGTGCCGCACCTCATCCTTTCATCCACACAAGCGCTAATAGACGTCGATGTGAGCGTTTGTGTCGTCGCCCGGTCCCTGACCCGGCATACATCAAGACTCTCAGCAGAGCGCTGGAGGACACTCGACAGAGGAAGTGGGGGGGGGGGGGGGGGGGGGGGGGGGGGGGGGGGGGCGCGCCTGTTGCCTGGGAACCCTGTGGAGTGTGTTTTGTCAGCGAGGGCACAAAGCATTGATCTTATGATAATACCACCGTGAGCCGGTCAGGCAGCAGGAGAAACCTGACGGTTCTGTTTGCATTTATTTTAAAGACTTTCCTTCACTGTTTGCATCGGACCAAAATGTTCTTTTAAAGAGCAGGGAGGGGGCGGGGCTTGTGTTGTTCATTACATTTTATATTTGTAAATTAACAGTTTGTACCACCAAGATTTGTTTTAACTTTCGGAGCCCATTTTTTACTTTACGCATTTGAGAATTTTAAATGTGTGTGTGTGTGTGTGTGTGTGTGTGTGTGTGTGTGTGTGTGTGTGTGTGTGTGTGTGTGTGTGTGTGTGTGTGTGTGTGTGTGTGTGTGTGTGTGTGTGTGTGTGTGTTACATTATTCTGTCCAAATACAATAAAATGACAGTTGCATAGCGAGATGCCACAGCTTGTAATGTGTGTTTGAATATGAATGGGGGTTAATGGGCAGAGCTTCCTCAGGCGCTCCATTACGTCCAGGAAAGTGCTTCCTTTTGTCTCAGAGAGACGGAGAGAAAATAAATAAACAAAACCACGCAGAGGGAAAAGAGGCAGCAGCCTGTCAGTAGTGATTATACATGACAGGATGCAATTTGAGAGAGAGAGAGAGAGAATTGAAACAGAAGAACAACATGATTTTGTTCTGTAAATAATGTGCATTGTTCTCTTCTGTTTTTGTTTTTTTTGTATAATTTCGTTCAGTCGTGGACGGAAAGAGCAAAAGGCCAAACTGGAGACTTAGATCTGAAGAAGAGGAAGAGAGCTGAAGAAGAAGGAGGAGGAGGAGGAGGAGGAGGAGGAGGAGGAGGAGGAGGAGGAGGAGGAGGGAATGAACATGGACAGGCGGAAGCCGAGGAAAATAGTGCCAAGAAGAAGAAATCTTTGGATCCCTCCGCCAAGCTTTCTGCGTTTGCTTTTAACAAAAACTAAACATTTTAAGTCTCTGTTCAGACTCATGTGTGAGAACTGTCCATGTTGTTAAATCTGTTCTTTGAGGCACTCGATCAGAACATTTAAAGCCCTTCAGAGGTTCTTCAGATGGACCTTCATCAATAGTGGAGCTTCATTTGTTTTCTTTTTTTACATTCATAACACGTATTCTCTGTATTTTAAAAGTTTAATAAATGTTCATGTTTGTTCGTTCACATGTTTTTGACTCTTGATTTTCATTTCATTTAAAATCTTCACCTCCAGCACTGAAAGGAGACGGTTCTCTGCTCTTTAATGCTGTCGACTGATGAAGATTTTCTTGCGCTTTAAGAATATCATCTCACTTTCTAACGGAAACGTTTCAACAGTGACTCTTTGCACACAGCGGGCGGATCTTTTGACTTCTTACTGTAGGAAATGTACAGGTGTTGTTGATTTTAATACAAAATGTTCTACTAAAGTGTCCCAGTAAGTCACGACATGCTCAATACGAGAATCCTGAGACTCAAGCAGCTAAATGGAATTCAGCCTTCGTTCATTTTAGTATTCATAACTCGTGCTTTTTTTTTTTCCCACTCTGACTCGTGAAAACGGAGCATCGCCATAACGTAAATTTAGAAAAGATGTTTTAAAATCAAAAGCAGCAGAAGGGGAACTATATTTGATCCTACACTTCCCATGATGCATCATTTCAACTCCAAGCTAGGTTGATTGCTGTTTACCTGGAACTTTAGTTCCTAAAGTATTATGTTCTTAGAAGAAGTGGAAAAAAGTATGTTCTTCTGTTTTTTATTCTGTGTAAATTAAATTTCAAGTTTGTTTTTAAATCGTGTTTAATTTGTCGTCATTATAAAGCAGCAACCGGCCCACTTCCTGCTTGTTCACTTGTAGAAATGACTTGATTAGATGATCAGAAGTATAAAGACAAAGCAAAAATAACTCGTTATTAAAGGACACTTAAAAACAAAACATCACTAAAGAACAGAAGATGTTTAAGATTGTAAGTAAAATACAAGAATAAAAGTTAGTGTATTAGACACTATTTGATTTAATAAAAGGAGTCTTTTATTATTCTACTTCACTAGAATGGATTGATAACTTTAGTTACTTTACAGTTTCAGGTTATGAAAAAATGTATATGAACTATAAAATTATGATTTTCTGATTTTTCTTACAAGATCAACCTGCTGAACATTTAATATTCATTCATGTTAGCATTGTTATTTCTATTTTTAATTAAGTAAAGCATCTGAGAACTTCTTCCTCCACTGGTGAAAGATTACAATTTACTTTAATTGTGTACTTTCACTTGAGTAAGATGTTTAATGCAGGATTTGAAGTATTTCTACACTGTAGTATTGTTACTTTTAGAACTTCTTCCTCCACTGGCGAAAGAGATGTTGGCCCCGCCCCCCCCCCTGGAGCCGGCCAGCCAATGGAAGCGCTCCCTGGATTACCCTGCTCTTATAAAGACTCGAGGATCCCGAGGCAGCGCGAGGAGCGCGCAGATTTAATCAAAATCACGAAAGTGAAACATCAAACGACAAACTTGCTCAACAAGTGCTCAGCCGAGAGGAAACTGAAATAAACCACAGAAGAAGAAGAAGAAGAAGAAGAAGAAGAAGAAGAAGAAGTGGTGATGGAGGACTCTGAACAGACGCAGAACAGTTCCACGGAGAAGCCGGACGGCGGCTCCGTGCAGAACGGACACTTTGACGGGAGGGTGAAGCGTCCGGCACCGGGCGGCTCCGGACGCGCAGCATCGGCGGCAGCATCGGCGGCAGCAGTAGGAGCGCAGATTCCGTGCGCGGAGTCCGGCGCGCACCGGCCCGTGATGGAGAGCTGGAGGGAGGAGCGCACCAGGAGCATGGAGGACAACGAGACGAGCCTGCCGTCCCTGGCCGCGGCTTACACCACCATCCTACGGGGGCTCGGAGAGGACCCGCAGCGGCAGGGGCTCCTCAAGACCCCGTGGAGGGCCGCCACCGCCATGCAGTTCTTCACCAAAGGGTACCAGGAGAAAATCATCGGTGAGTTCTTTAAATCCACAAAGCCGCTCAGAGGCTGTTTGGATTTGTCAACAGGTGGCAGTGAAAGGAGAGAACACTGCTCCCAAAAACTCTCTTCACTCCTTTAATATTATATATACGTATATATGAGAAGACAGATCATAAGAAAACTGCTTGGACCTAAAGTTCTTGAGATACTTAAGTATTTTACTCTACTTTATACTTTAGTTTCTTGTTGTTACTTTGTACAATGAGATTCTAGTTATAAGAACATAAATAATATAGGGACAGCAAACATTATTACTAATAATGATAATAATAATATGTTTAATAATAATGTTGCTGTTAATATTGTTAACAATAGGCTTCCAGCTTATTGATTAAACACTGGTATCTGATCAGTTCTCTATATGACCAGCTATCGGTCTTGTGACTGAAAAATCAGAACATCCCTAATTTAAAGTTTTCTTTTCCTTTCAGTGCCTTTTGCTGTCATTATCATGTGTGCCTTACTTATTTGTTTATTTTTTTGGTTTATGAATGCAGGACGCAGTGTTTTTTTTTTATCAAAAATATGTTTATTTTAGTATTGTTCGATTTTTTGATTTGGGCAAAAAGATAAATGTGAAAACGTCTTCCATCGATGTCAGAGGAGATCCAGGTGGACCTGCTGCTCACCGGTAATCATGGCCCGCGTCTGAGCATTTAATAAGAAAGCACGACTCATTATTAATGGTTGCCAAACATTTTCCTATTATTATATACGTACATACAAATTATAGGGACTGCAAAGTTGTCCAAACATGTACCACAAAATATATATATATTTATTTTTATTATCAGTTATATTTAAATGTTCTTGTTAAAGGACCGCTAGATGCCACCAGATCCAACACGCTGTGCCTTTAAGAAGCCAGAACAGGAACCAGACATCGCTGCACGTGCACTGGAGCGTTTTAATGACCACCACATTTTTTATATTCTGCAACCATTCTGCTCAAAAAAAAAAAGCCGTGAAGAGTGAATGAAAACCAGGCTTAGATGCTTTTACCTGTTCCCCCCGATGCAGCCAGAGGTTGCGCTATGATCCTTTAATTAGTTTAAAATCTCATTTAAAATTGACGAAGGTTTGGGTACTTTAATTGATCGGTTATGTAAAAAAAAAACTACAATGTAGTGGAGTAAAAAGTATGAAGTGTCATAAAATAGAGGTATTGAAGTAGAAGTACCTAACATACATACAGTAAAAACACAGAGACGTTCCATCACTACATTTCAGAGGCCTGAAGCTCCGCCCCCACCGCTGTACAGAGCGCCGTTGGCGTTTCTAATCAAAGTTTATTAAGTTGGAACGAGTCGCGTGACTCGACTGCAGCAAATTTGACAGAAGCACTCCCTTTGAAGCGTGAAGTCGATCGGAGCGGCTCTCCAGATATGACGGACAGGCGGACACGTTCCTTGCTCTATACAGAGGCGAAGTCCCGCCTCTTCCGGTGTCTCCCACGAGTAGTTAACGGGGAAAGACAAATCTTTTTTTTTTATCCTGTTTGAATTGTTCACATATGATGATTTAAAAAGTTAATTTAGCAAATCAAGAAAGTCCTGTTTTGTCATAAATTTGTCGTAGTATCATTTAGTTTTGTGTGACACCGCTCACTGAACTACATCTCGTCGTCTCACACAATCTACGTCACCAACGCTGGCCGTTAGCTTAGCTTATCTAGCTAGCTAGCTTATCTATGTTTGACACACAAATGTTACGTTATATCATCTTGTTAATTGACAAACGTCAGATGTGTAATTCATGGAATTTAAAGCTGGTAATCTTGAGAGACGAGCTTAGAGCACGACAGATTTTAAAACTTATCTAACCTAAAAACTCGTTTCCAGTGAAAGTAGCTCGCAGCACCACTGATCGGCCATGTTGGTTGTTTAGGCTCATGATGATAATTTAAGGGGAGTGTCTTTGGAGGGAGGCCTGACGGGACCACTTGGTGATTTTCTTATTAGATTTAGCGACGTTTTGGAGCTAATGCGGCTACTTTCATTGGAAGAGGAGTTGGCAACACTTGGCTGTGTTTTTTTTAGGTTGGATAAGTTGTTAGTTCCTCAAGATGACCGAGCTTGCAGCGTGTTGGAGACTCCAATCGTTACATTATTAATGTCCTGCGTCAGCCACAGATACCACATTTATTCATTTATTTTGTCATTTGATTCATTGATTTCTGTCAGGATGTAAAGAGAATTTCAACAAAAATATCCAAAATAAGTTTGAAGAAGATTACCAACCGTGGCCTTAAAGAATCATTTAAATTTTCTGACATTTAATAGACTAAATTATTTAATATATAAATAAGCCCCAGATGAATCCATGAAGAAATTACTCGTCACTAACAGCCCTTGTGCATCATTTGATACACAGACATAGTTCTTTTTTTTATGGAAAGTTTGTGAACCAGACTTAGGGATGTTGATTTCGGTGTTACATCCGATCAAAACCTGCCTTTCAACTCCTCAAAACTGTCGGTGAGATTTGCTGAGTCATGTGCTGGTGTGTGGAACGGTTTCATCCACATGGTGCCGGCTCGTTGGAGTGGCTGGAGTCGGGGATCTGCCCCCAACCCACCCGTCTCTGAAGTCCATCTGGAGGTAGTTTGTTCTGTTGTGGGGGATGTTTGTGTGTTGTAACGCTGTGTGAAACGAGGAAGGAATGCGGCGACAGGAGACACAAATGTGAAGAGCACCCAGTGAATTGGTCTTTCCTTTTGAACCTGCAAAAAGTAGAGGATGGGTGAAGCTGGTGAAGATGGTGAAGACACACATGTGTTCTGCAGGAGGTGGCGGTGCTCTGTCGCGTCTGCTGATTGGCTGTTGCAGGAGACTCCCCCCTTTAGACTTGTTGGAAAAGCAGAGAACACAAAAAAAACACATGTAGTTTCCAGCGCTGGATGTTTGTGGAGAGTTATAGCGTTTCTTAGTGAGTCTCACTGTTTGATCAGAGAGTTCACTTGTGTGTGTGTGTGTGTGTGTGTGTGTGTGTGTGTGTGTGTGTGTGTGTGTGTGTGTGTGTGTGTGTGTGTGTGTGTGTGTGTGTGTGTGCGCGCGCGCAGGTCACAGGTTCAGCCTTGAACAAAGCATGAGCCGAAAATCCTCTTGTTGTCGTGCACATGACCGATGAAGAATGAGCAAAAAGAAATGCAGAGATTAAACAGGAAATCTTGAGTTTGTGATGTTACAGGAGTGTCATGGCCCTGATTGCACCGAGGCGATCACAGGGGCGATGGAGCAGGTGATGAAATGCTGTTGCTCTGCTGTGGAATGAGGAGGGAACTTATGTAGGTCATTAGTACAAGTACAATTGAACACTGAATAAGACATTTTAAGGCTACCAACATGTTACAATCAACTCTCATGAACTGAAGAAACACTGAAAGGTTTAAAGTTCTATGGCAAAAAAACCCTCTCAGACCGGATAACGCCATGGTAGAGACCTGTCAATCACAGTAAGCCCCGCCCTTAAGCATACCCTGCTTTATGGTCTATTTGGCTCTGAATGTTCCATAATGTACTAAATGAACATCATGCTGTATTGAAGAAGACTTGAAACTAGAGATTGAGACCATAAACTCATGTTTACAATGTTTACTGAGGGAATAAATCAAGAGAGAAGTAGAGTCATTTTAGACTAGACTTCTATACAACCAGAGGAGTCGCCCCCTGATGGACACTAGAGAGAATGCAGCTTTAACACATGAAGCTCTGACTTCAATATTCATCAACAATAAATCAACGTCCCTCTTCCCTGCCGCTAGCTTCAAGATTTCGTTGACAACGTGCCAAATATTTTCGTGGGATATCTACGAATTACAGCGCACTATTCTTATTAGGTATAGCGCCGAACGCTGGAGGAAACCAGCTGGAGAAAGACAACCTAACTAGCTAGCTACCTAGCTAGGTTGGTAGCTAGTTAGGTAACAGAGCTGCGACCAATTTAGATCTTCTCCTTCTGACAAGTTTGTGTGACCTGATTTGTTTAAAACCCGTCTGACTGCATATGTATGTTCTCATCATGTCACGGTGTTCTCGGACATTTTATTACCTCGGTTTGGACAAAGTGTTTCATTGTTGAAGACAACCAGTTTCTGTGTCACGCCGACTGACAGCTACTGCACCCAACACCTATTGTGACACTAAAGGAAGAAACACACAAACATGCTTTTCGTGTTCTCCAATCATAAGGCAGCACAGTCTGTAGAGGAAGTCAATAAATGTCTTTTTAAATAAACCAGAGAAAAAAAAGGCAATTTCCTGAAAAAACATATTATATCCCATAATAGTATTATTATTAGGGAAACTGGGAAATAAATAGCTTGTTACAAATGTTTGTGTTTTTAGAGGCAGGAATTCAAAGGGATGAGTCATAAATATACCCACAGGTTAAGAGTTTGTTACAGAAATATGTGTGTGTGTGTGTGTGGTGTGTGTGTGTGTGTGTGTGTGTGTGTGTGTGTGTGTGTGTGTGTGTGTGTGAGTGAGAGAGACAGTACACACACACACACACACACACACAAACACATTTCTGGCTGCTGGAACAATAAATGAATAACCTTGTTTATGTTCACTCATTCACTCCATTGTTTCCTGCTTCATTCAGAATGTCTCAACATGTGGCCTATTCACTCTTGTGTGTGTGTGTGTGTGTGTGTGTGTGTGTGTGTGTGTGTGTGTGTGTGAATGAATACCCCCCCCACACACACACACACACACACACAGGAGGCACCACTATGAAACATAGAGCTGATGATGAGTAACACTGTCATTACCTGATAACCGCCTCGTCTTTCTGTCACCCAGGGCGTCCGAACCGACAGTCCTCACCAGCTGCCCTTTATTTAGTTAAGGTTGACTTAACATTATTATCCTTCAGGGTGTGTGTGTGTGTGTGTGTGTGGGGGGGGGGGGATGCAATTGTAACTGGTGGTGTACACTGTAATGAGCAGGAGTATAATTCCTCTTTATTGCAACAACTTGGGTCTTATTTTGTAGTTCTGGCCATCGCTTCTATCAGAAATAGTGACGTTGTGCTTTAGATTAGGGCTGCAGCTGTTTTCATTAAAGCGACTGCAATCAATATGTTCACAATGTGACAACGTGTCTCTCGTGGTGAGGAACCGACAGAGACTTATCAGCTGATTTCGCTGCGTCGGTGTTCTAATCGATTAATAACTAATAATAACTGATTGTTTCAGCTCTGGTTGAGTTCTGGGAACATCCAGAGGGACAACAAACAAGAACAATCAGGAGAGCAGTGTTTTAAACAAACCTCCATGTTTATTAGACTTATGGCACAAAGGGCGAAAATGACAAATAATTATCAACATTTCAGGTGTCTGGTTATGTTTTTCTCGCAGCGTTGTCGCCCCATTCCCAGATCAGCGTGAACAGCAAAGTCTTTCTTTCACTTTAACTTTGTTCTTTAAGACAAAACTTTCCAAACCAGATTACCACTTTATTACAGTGTCGACCTGAAGGCAAACAACATCCAGAATCAGCTCCTCCTGTTTGTGGTTCAATGAGGTTTAAAGTGTGTCCAGGAATTGTGCTCAGCTTTTTCTTACTGTCCATTGTTGAGGTTAGGTGATCCACGAGAGTTGTTCGTTTACATTTTTTAGCCACACAAGCGCTGTGGTTTTTGGGATGGCAGTGTCGGTGGGTCGGCCCACAACCCAAACCAGGCGGCAACCTCCGGTTCTGCCGAGTGAAGCCGATGTGGAAGCTTCTTAAAACCTGCATTCTCTCCATCAATGAAACGTCCATCAGGGGGCGACTCCTCTGGTTGTATAGAAGTCTAGTCTAAAATGACTCTACTTCTCTCTTGATTTATTCCCTCAGTGAACATTGTAAACATGAGTTTATGGTCTCAATCTCTAGTTTCAAGTCTTCTTCAATACAGCATGATGTTCATTTAGTAAATTATGGTCCATTTAGTGTCAAACAGACCATAAAGAGGAGCATGATTTAGGGTGGGGCTACTGTGATTGACAGGTCTATGCCAGCGACATATACGGTGTCTCTACGTCACTCCTCGTCAGTCCAAATATGGTCACTTCCTGTTCATTGGCTGCAAAAAAACCCCAACATGGCGACAGACATTGTTGAGACACTCGTGATCTCCAGAGGTTGAATCTTACTGACTTTGGTGATCCTCTGATTCATCCGGTAGCGTCACCAACATGTCAAAGTGTTCACTGATACAGAGAAATATGTTAACATTCACTATTAAGATATCTCTCTAAATGTGGTGCAGACAGTCAAGGTTCCCTGATGTTAAATCTTAGTGACTTGATTTTCCTCCAGCGCCACCACGAGGTCAACATATGTGGTTTTCAGTCAAATGACTCGACATCTATTGGATGAACCATGAAATGTGTTCCAGAGATTCATGTCCCCCTCGGTATGAACTCAAATAACTTAACTTTTCCTCTGCCGCAACTTGTACAATACTTCGGTTTATGACCAAATTCCTGCAAAACTAATGACGTTTTTCACCAGCTTCCAGCTGTACTTTGTGGTAACTAACAAACATTAACATGCTAACATAGATGTTAGCATTTAGCTCAAAGCACCACTATGCCTGTAGCTTCACAGGACCGTTAGCTGTAGGCTCTATTTAATAATTGCATTTGAAGAACCAAGCTAAATGTGCATTAATTACAGGTTTATATCATAATTTAAAGCATGTTAAATGCTAGAATGTTGTGCAGCTTGGATGTGCAAGATAACAGCTAACGTCATAGCACAACAGTGTGAGTGTTCAGTAGCTGCACGGCAGCCAGGAACGGCAACTATCAGAACAATCAGTCGAAAGAATTATTAAAGTAAATGTACCTAAAATGAATACTGATATATCTGAGTCTTAGAGGTGGAACCTGAGCCGTCAAAGGAAAGCAACTAGGCTTGGTGTTTCTCTAACCTGAAGAGAAGCTAGTTGTCCCAAAGCAGAACGCCTCATCTGCAAAGAATCAACAACCTGTTTTCACACAATAAGCAGCAGAGACTGAAGCAACAGGTCTGCTCTCTGTTGTTTCATTGAACCCCCCCCCCCCCCCGTTCCCTACAACAGATAACCTGTCAGGAAATTAAAAGATGCCGCTGTGAGCGCGAGAGGCGTCTACGTCGTCACAAACAGATAAAGCGGTTTATTGAACCCCCGGCAACTGGAAAAAAATGCAATAAAGCAACTACAGGAAGGAGCGTATGGAAGCAGAGCTATAATTAGACAGTGACTGTTTGCCAGAGAGAAACACCAAAGTCTGCGATAAAAAAAGCGGCAGATCGACGGCGGAGGTGAACAGAACGTCCCTCGTGGTTTCTATCTGTCTGTCCTCGAAGGGGACAGAAAGTGATGCAGGACGGTTTTTATACACATTTTAAAAAAAAAAACCTGGAGATAAACGCTTTCAAAAAACGTAAGAGAAGGTACAAATACAGCTGGAAAACATACATACATACATTTCTTTACATTTTGTATTATGTGACGCATATTGTTCGTTACAATATGTGCCACTGTATTATTAAATGCAGTTGTTGTTTGATATATTAATAAAAGAAATATTTAAAAAAGCAAATTCTGAAAGAAATATGTTGGAAATAAGTATAGAGATGAATGAATAAATACAGTAAATGGACTAATGGTGAAATTATATAATATATAGAAAGATAGTTTGGGTGTTAATTCTGTAAATCAGAGGTCTTCAACAGGGGGTCCGCGGAGGTACTGCAGGGGGTCCTCAAAATTTTTGGTTGATTAGACAATTTTTCTTTTTTTTCACAAATTGAAATGTCTTTAAATACACATTAACATGAATCCAACAAATGGATAAATCGAGGCATAAGATGTTATCTTTCAGTCAGAAATGCACACATTCAGCGACACACAGGAGCTCTCTCAAGCTGGGCACCGGTTCACTCACAGTGCGAGACTATAGGACCTGTCCCTCCAAGCCTCCTGCACACAAAGAGGAGGACCCGCCCCTATCGCAGCTGTGCCAATCACGAGGCCGCATGTTACATGCCGGCTCTGTCAGGTTCCCCATGATTGACCGAGAGCCTATTCAGTCCCCAGCTGACTAAGATCCCAGACACAAGGACGCACTCTGCAATATTACTTGAAAAGAAGATACCGTTGTAAAAATTGTTATTTTTTAAATAAAAAAACGCCATTTACTTCACCCACGAATCCTTGTGCAATCATGTTTGCAAGATATTCCTGGCTAAAACACTGCAGCTCCTATCCAAGTGTATGGACATTGTTATGAGCGAAAATGGATCGTTTTGTAACTCGACCAAAAAACATGAATCTGTCCATTATTTTAATAGTTCAGTATTGTATGCATGATAACAGATTTGTTTATGCATGGCAGTGGCACTAATAGGCCATCACTCATTTGTCGTTTCCACATTTATGTTTAAAATAAAAACGTCAATTTGAATAGCTTGTATGCATGATTATCATGAAATTGACAGACAATGTTGATATCGGCATTGGTATCAGTTGACAAGGTATGTTTATAAATGTCAGTGGCACGGCTACCTTACTCAGTTTACCTTGCACATGTTTAAAATAAAAACATGAATATCAACCTGTGTATTATTTGAATAGCTTAGTATTGAATGCACAATAAAAAGGTATGTTTATACATGGCACTAGGCCCAGTTTAATACAAAACACAGTTTTATACAGTATATATATAGTAGGGGGTCCCTGCTCCATCTCTCTATCAGTTTGGGGGTCCTTGGCCTGAAAAAGTTGAAGACCCCTGCTGTAAATTAATAAATGTTTCAGAGTTACAGGAGATTCATTCGTCTCATGTCTCCGTTTTATTTTTAATTTCTCTGCAGACGTGCTGAACGACGCCATCTTCGACGAAGACCACGACGAGATGGTGATCGTCAAAGACATCGACATGTTCTCCATGTGTGAACATCACCTGGTGCCAATCTTCGGCAGGGTGAGCGCAGACAGGCCTTCCTCCTCCGGTTGAAGAAGCTGGTAGTTGAGATCATGAATGAATATGAAGTTCACGGAGGATGTCTGTCCAGCCGATTGTTCTGACATTTCACATGAATATTCGTGATCCCCGGAGGATGATTTTTGATCATTATAGTGACCCTCTAAACTTTAAATGTCGTCGCTCCGAACGTTTGACGATTAATGCTTGATCAACACACTCTTGTCACAGCGTAGGAAAGCACATTGCTATCGCCAGATGAGGGACAACTTTGTACGGATCACTTTCTGTAACCGGTGTTGCATGAAAGCATGGTGGAATTAGCAAACTAGCTACATAGCCAGCCCTCCACTAGCTAGCTTGCTAATTCCACCATGCTTTCATGCAACACCGGTTACAGAAAATAAGCCCAACAGCGGGCCGTCTCTTCAATAGTTTAATCTGTTAGCAACATTCCTCTCCATCTCTCTAATAGCTTAGCCTTGAGGAGGTTAGCAGAAGGCTAAGCTATATCATTAGCACCATTTTCTCTTGGAGCCAAGTTCGCTGTTTCCCTTCTGTTTTCAGTCTTTATGCTAAGCTAAGCTAACTTGTTGGGCCCCCAAACCCAAGATAAAGGATATTTAATTCTTATTGATTTATTTCTTACATTTACTACATACCGGCAACCGACCCTGATAAACCCACTGACATACAATAAAAAAACAAAAAACAAAGATGGTTGCCAGAGAAATAAATGTCCAGATCCGCTGGATCTCCAGTAAGCACCAGGCACATAAATTCATACTAAAAACTACTTTGCTGCAGCCGAGTCGCTTTGCTTTCTGATATAATCAATAAAGTGGACTTTTGTTTTTGCTTGGAGGAAGCTACAAATATTTATAATTCAATACATAAAGATTGTCACAAACATAGAAAGAGATGTGAATCTGACAGAAACATTTTATCTGGAGGCCGCTGGTCTGAACAACAGAGAACATGAGAAACAATCAGATTAGCTGAGATCTGTTTATCCCGCGTTTGTCTTAGCCTCCTCCTCCTCCTCCTCCTCCTCCTGCTCCTCACATCATTAGTCTCCACTAAGAAACCTAAATTGGCCTCTTCCCTTCTCTCTGATTCTGCTTTCTCTTCTTCCCTCATCCCTCCATCTTCACCCGCAGGTGCATGTTCGTTTAAAACAATAGCGGCTGGCAGCTGATCTTTTTCCACCATGTGCAAATGGACTCTGATGACAGCAGTGAACCACACACACACACTTACCACACCTCCTGTGTTAGTGTGTGTGTGTGTGTGTGTGTGTGTGTGTGTGTTTGGTGGCCGTCAGGTGGCTTTTTATGTCTCTAAACCTCCTCCCTCCCCTCGTCATCGTCAGCAGCCTCTCTCATCTGTCCATCTGTCTGTCTGTTGTGTCTCTGAGTGACTCACCAGAGAGAGAGAGAGAGAGAGAGAGAGAGAGAGAGAGAGAGAGAGACCGCCGCCTCCTCCTCCTCCTCCTCCTCCTCCTCCTCCTCCTCCTCTATTATTGGTCAGGTAGCCGCTGGCTGTTTGATATGTCTGTTTGTTACAGACTGTTAGTTACTTTGTGATCAGCCGAGCTGTTTCTGTATCAACCTCTAAAGAGAATACTCACATTCATTCAGTCTTTAAAAGTCCTGAACATGGTAGCAGTGTGGTGTACTTTCAGGATATTGATGATTTGTTTTAAGTGTAATATTAGTGATACTAGTTGGAGAGAAGTTGGGACACTTCAGGGCGTCCCTAGTTTGAGACTGTTTTGTGTCCTCCATCTCTTTTCATTAATCAATATTGTAAACAACCAATCAGTGTTTTAAACCAACAGGAGGAGAGCTAGTAACGTTAGCAGCACCGCTAACGGCATTATGATAATTACCAACGTTATCATGATGTGTTCACATGTGATCTGTAAAATGTAGTTTTTGGTGATAAGCTTGAATAAATCCAGTCGTTGTGTTTACACTAACTCTAATAATACATCATTAAAACTGCTAATGGTTACTGCTAAAGATTTGTTTTAATCCATACAAATGATGTCAACATATAAGACACAGAGCAACGTTTGCATTCATTTGGAGTCATAGTCACTCAGTCTCTCTCTGCATCCGTCCCTTTCCTTGCCAAATGTACAGTGAGTTTATCAGAGTTTAGTTTGCGGGAAACAAACCTAATCTATGAACTAACGGTGGCTACAATTTAATAAATCTATCATTATGATGATTCTTTTTTGTCGTCACACCCCAGCGTGTGCCAGTAAACATGAATAACGTGAGCAGATAGGTGGAAACGCAGCCGTCTGTTTGATGTCGATAGGTCAGCAGAGAGGGAGGAAACTGGAAGAAAAAGAGATCTCTGCACGCTTGTTGCCGCTGCCCTTTCTCTCGTCTCGTCAACAAATTGCGTCTGACATTTTAGTGGACTGTGAGTGTGTGTGTGTGTGTGTGTGTGTGTGTGTGTGTGTGTGTGTGTGTGTGTGTGTGTGTGTGTGTGTGTGTGTGTGTGTTAGAGAATTAGAGCCTACAGACATCAATGATTCTCCAGCTGACAACTCCATCCCTTCCTCCTCTTGTCTTTTGTTCGTCCACCTGCTCCGCTCTCGTCTTCGTCTTCTGTTGCTGCCGTCTTTTTCCTGCTGCTTCCTCCGTCACATCGATCATATAAGAACTAATGTCTATGATAAACTCTCATCTGCTTTACACCTCAAGAGCTCACAACTTAAATTACACTTGAGGGAAAAGGCAGTTTGACGTACAAGTGACTTAAATTGGAAATAAAGTTCAGGCTGTTTACATGTTCTGCAACTTTCAGTTCATCTCATTTTTTTTATTTGTCCGGCGCCCACAACTGAACTGTTTTGGTTCACTGTCATAGTGTTTTTGGCTGTGGCAGGTTTTTTTTTTTTTTTTTTTTTAAATAAATCTCTGTAAATCCTCTGTACACGACCGGCTGAGCTCCAAACAGCAGACTGAAACAGTTAAGAGACCAGCTGGTGAACATTCAGCAGCTGAAGAGACGGATATTTCCCCCAGGAGATGGTGGAGACCAAAATCAGAGCGAAAAGAGAGAGAAAATGTGACTCACATTCATCATGTGGTTGATAATTTGGATAAAGTATCTGGCTTGTGTCCACATGCTGCTCCACACGTCACTGAGATATGAACTCAATGCAGTCTGACTGATCGGATCCCAACGCGAGCAAGATCTGACTCTCAGAGACTTGACAGTTGATGCGTCCTGGCACGATCGGATGACATAAGTCGTGTTGAAAAAGAAAGTGTAACCACACTCTGACACATTTTTTTTTTTTGCCCAATGCCCGCAACACATTTTTCCCGTGCAGGAAAGAGTGGACTCTGTGTGGAGTCACACAGAGCTCCATCTAAAACGCTGTGTGACGCTGCCTCCTGTGGAACGGTCATGACGTTCATGGAGTCATTCCCATGAGACCATGAACGTCCACCGTTAATTTAATGGAAATCTAGCCAGCGGTTTTTTGAGTGTTGGTCAAAGCGGGGACATTTTTACCTGAATAAATTACTAAAAATTACTATAAGTAGAACCGACATTGAACTGCTTTCCGTAGTCATTTGACTAGTAGATAAGAAAATGGAGATTGCCGTTTTTAGTCGTTACCGCAAAACTTCACCTCAGTGAGTCTGCAACTTGCCGTGAGTCTGTTTAGTGTATACGGAAGTGAGCCCGCTATGGCATAAAGATGGCCGCCACTCTGACCATTCATCTATGTTGATTTAAATTTTTTTATTTCTATGGTCTGAGTGCAGCCAAAAACATCTGTATTCATCCTCTGGGGACTATGAATGTCAGGATATTTTACTCCAGATTTAGTTTCACTTAGAATAATGTTTTTTTGCGACAAAAATCTCTTTCATTAACAAAGACTACCCCTCCAAAATAAGAGTATCCCTTGGTATAAACGGCCTTCCATGAGCTACTGCACCACCTGTCTCACTTTAGTGAAAACCGGTTCAACACGTATAAAATATCTGATCTGAACTTTCTCCCTGGGTGCAGGTTCACATCGGCTACCTCCCCAATAAGAGAGTTCTGGGCCTCAGCAAGCTGGCCAGGTGAGTAAATTTACTCTTTATTATGTGAGAGAGAGTGAGAGCTAGTGTTTATTTAAGCTGATTATTAAACAGTGTGTGTGTGTGTGTGTGTGTGTGTGTGTGTGTGTGTGTGTGTGTGTGTACTAGCGTAGAATCTGATCCCACTGACCCCAATACCTTCAGGCTTATCGCACTAACACCCCTTACTAACCCGGTACTGGACATGCAGACTCACATTGTGATTGGAACTAAAAACTCTGTCCTGGTCGAGCTGAGAGAAAGCAAAGAAATGTTACAGGGATGTAAGAATCTGGTTTCATACTACTTTGGTCTTATTTCCATGTTTTTTTAGGCTGGGATCTGGCGACATGGCAATATAAACATCCATCACACTTTACAGACTGACCTCCTGGTTAACATCTGATCTAACCTTTGCTAAGTCCCTCCCATCAAAACGCAGTCTGGCCAATCATAGCGTAGCATCATTCCAGCTCTGACCAGGGTCCAAAACCTGGCCGTCTCTCCTCCGTAGACTCTCATCAATGGTTTCAGATGTTCTTCATGTTCAGGCTGGTTTAGCGGATTTGGAGCCAACCTCCGGTTCTGCCGAGTGAAGCAAATGAGGAAGTGTCTTAAAACTTGCATTCTCTCTAATGACCATCAGGGGGCGACTCCTCTGGTTGTATAGAAGTCTAGTCTAAAATGACTCTACTTCTCTCTTGATTTATTCCCTCAGTAAACATTGTAAACATGAGTTTATGGTCTCAATCTCTAGTTTCAAGTCTTCTTCAATACAGCATGATGTTCATTTAGTACATTATGGTCCATTTAGAGTCAAACAGACTCTATCAAATGCAATATGTAAGATTACAAACATTTCCATTTGTGATTGAAATTGAAAGAAAGGAAAAATAAAATTATTATTTTTCAATTATAAACGCAATACATCAATTTAAATATATATTCAAGTAAAATACTGATAATGACATAGATAACATATTACTGATAATAAACCCAACCTATAATACAATTCATTAAAGTAAATATAGATGCACATATAACAAATAGTTAATAAGACATAAATGAATAGAATAAAAATGAAACAATAATAATAGAAAAACACACACTTAGGATGCATACACATGCGTATTAATATGCACATCAGGTGTAAAGTCCAATGAACATGTGCAACACACATATAACATGAACAGGTGAGGAAATCCAGCATCAAGTTCTTGTTCAAGACATTTATCTCTAAATAAAATGTATTATTGTTTTTATCAAAGTCCTGTCCACATGACTCTAAGGGACGCAGCTTTTCCTACTTGTTCCTCTTTCGCTGCAGCATCTCGTCTCTCCGTTATGTACGTACAGTACGTCCTGTTTGATCCCCTGACATTTTCCTGGAGGTGGATGAGGTCAAATTTGTCCAAAGTGGTTTTTCTCACAGAGAAGAGCAAGAAGCCGAAGGTGAAGACCGGGTCGCTTCTACAGATCTGTTCATTGTGTCCTTCTGTTCCCTCGTCGGTCCACAAATAGCTTTTCAAATTACTGTTGTTTGGTTTAAAGGGACAGTTCACCCATGAATCAAATGCATATGTTTCCTCTTACCTGTAGCGCTAGTGTATGTGTGTGATTGAGTCAGAATAAAGAGTGTGTGTTCATGGGGGCTCATTATATTGATTGATATATATTTATTGTTCTCTCTCTTTTTCTCAGGATTGTTGAAATCTACAGCCGTCGACTACAAGGTACCACGTTTAAGTCAAAGTCAAAGTTCAGTGTGTGTGTTTTAACTCTGATGGTGTGTTTGCTCCGTTCGTCCCGGTTCATGTTTGTCCGTCTGTCCGTGCGTCCACAGTTCAGGAGAGGTTGACCAAACAGATCGCCGTGGCGATCACCGAAGCGCTGAAGCCCACCGGGGTCGGCGTGGTCATCGAGGCAACGTACGTATACGTTTATTCACTTCAACTTTACTTTACTTTGGTTTCATACACTCTTCGTTTCCTTTACTTTCACTTAATCCATCGCTTCGTTTCCTTTCCTCCTCACCTCCTTTTTCTTTGTTTCTACTCCACTCTTCTTTTATTTCTTTTCATTTCATTTCTTCTGACTTTGTTCCAATTCTTCTTTTCTTTCCTGTTACCCCTCTTCCCTTCCTTCACTTCACTTTCTTGTTTCCATTAGTCGATTCCATCACTTCATTTTCTTTCCTTCACCTTCTTTTTCTTTGTCCTTATTTGTACTCCTTTTTATTCTCCTTTATTTATTTTCTACCTCTGTTACATCACTTCGTTGTATTTCGTTAACTTCCTCTTTTCTCTGATATTGCCCTCTTTTTTTAATGCTTGTCCTCAGTTTCATTACTTTCATCTTCATAATTTTTTCTCTTTACTTCCTGTTTCCTTACAGCCCTGTCTTTCTTCCCATCACTTCTTGTTGTTCTTTTATAATTTAACTTATTTATTTGACATCTTTTCTGTTACTTTCATCTCCATCACTTCAGTTACTTTCATTTGCACCCTCTTTTACGTTACACCTCTTCCTTTCCTCCATCTTTCCTTTCATTTGTATACTTTATTTTAATTTCTCAGAACCGTTTCCCTTTACTTTCACTTCCGTCACTTCATTTGTTTTCATTTATTTCCTCTTTTGTTACAGCTCTTCCTTTCCTTTCCCTCTTCTTGATTTTTTATATTTTACTTACATTTTTTTGATCACATTTACTTCCTGTTGTCTGTTCCTCAATTCTTTCACCTCACCTCATCTTTCTGTTTCTGTTTATTCTATTCTTTTATTTATTTTACTCCTGCTCCATTTGTCTGATTTTTAACACTTAATTTTCTTTCACTTTCCTTTTTTTATGTTTCTGTTACAGCTCCTCATTCTTTTCTTCTCCCTCTCCTTCTAATTTCTTAGTCCAATCACTTTTTTCGCGCGTCTTCTTTTATTTTCCACTTCCTTTCCTTTAGTTTTAACCCCCCCTCTCTTCCTCTCCGCAGTCACATGTGTATGGTGATGCGAGGCGTTCAGAAGATGAACAGTAAAACCGTCACCAGCACCATGTTGGGAGTTTTCAGGGAAGATCCAAAAACCCGCGACGAGTTCCTGGCGCTTATCAAGTGCTGAGGACGACGAAGCTCTTCCTCCTCTTCCTCCTCTTGCCTGGGGTTACCTCCACCTTCACGGACCAGCCGCCATGTTACTTGTGTGCGTGTGTGTGTGTGTGTGTGTGTGTGTGTGTGTGTGTGTGTGTGTGTGTGTGTGTGTGTGTGTGTTTCCATCTCACCAAAGTCAGTGACCGAGTGTTTACTGTGACTCTTTTTGTTGGTCAGATAAGGAGAAGCGTCACGATTTCTGTGTTCGAGGTTGCGGACTGACATGTTGTTTACTTTTTCAGACGACGGGACTTTACTCCCCTTTTGTTCACGTGAGTTGTGTTTGCTCTGCTCATTCATCAAATGTCAAGCGTCGGCCTCGAAACACAGAGAGAGAATCCACACTGAAAGAAATCATCAAAAAACACAATTATTAGTCTTTAATGTTTGTGGATAATGTTTACCGGCCCTTCATATAGAGTGTGTCACAAATAAACAACACAACAATTAAACATGTGCAGGTGAAATGAACAACAGCTTCAGATTTTTAGTAATATTTAGTTTTTTAGCTCAGTGATGTAAAATAATTATAGAGCAAGGGGAGGGGCGTAATATTCAGAGATTAAAAAAATATCAGAAATTCTATTAAATTAGAGTCGTGTATCCACGGGGGAAAAATTAACAAATTTATGAAAGAAAAACATTGATATTTTCTGATATTTAAGTTGTAAATTTACAAGAAAAGAATTCACAAATCTACGAAAAAAGAATTGCATATTATTTGAAATTATAAAGTCAAAAATTTGCAAGAAAAAACTGAGAAATTTATGAGAAAAAAACACAAATTTACGGAAAAAAACTTGGATATCTTCTGAGATTATAAAGTCATAAATTTATGAAAGATTAACGTGGATATTTTCTGAGATTACAGTTGTAGATTTACAAGAAAAAAATCCCAAATTTACTAAAAAATAATTGAATATTTTCTGAAATTATAAAGTCATAAGTTTGTGAGAAATAAACTCTTGTTTTGTTGTTTTTTTGTCAAGTAACCACACTGCTTCACTGCTGCTGCTTTTATCACTTTATTCATCACAGTTGTTATCATAGATTTACCACTTTAATCTCAGAACGTTACCCCCTCCCTTAGACTTTGTTTCTTTACATACAATAGCGCTGACACACCGTCGTAAAAGTCTGCTAGGAACAATTTCAATTCAAACAACATTGTTAATCTGGCACTTTAAATACAATAACTGAATAATTGGTGCTTTTTACGTATAATCTTCTGATTAAAGGGTGAAGATTAGTTTAGTCAACTGAAAATAAAATTCTCAGTATCGACAAGCGGATCAAAAGATTTTAGGAAAGCGGACCGACAAGAGAGATTCTGATGAGAAGAAACTTCTGATGCTGAAACAATTAGTTGACTGACAGAAAATGTATTTCCAACAATTTTAATGATTAATTGTTTAATCATATAACATTTAATTAATATTGATTTGATGAAAATGCCAAACATTTGCAGATTCCAGCTTCTGAAATGGAATGATTTTCTGGTTGATATTATTTTGAATTGCATATCTGAAGGTTTAAGACAAAAAACGAGCAATTTTAAGATGTAGTTTTGGGCCTTTTTCACTTATTTCTGACTTTTGTAGACGAAATAACTGTTCAAATCAATTGAAAAGAAAATTAAAAGATCAGTGGATAGTGAAAATAATAGTTAGTTGCAGCCCTTTATAGTATTTTAATTTATAAAGTTTTTGTCTCTGATTTGAAGTCGTTTCACAAGTGTTTGTCGTCACTTTAACATCCTGTATCACCTCAAAAACGTTTCTTTTATTCAGGACTTTCTTTTGTTACGCTGATAATGTCGATGACTTATGACTTGAATTGAAACATAACGTTTGTATCATCAAAAGAAACAATTATTTACTTATAAAAATCTTCGTGGGAGAAAATATGAAACAATACATGTTTAACCTCTTCCTTTTAAAATAAGAATAATCATCATTGATATTACCATTTTTATAATTTATATAATTTCTATTATTATTATCATTCTTATTATGATTTATATTTATTATTATTATGATGATAATAATAACACAATTATAATAGTTATTATTATAATCTATATTAGTGATGTTATTATTATTATGATAACAAAATAATAATAGTTATTATTTTTATTATCCTGTGCGTGGATCTGCCTGTATGTGCCAACTTGCCTCTCAATTAAAACCAAAAAAATTACTTCTCTGAAAATAAACTGAAACTTTGAACTCCATGAGAGGCAAATATAATGTGTGTATGCTAGTGTGTGTGTGTGTGTGTGTGTGTGTGTGTGTGTGTGTGTGTTTGTTTAAGTGTGTGCGTGTGTGTGTGTTGGAGGGAAGATGAGCGCTAACAAATGGCTGCCATGTTGTTGTCTCTGTGGCCTTGTTGAGAAGGACGGCCTGTTCTGTGGCCTCTTCACCACCATTGTCACTTTATGTAAACTGTTTATTTCACTTCGTTTTTAATCAAAGGATGAAATAAATCTCTATGTGACCGCGGCGACCGTTTGTTTCTTCACAGCGCCTGACTGCCATGCACTACGTTTAGAGCTGAACACATTCTCACCAATCAAACTGTGACGCTCTGCGTTACGTTAGTAACACGTGTCATTGTGTCGATTTACTCTTGTTACATGCACAGTGTCTTTTCAAACTATATATATATATATATATATATATATATATATATATATATATATACATCATTGACCCTTTCTGCATAGTGAGTATTTATACACTGTAGTATTAACACATTTATACTCAAAGCTACTACAAGTAACATTCATTTTGTCTTGATTCTGTTGGTCCCTGTGGACTAAAGTGGTCGTGTTTCACCAGAGTCCCTTTAGAAAACCTCTCATTTTACTGCAGCAGGGTCTGACAGCCTGCTCCTCTCAGTCCTGGTTCTGGTTCTCCCGTGCCTCCCTTCCCTCCAGCGGGTCCAGCAATACGTCCTGGGTCTCCAGCAGCGTGGTGTCAGCTCCCAGAGAGGAGAAGCTCTGCTCCTGGAGGAGGAGGAGGAGGAGGAGGAGGAGGAGGAGGAGGAGGTGGAGGAGACGCTGCTGCTGCCGAGAGCTGAGCTCTCCTCCTCCCTCCGGAGCTCCAGACTGCAGGTCCAAGGCTGCAGGTGAAGCCGGATCTGAGTCTGTCCACGGTGGACCGGTCTCTGCTGGAGTCTGAGCTGAAGGAGTTTCTGGTGAACCTGCATGACGTCATCTGGTTTCACCAGAATCCGACCCGGTGGCCCCGATGACGAGCTTTAAGAACAACTCTATAGAAACAGACCATCTTCTCTCTGATGGTCTCTTTAGTGATGGAGGTCTGATAGAGGATCAGGACTAAACAGAGACTGGTTCAGGACCAGTTAAAAGTTCCTCACAGTCACTTTAAGTAAGGGATCTGAATACTGAGCTGCTTGATATCTACAGAGTTCATTACTTAAACCTATTTGTTCTCATGATGAAAATATAGAACCTTTAACTTGAACAGCTGGTTGCAATGAGCTCGTTACCTCTTCTGGAAAATGTAGAAAATCATGAACTAAAAGTGGGAGAAGAAACTGGTTCCATAAAGAAGGGGCCCAACAGCTTGTTTTTAGCCCAATTAGAGGGCTAATCTGGCCCTGAGCCCAGAGAGAGAGAGGGGGGGGGGGGGGGGGGGGGGGGGGGGGTGATGATCTGGATGTCTGACAAGAGGCCTGACTCAGCAGGTTTTAAGGTTTTGTAACATCAAATCCATGCATTTCATTTATCGTCGTCTCACAGCTGCCACGCTCTGCTCCTTCAGTCTGCTTCCTCGTGTTACAGAGTCGGTGTTCAACTCTACAAACCGAAGAAGTTCAGACAAAAATGTGTTTGTGTCTATATGGAATTATAGGAAAAACATATTTCTGCCACAGTGATGAAAAACAAATAGATCGATAAGTGATTTTAATTAGAAACTTACCTTAAAATAATGAGTTAGCGTCTTAAAATGAGGAGAGAAATGACTCATTTTGAGACGCTAACTCGTAGATTTGAGGTATTATGTCAAACTGTTTGGGAGGTTTCTCCTTTTCTTGAGATACTAAGTGATTATTTTGAGTTTATAAGTCAGTATTTTGAGATGGCAATTCAAAATATTGAGACAATTTTTCATTATTTTCAGATACTAAGTCATTCATTTAAATTTAAAAGTCATTATTTGAGTTTATAAGTCATCATTTTGAGATACTAAATCATTATTTTGAGATACTAAGTCATAATTTTATGATGGTAACTCATTATTTAGAGGTACTAAATACAAATTTTGAGAATGTTTCTCATTATTTTGAGATGCCAAGTCAGTTATTTGAGATACTAATTCAAAATATTGAGACAATCTTTCATTATTTTGAGTTTGTAAGTCATTATTTTGAGATACTAAGTCATTATTTATAGAAAGTTTCTCAATACAACGACTTAAAGGATCAACAGTCTGTTACATTTTGATCTTTTAACAAACAAAAGTAGTTTACGTCATTACAGTCAAAGTGTGTCGAATTAAAAACGTTACTACTTTGCGCCCTCTAGTGGTGAAAACGAGCAAAGACACTTTGGTAGAAAACTTTCTTTTTGATGTTGATTAACAGTTCAGCTACTCACTATCAAATAAATGTACACAAGATGTTCAGCATGGGAAAGTACTGTTCTTGAGTAAAAATATGAGGTATTTGTTTAGATTTAGATTATTAATAAACTACCTCGCAGGTTATAAAGTGGTTCAAATCCTCCACTTTATCTGTGTTGCATTACTTTACCTACAAATTAGACATTCTTTGGTTTTTATACGCGCTGAAATCATGTTTCCTGAAAATACTTCTTACGTTATGTTTGCAAAAATTGTTTTAATCTTTCAGTTGTTTTCCTAATTTCTTTACATTCTTAACATCAGGGTCCTTAAAAAGATCACACATTATTCTGATTGTTTCCTTATGATTTAATACACTTTTCATAATATTTCCTCAACATGTTTATTATATTATGTTCACAAAACACGTTGTACTCCTCAGTTATGGTTCCCTTCATATGTATGTATTCATTAGAAAGCATGTGTTTTGTCCTCATGTTCCCTTAAAGAAGTGTCCTTTAAAGAAGGGATGATTACTGCCACCAAGAGCTCTTGTGACGGACGGATGACATGAAGACACACCTGGACACATGCTGACCTCTCCTGTTCGAGACATGAAGCTACTCAGCTACCAGATACACAAAGAAGAAGCTTGTGTAATCAATGAAGTCTTGAACCGTCTTTGAGTCCAACAGCTCTGGTCTGACGTTGATCCTCTAGCTCCAGACCTGACTGAGATCAGCAGCGTCTCATTAATCTGTGTTGACATCGATCGGTGAATGAATGCTGTGGTGACATGTTGGATGATGTCTGTAGGAGGCTGACACGATGATGATCCACAGTAACACATTGATTAGGACATAGTCACGTACATCTCAACGTGTGTGGAGACGGTGGTCCTCATTCATCAATCTGATCCGTTCTCATTGGAATATTTCAGAGGAGATGAGACGTTCACATGTCACTGAGACTGTGGTTTTTATCAGCTTTGAACGCATCATCTCAGTGAGCAGTGAACACCTCTCTGTTTCTGCAGTCGTGATGCGTTCAGGAACCTCAGCTCTTTATTCCCACTGTGTACT
>NW_027176484.1:1839852-1872634 GCF_023349555.1 Cebidichthys violaceus | reverse complement strand
TCTGCTTTGCTCTCTGTTGCAGCGCTCCCTGTGGAGAGATGGAGTTCTGCATGTTTTCTCAATAACAGTGGGAGTTGATATCGCATGTATAAAGTTATCTTATTACTCATATTATCACAGATAAATATTTGCTTGTAACAAACAGAAAGAGAAGAATTAAAGCCTGAATTCAATCAAGGCTTCTCTTTAGTTTCTCAACATATCTGTCTGGACATTGTTGTAAAATCAGAAGCGTAATGTTCAGAGTTTATGTTCATTAATCTTGTACGAACATAAGACTATGCAGTTGTCTTTAGTTTGTTACAGTTTCATGGCTGAACACAGACACAAGTCGCCCTCTTTTCTCCCTCAGAAATCAGTGTTGAGTCCGTGGTTATCACCGAGTTATAACCTTATGTTCTCATTTCACACGATGGAACTGGATTTGAAGTGAAACCCTGATTGTGTTCAATAGAGCCGTGATCTTACGTGTCGGTACAGTCTGTTAATACGACTCCTCGCTTTGTTTAAATCCACTTTGAAACTGAAAACCACCTCGACTGACGTCAGGGAGCTCAGTCCTAGTGAGTGAAATATTAACAGTTACGTTAGCAGTTAGCAATTTATAATCAATTAACATACATTTTATTTTATGTGTGTTAACCTAATTATTAAGAAAATTATGTCTTCCCTGTATGGAAGCTGCAAGTTCAATTCATGTGGCTTTATTGGCATGAAAGTTTAAAAGATGTTGCCAAAGCATCAAAAAATAAAAACACAATAACATAGATACAACGTCAAGATTGATTATCTTATTGATTATTAATTTTATATATATATATATATATATATATATATATATATATAATATATATATATATATATATATATATATATATACAGTATACCCTCTCTCTCTCTCTCTCATCTCCTCTCTCTCTCTCTCTGTCTCTGTCCTCTCTCTCTTCTCTGTCTCTCTGTCTCTCTTCTCTCGTCTCTCCTCTCTCTCTCTCCCTCTCTCTCACTCTCTCCTCTCTCTCTCTCTCTCGCTCCTCTCTCTCTCTCTCTCTCGCTCTCTCTCTCTCTCGTCTCGCTCTCTCTCTCTCTCTCTCTCTCTCTCTCCTCTCTCTCTCTCTCTCTCTGTCTCTGTCTCTCTCTCTCTCTTCTCTCTCTCTGCTGTTACCCAGGTGCTATGAAGGATTCCCTGTATGGAAGCTTCAAGCAGTTCAAACCTTGCATATCAATATTTTTTTTCCTTTGATACATCTTTAAAACGCTTCTTTTGACGGTGTGGTCCAAAGGGACATTCTGAGTGTCATGCTACTTTGCGTCGCTACAGTTAAACGGACACAGTTAGGTTCAGGCAACAAAATCACTTAGTTAGGTTTGAGAAAAACACAAGTACAGAAAACACGCTGATGGAGATCTACAATATGTCTCTTATCGAAATAAAATGTAAATTCCCCATCAGTGGAGATAGCGATACAGTTCATCATTGTTGTGCTCTTTTCTTATCTCTTATCATTTATACTCGACATGTATGTGAAAAGAATGTGACACGCAAGAATGTCCTAAAGCTCACTGGCAGCCGTAGACTTACGGGAAGACCAACCTGAAGTATGTCATCTGCTGTCACAGTGGTGTGACAGCAGATATATATGTTTATATGACAATATTTTAATCAAACACTGCTGCATAGATTAATCTGTAGCACAGCATCATATTTCTAAATTCATCGTATGTTTTGTTTTTTAAAATCTTAATCTGTAAAGTAACTCCAGATGTCAGATTGTGGAGTCAAAAGAACAATATTTTCCTCTAACATGGAGTGTAGTAGAAGTATACAGTAGCATAAAACTGCACTGCTTAAATACAGAATAAGTAGTAAAATGTACTTCAGCACAGTAAATGTACTTTGTCCACCAGGTGTTGGTCTGTGGACAGATGTTGTCAACGCGAGTACGTCAGTTGAAGATGAAGATTTGAGGGATTAAAAACAAAACAAAGATCCTATAGATATATAGACAATAATATGCACATTTTTATGTGACCAAATTTGTATTGATTTACCCAACCGTCCTCACAAAATGGCGTAAACATAGAAACTAAACACGTAAAAGAGAGTAAAGCCAGACCATCACCTTGCCCCCCCCCCCCCCCCCCCCCCCATCCGTCTTGCTGTTTTACAACCATTACACGTAAAGTTTTTAGTTTGAAAGCGTAGTTCATCTACTCACACACAAAATGCAGTTTGATGTGTGTTTGGATGATTGTTTTGTCAAGTTCAGGGAGAGTCGCTAATATTTTGAAGCACTTATATTCAGCACATTTCTGGTGTCTCAAATGTAAACTCATGAGCAACACAGTAAAGGAAATTAATGTGATTTACACGTCACAGCATCACTAACGGAACTTCCAAATACCTCAACATACACTCAGTACAAACTACATGGTGACATGTATGTGAAAAGAATGTGACACGCAAGAATGTCCTAAAGCTCACTGTGAGCCGTGGACTTACGGGAAGACCAACCTCAAAGTATGTCATCAACTGTCACAGTGGGTGTGACAGTGTATGTATACAGTATACACACATATAGATATATAGATATATAAGTATATATAAGAATATTTTAATCAAACACTGCTGGATAGTTTAATCTGTAGCACAGCATCATATTTTCTAAATGCATCGTATGTTTTGTTTTTTAAAATCTTAATCTGTAAAGTAACTCCAGATGTCAGATTGTGGAGTCAAAAGAACGAGGCTTGCTGTCAACACTGAATCTGTTAAATATGCACTTCTGTTATGATTGTTATGGATTGTTTGGCCTATTCTGGATGACTCATTGCCGGTTTCGATTGTTTGCGGGAAATATGCATATTTGCTCTTAACAGCGAGACTCTCAGCACAGCTGTATCGATTTCATCTCCAGCCTTGGAAGCAGCATTAAACGGCTAGCGTTGGATAAAAGCGTCTGCTGAATGACCGTAATGTAATGTAATGTAATGTAATGTAATGCGTAGCTGTTAACTCTGTCAACACAACAGTGACGAGGAAAACATGAATAGATCCACGATGTATGAACACACTGAATGGACAGGCATGTTCAGATTACATACGGTGATTGTGCGTGCACATGTGTTGAATGTTTACAAACCAATTATTACTGCATCAGAAATGGCTCGCGGTGTTCCAGTGGCACAAGCACACAGTATGATGTGTTTTGTTTAGCGCTGACGTTTTGACCTGGGAACCCGATCTGATACCGGTGAATCTAACAGATCTCCCACCGTAACTAGTCCTCCTCCTCCTCCTCCTCCTCCTCTCTGGTGAAGGACCGACACAATCCACTGGTCTCGTGCGCTGTTTTAAAGTGACACTTTAAATCTAAACTGCGCCGTGCACATTGCACCCTGCAAGGATGTGGTGTTTTTATTGGCAATTTATAGTGACCTAAAGGGTCGGTAATGTCTATAAGTATACTAAGTAACGCTAACACATGTTATTGCCATTTGTGAGATTGAAACTCACCGAGAGATACATTCAAAAAAAGATACGTTATGCCTGATTCAGCTTGTTCCTCACTGAATAACCCAGAAGTGTCCAAAGAGATTCCCTCTGCCAGGGTTTGGTCATGATGGTGACCAGGTCAGGTGCAACCGGAGGGTTTCTCCTTAGACCAGGAGACACATTTCAAAATCCTTACAATCACAGGCCCACTGTAAATAGCGTGATGCCATTTATATCAGTGTTACTTAGTTTAAGGAACAGGAGGGTGTGCAGCATTATTAGCATAAAATTAGCCTCCCACACAACCTCAATACATTCAGGTCAAACAAAATATTCAATAGCAACTGCCTTTTGGTCAAATAAGACAACCAACTGGAGCGTATAGTCAATTTTAGTGAGGCCTTCAGGTGTCGAAAACAATCTAGATTGATAAATAGCACACAGGTAAAAAGATACAATGTGTGTTTTTTTTATTTTTGGGGTTAATTGTCTCTTTAGCGCTAAAAGCAGCTGTTTAAATGTACGTGATGCTGCTGAGAGAAAGACAGAAGCCAAACGCTTTGATTGCACATTCGTCTGTGATGAGATGTAGACAATCTGGTTGTCTGGGTTGTTACGGGAAGAAGAAGTATTATTATGTATTATTTCCTTGTTCCATTTGCTATAATTCAGTTTTGTGCAACTTGGTACCGCTGCACTCGTTGACGGTAAAAACACGTTGTGAAACCAGTTTTGCAGCCTATTCCAGCACATGGTGCACATTCCATTAAAGTTGAAGGGACTGCCATCATCCGATGGGCCTACTAGAGCGTGTATATAATGAGGCTGCAGGTGGATGTGAGTGGTGGAGAACCTCCAGACAGAGTGACTTGAGGGCATCATGGCTTCTTCAGTGCTCCTGCTTCAGCTGCTCCTGGTCCCACTGGTGTCTGCACATCACTACTTCGGGGGATCCGTGACATTCAGCGTCAAAGACAGAAACCCTGACGGATCATTTCGGGTGAGAGATGCAACTTTTTATATATGATGTGCAACGTGCATTACAGATGATGTGTGAATATGTTTCCCCTGGGATTTGTCGTATTCTGGGAACGCTTATTTAATCCCTTTATTATAAATGCTGTTGTTATTTTAAATGGGTTTGAATATAAAAAGATTTTGATATTAACTATATACATTTTTGTATATCTTGATATTGTGAAGCATTTCTGAGTACATTGAAAATATTTACATACAATGTATTATTATTACTTTGTCAGGACTTTATTAAAAACTATCTTTCTTTCTGAAACAGTTAAATTCCCCCGGATGTTGCTTACAAGATATTTAGATATTTTACAGCTCCTCAAGGGAGCCGGAAAAAACACTTGTATTTATAGCAACTTTACATCCACACAATTTAAACTCAGAGTGTGAATTTAATGCGTGATGGATGTAAAATAATACGGGTTGCATATGTTGAAAACTCTTCTCATAATCAAGGTAAACACACTAAATGATTTAACATTGTAAAAACCGAGTCCCGTTTATGATTAATATATGATCTATAACTTCTTCAGGTAAAAAAAAGAATAATGTAGAATTCCCCCGTGGCTGAAAGGGATGAACTTTAACCTTTAAAAAAATAATTATTTCACCAAGAGAGGAAGAAAAAAATCATAAAAGCTTGATGAGAACGATGATGTTCTTAATCTAAACGTGAACATACCATCATTATTGATCCAAGGACATATTGCAATAATATTGTTCTTTATGATTTTAAATAAAACCCTAAGATATGAACTTGAACTACATTTGTTGATTTGTTGAAATGATTATTACAGATGAACACCCTTCTTTAAATGGACATCATTATAGAGTCAAATAACTGTGTTTAATTCATCAGAATCTCTTTAGCTTCGGTAGAGCGACCGTCTTTAACTCGGGGATCTCTTTCCACAGGTGGAAGTTCGCAACAGGGCGACCTTTGATGCGTGTCAGCACTCCCACTACTGGAGTTGTTCCGGAGGCAACTGTGGCTCGGTGTCCAGCAGTGTGAGCGGAACGACTGACAGCAGCACCGACGGACCGCAGAGCAACAGACGCTGGTGTGAAACTGAAACAGTCGACACAAGAAACGTCCCGAGTGACAACCCTTTTCAACTAAAGTGAGTTTCATTCTTCTTCCCTTGAATCCTATCAATGCTGAGTATTGCATTTGTTGCGCTCATCATAAAGAGCAGCCAGTGTTCGGTGCAGTATTTCAAGAGTGTCTTTTGATTGATGCACACACCAGGGCGGCTAGCTGCTGTTGGATCCCAACGCGTCACGGGCAGAATAACATCTGGAAACTGCTGACCTCAATGGATTTGGGATCAAGATCTGACACTGGAAACCCAAACAGGTCACCAGACGTTGCCGTTCTACCTTTCCTCAGGTAAGTCCTCTGCAGTGAGCACGAAACAGCTAGGTTAAGATGCAATCCGTTTGTTAAAGAAACTGGGGAAAATGTCCTACTTCACCGCCTCCCAGTGGTCCAAAAACAAAAGAGACACCGCGGCGGTCCTCACATACTGACATTTAGGGGCGGAAAGCCAAACATGGTCTGCAATCTGTATCCTACAGTCTGTCTACCAACACAGACATACGCCATCAGAATGACTTGGAAAATAAAAACGAGTGACTTTAATTCAATGATTGCTTCCAATAATAAGAGGGTTCACTTACTTTAACATTTGTATGACATTCCAGCCAAAATAAATTCATCAAATTGTATTCTTCTATTTTATTTCTGAATTACAGTAAAAATATTTTTTATGAATATTAAAGTGTCACCGGTTTTGTATACTTCTTGTATTCGTGTAGCTGTCCAGCTGATTGTCGGCCTAAGAAGGCTGTTACTGACTCATGTTCATGTGTCCACTCAAGAGTTCCACAGAACTGCCCACGGACATACGAGCTGATGTCCTTTGATGCCGATAGAGACAGAGTTCGATGCAGATATGGAAATGTCACAAATTTAGAGTGTCACTCGTGTCACCGGCCCTCAGGCTTCACCGTAGATCAGGTTAGTTGAAAAGTCAATTTCCTAATACGTTGTCCAATGCTTCACCGATGCTTTGCCTCACTTTACTTCAAAATGTTCACGTGGTCAGGACTCTTGCACGTTACACTACCGACGATCCCCTAACAACACCAGAGTTTATGGAGTTGAGATGGTGGTGGAGGACTTCCCGCGAAGGCCCATCACTCTGGGCTACACTGATGGATCCCGATCCTCCAGGACTCCACTGACACCACTCAGTCAACTGCCTTTGCAGTTCTCCTTTCTTGGTGAGTTCTTTTTTTATGACAGAATACTGCTTCACGTTGCAGCTCTGGCAACGCTTTAATGAGATGTCACATGTGGCAGAAGTCATTATTTTAGAAATCTTAAAGTCCCTGAAAAAATGTTGACCAGAAACTGTAGCTTTAGATTTTTAACATTTTATTCATTCACTAAGCCATTGCCACTTACTTAAATGAATCTTCTACATTTTAACTCCAGTGGACCCAGCTGTTCCGTCGTGTCAGGAGGGACTCTACTTGCCAGAGTTTGTGGCCCCAACACCTTTAAACGGAGCCCGCCTCCATGCAGAGGTCGACAGAGAAGTGGAGATCAGAGTCAGCGCACGAGCGTCACTCGCAACGTGAGTGAGAGCCGACGTGAACCGGTGTTGCCTTGAGGCGCGTGAGATAACGTCGGAGAGGAAAGAGTCAACAAATCTCTGGTTTCTTTGCTTTGTTATCGCACAGAATTCATGACATCATCATCAGCGGCCCGCTGAACATCACCAAGCAAAGGAGCACACATGGGGAGTTCGTCATCAGGTGGACGCCTATCCAAGACAACCTGGGGGACTTTTTCCCCATCTGCTTTGCTGTTGAAGCGGAGACCGGGTAAGCTTTGGGTTCCTTGTGAGAGAATTTGTATGTGTGTGTGTGTGTGTGTGTGTGTGTGTGTGTGTGAAGCCATGATTTGACTTTGTAACACATTTTTTTTTTTTTTGCAGGCATGCTGGAACCGCCACCACACACAGTCACGATCACAACGCCACCCCATCCCCACAGTGAGTGACATTTCTCTGTGTTTGGTGTTTTTCTCTGAAGCAACAAGAGATTCAAAAATGAGGAGCCAAAACCAGCGGTAATAATTTGAGCATGACATATGGGCCTAAAGAGTAACGGGCGTTAAATCAGCGTTCTCCGATGCTTCTCAGGTCTGGCGTCTATCAGTCCGAGATGAGGTGTGTTCTGGTAGAAGTCCGGAGGGTGCAAGGTGAGTCTACTTTAATGTCAACGTTTAGTTGTTTGAGTGCAGCTGTAATGGTGTGTATTTTCACCAAATATATCACACGCTAAATGCTCAGTTAAAGTGCCAAATATTGGCTGCATGGCTGACGTACATTAGAGTTTAAAACATGCATTTCCATAAAGTGCTGTGATTGGGTAAACCTTCCTACCAGACAAAATTCAGAACCGTCATTGGATGCAAAGAATTCTTGCTCTACACAAAAATACCACGGTTCACTGTTGATGGAAACACAATTTCTTGTTGTCATTACTGCCCCCTGTAAATAAGTATTGGTATATAATGTGTATTTTCTAACGCTCTCCTCCTCTAGTTAATTCCCACGTGATCTGCAGTGAGTCCACGATGAGAGTAGAGGTTGAGAAATCTTCATTCGCTGGACTCCATGAGGATCATTTGCGGCTCAACGACGGCGCCAACACCGCCTGCAGGCTGCGCTCCAACAGCACTTACGTCTTCGCCGACATCCCCCTCAGCGGTTGTGGCACCGAGCTCGAGGTAACGCAGGCTTTTCTGCTCCGGCTGCTCTTCTCTCTCAGTCGTTGGTGTTGCCTTTATCTTAGCGGTATGAGGGCTGAATACATAACCCTTTTTTTCCACTCTGCAGGAAGACGGGGATAACCTCAGGTTCAAGAATGAAATCACCACGTTTGACAACACATCCGACGTGATCACCAGGAAACACCTGCTGGAGGTGCAGTTCTACTGCCAGTACCCCAAGCGTGGAAAAGCGACACTGGCCTTCACAGCGCACAGGCCCGTCGTCTCAGTGTGGGACAGGGGCTTCGGCAGGTTCACCTACCAGTTTGAGTTCTATCCTAACGACCAATACCAAGAAATGGTTGATCCAACTTCGTACCCGGTGGTGTATGAAATAGGGAGCAGGATCTACATGCAGATAGAGGCCACCTCCACCGTCAACAACACCGTGCTGTTTGTGGAGTCCTGCAGAGCTTCACCATATGACAACCAGAACTCCCAGAGGACCTACTCCATCATTGAGAACGGGTAGGCATGAGCACACCCCCCCCCCCTAGTGGCAATAAAGGGCATAACAAAGTATTTGTAAAGATTTGTTCTTTGATTGTTGCTTTAGAGGCTCTTCTGTGTAATGTCATCCTGTCGGGAATGTAGAAGTCAATGCTTCACTGACTTCATCTTTTGTATAACCTATAGTACTTTTATTATTGCGTGAATACCAATAGAACAGTATCTCTGCCCCTATAGCAGCATCAACTGTAAGGCATAGAGTAACAAAAGCAACATGTCTCATCTTTTGGTTGTGTTTTGCTCTGACTAGGTGTAATGTGGACCCGACCGTTCAGATCCATTCCCCCTCCCACCCGAGACAATTCAGGTTCAGCATGAAGGCCTTCAAGTTCATCGGCATGTATGATCAGGTAAAGAACGGAGCAGAGGACTGTTGATGTCTCTGGGAAATCTCTGAATGCTTCAACCAATAGGTCCACTTCATGATGCCCTTTCATTTATCTCACTAGTTTTACTAAGTGGTAACTAATGCACACTTGGTGGACAGGTGCAGGTGGTGACTGTCGTGGAGATGCAAAGTGGGGCGGAGGTTTTAACCGGACCTGAGCACAGCTCTGCTGTCGGTCCGTCTGCTGGTGTGATGACGGCGTGTTCTGTTTTTTGTTCAGGTGTACATCAGCTGCACAGTCCTGATGTGTGACGCAGGGGAACCCAACACCAGGTTCTCTCAGGGATGCATCAGCTCCACAACGCCAGCCGCTTCTCACCACCACCGCGGAAAGAGAGAGGTCGCCGTGGAGAGCGCCAGGCACTTCGTTTCCCAGGGTCCCCTGCGCTTAAAGAGGGCAGCAGAGAGCGGCGAAAGCTCAGGTATGAAAACAGAGAACGTTCATTTGTTAGCGGCACACTTCACTTGTTTGAGCCCCGCTTTGGACCAGATCAAATTAAAGCATCGTGCTTGTTGTTTCTCCAGCGCTCCACCTGAATCTGAACCTGGTGTTCATCGCTGGATGTCTTCTCGCAGCTGTTGGCATGATCTGTGCAGTGGTCATGTACAAGGCCAGGATGTCAAAGGTCAAATACCAACCTTTGTCCACAGATGAACGTTAAGACAGCATGCGGAACACCAGTTCTGAATGAATTACATTTGACTACGTAAAGCTTTTGATTAGTTTTGCTGTCAGATATTGAGTGCTCGTGTATCTTCTGTTCCCATTTAAATGAGTGAGCTTCATATTAAATCCTTTATACATGTCTACAGCTTTAGAAGTGGAAGTACTTCAGAGAGGAAAACTCTGTGCCCGTGGAAACAGGAAACCAGAAAGTTTCAGTTCAGTAATCCAATCATGTGGCTTTACAAATGCTTCTATTATCATGTATGACATGATTTAATTAATATGTGCCGCCCTAATCATAATCATTGTATCAAATGTTATCATCACGTGTCAAAAGCCCATTAGGGCACCTTGTCATTCATGAAACATTTAATGGATCAATAAAACATAATCTCATGCATATGCTTTTGCTTTGACTCATTTTTCTATCTTACATACAAACACACTTCTCCTGTTTCTTACTACAGACATCTATCAAAAGTGGTACATTAAGTCTGCAGCTGCAAACATGCAGCTCACTGATTAAAGTCATCAACCTTCTAATGTTTTGTCTGATCAGCAGTCAAAAATCAAAAGATATTCACTTCACTTTGTTTAAAAACAGAGAAAAGTGGTTGCTCTGTTGCTCTCCCACAGGTCTCCCCCTCTTAGAGGTTTTTTTTGGGGAGTTTTTCCTGATCTGGGACAAGAGGATGTCGCATGTGTACAGATTGTAAAGCCCTCTGAGGCAAATTTGTAATTTGTAATCATATTCAATTCTTATTTATATAAATTAAAAATATAGTAAATATCAGCCGTCTGTTGATTTCTCATGCTCTCGACGACCAAATAGCTCAGAAGTAGTCGTCCTTTTAAAAGACGTCCTATAGTGTCGATGTAAACGGGTCACATGACTGTAGAGCTGTTGAGGAGGCTGCTATTAAAACTGACACCATTAATAGTGGACACCATAGACACCATCTTTATGTTGCAGCTGAAAAATCCACCAAAAATATAAAAAAAATACAACAGAAGCAACCGGTGCAGCCTGCAAAGAATCATTTAGCTAAAATAAAAATAAATATATATATATAGGTAAATATATGAATTCAAGTTTTTTAAAGCCTCAGTAATTTCCTATAACAGCTGATCTCTGTAGCTATATATAATATTTAGGATTATCTCCTTTCACTGATCATCATTTTATTTGAAAAATGATCTTTTATTTTATTCTGTATTTAATTTATTATTTGGTTTTAGCTCAGAGGTCTTATTTTGCGTTTGTAAGTGTTTTATTGGAAGAAACTTAACAACAACCAAAGTTATTGGTCCAAGGTTTAAAAAGTGATCGCTAAGTCCCGCCTCCTTCGCTCAGGCTAGACAGACACTGGAATTAAATACTACACACTACTTGTGTTTTGTGTTTTAACTGTTTGAGCAAGTAATAGTTCAGATATTGAAAGACCTGAGAACACCGGACCCTCATTTTGTTCTGTTCTTTTCTCGGTGAGTTACGAACATCTAAGCACTTTGCCGCTTACGGCCATTAGCCATTAGCCATTAGCCACATGCTACTAGCTCTGTGAAGTAGCATAGCCCTCCTGGTGCTTTAGCCACCGAGTTGTAACTCAAAGTTAATGTAATGTGGACTCCAGTTTTACTTTCTGAATCTTGCTGCTTTTGCGGTATCATGTTTTTTATGTTTATAACGTGTTTAATGCTGAAACGTAAGGCAGCTAACTAAGGCTAGCATCATTAGCTAAAGAGGCTTGTCGCGCGCTAGCGGTTTACCGCCATTGTGACGTCAGCAACCTGGCCTGATGATTGTATTGTTCCCATGCAGGATTATATAGAGATAAATGGTGTGTCCCGTGACGGATGTAAGCAGTATTTTGTTAGGCTGTATAGTTCAGGTTGTTCACAATTCATGTAATCTCATCACAGTTGTATGTAGATATTTGTACTTAAGTGTGTTCAGCTGTAATTCTTGTCTAAGAGAAGACACAAGACCAGAGCATAGCTAAGTCATTCAGAGAAGATGAATATGGCTGAAAAAGTAACGCCAGGCCAAAGCAGTGCAAGCGTGTGCTCTCTGTGATGTGTGTGTAAATTAGGAGAAATTAAGATCACTTTCCTGTTGCTTGGTTTTAAATATAAATCCATTTCAATCTAAAGACTATCACAATGGTGGTCTGAAATACTCTGAATGTGAATCTATGACTACAAGTTGTATTTGATCAAACGCTGGTTCTGTATGGTTTTCAAAAATGTTTCATGAGCAAAAAGAAGTTATAATATTAAAGCGGAGTTTTGAACCCCGGCCTCCGGATCTTAAACCACGATACCATCATAGTTTTAATTATATGTAGCTTTAAAAGAGAGAAAAATGTGATTATATATTTGCATTAAAGCAGCACTTTTGGGTTATAAAATTGTTTTATTGTTGATGTTCAAAGATGAACCAGATCGGTCATCAGAGGACGGTGAGGAAGAGCCTCTAAGTGCTCGTCCTCCACCTGCTGCTGCTCCTCTAAACCAGTCATGAGTACATGACTAACGTTGGATTGCATTTTTTTGGGATGAATATAATTCATGCGTTCATGGTATGTTTTTCACTGTGACAAATATTAACCTTCCAAGCTACTGTAGTGATGGGATGCCACAGTTTCACAAAATATGGTGTTTCCATTTCATACAGGAAAGAGAGGGGCCCGAAGAAGGTCCATGGGGAGCGACAGGGACAGGGAGAGGGAGGTTGAGGAGCATCTTCTAGAGGAGCGTCTCCTAGAGGCCTCGAGGAGAAGAGCCTCCACTCCTCCACCAGCACCCCTTCCACTTCCAGCACGTTTGTCATGGCCCTGCTCACGCTCCTTTCAGGTGTGGAGCCATCATGAAGGTATGATGATGCACACGCTCATACATGCAGAGACACACAAGGTCTACACACGTATCACCACCTCGACACCGAGGAAGCACTGACGTCAAAAAATCCCTGGTCTATGGGTCAGTACCAGACAATCACGAGCATTGAATGTGAAACTTTCAGGGTTTTAGCCCACTGGTACCACGGCCACTTGCCAACTGAATGCCATATTTAATCAAATTAAAAATATAGATTTCTTTAAGTTTGTTTGATACATTAGTGCTGTCCGTCCTGAATTAAGAGAGGTAGGCTCCACTGTTCTTATCTAAATTTGTGTTAGATTATAATAAGTGTTGTATTGCTAATTTCGACTCATGGTATGAAAAGCTGGCACTTCTGAGGTCCCACTATCTTTATATGTAAAAAAAAAAAAAGCCTTACTTTTTTAAAACCCTGCTTGGCTAATTTATCAAACTTGGTCAAATGAATTATAAAGTGAAATGACTCAAAGTAGGTCTGTAGAGGAACCTATAAGAGGCAAAAAGTGGTTCAGGGCCACCACAAAACTAGTCATCAAACAATGTATAGCCTAAAATCTACAATCAATGAATACACAGACCTAATTATTAATGAATACATCTTACAGAAAGTAAAGAAACGTCCATACAGCAAAGGCTTTCTGTAACTTTGTCTATTTATTCATTTCAGAACAGCATTAAGAAACATCCTCTCATCAAAGCCCGAAGGCCCCCCCCCCCCCCCCCCCCCCCCCCCCCCCCCCCACACACACACACACACACACACACACACACACACACACACACACACACACACACACACACACTCCATATATCTGTGTGGTGGGGGTTGAGGACCAGCCCAGGGTGATACGCTGGGACTTCCATGATGGGAAAGCAAAGGCAAGCTTCCACTAAAGAAAATGCAGTTATGGTAATTTTTGATGGCCAATCCAAGGTTAAGGAGGGAGGCTGCTATGTAGTTCTGGAGTATAACTTAAGGGGACAGTCACCCCCTTACCTTTTTAATGTGACAAAAGAGACTGTGGAGTCGGGGTATGGTTTATGCCTACTTGGCTTTTGCTGCTTTTTTCTTCTGTTGTTTAACGTGTGACAGCAGTGGATGTGGATTTTAGGAGTGCCCTGTCAACATCCATCGCTAAACAATCCCATTTTCAAAATATACAAAAGAATTAGAATCAATGATTTTATTATATATATATATATATATATATATATATATAGAGAGAGAGAGAGAGAGAGAGAGAGAGAGAGAGAGAGAGAGAGAGAGAGAGAGAGAGAGAGAGATAGATAGATAGATAAACAGTAGATAGATATGTATATATATACGTACATCTCTATATTTGCTTTTATGCCCCATGTTTTTGTAAATGTTTGTGTGTTATTAAAATGTTCTTATTGTTATTTGTTCTGCTGATAGCTGCTTTACTGATGCATTGAGCTCAAGGTATTTATATAAAAGTGTAATTTACATGTATTAGACCAGCTACATACATCATCCTCACTTCAGTATTTTTACATAGTTGTGTTTATTTTACTCAGTGTTGGTTAAGATTAGTATAGGATAGAGTTTAAGGGTTCGGGTTAGAGTTACAGCTCTATTCATTTTCTTATTGTGGCACATTGTATCTGATTAGGTACGTATTAGCCAGACAGCCGGAGGCCGTAGACTAATTAGACTAATGTAGCCTACCAACGCGCCACACTGTGTGCATGAGGATCCACATCCTCAATCCAATGTCTATACACAACACAACATACACATTAATGAAGTAACAATATAAATCCAGAAACATCCTATATAATAATTAAACACTGACAGGGAACTGCAAAATCAATACTTTTACTTTCAATACTTTATGTACATTTTTACAATACTATTTACATACTTTTTTTGTATGAATGCAAGAGTTTTAGGAGTTTTCGGCAGTGTGGAAAATCATCAGAAATCATCTGAATACTTTTTCCACCACTGGTCTGCTGTGAAGTCTAAGATTAACCACCGCACCGCTGTTCCATGAAGTGTCAAACTGCTGCTGAAGATCACCACACCCACAATGAAACTAGTGCGTTTGTTTTCCCATCTTCAGTTGTTCAGCGATGGGCGGTTCACTCGAAACCGTTAAACCCGCTCCCCCCGGCGGCCGACATTGGTTTGACCCAACACGCGCTCTCGTGGAACGAGCCAATCAGAGAGCAGAACGCAACGGGTACGCGTATTTTAATCCAATCAGAGAGCAGAACGCCGTGGTGCTCGTATTTTGAACTACGTACCAACGGCCACGGACAGAGAGAGAGAGAGAGAGAGAGAAGTGACGCTCCGCTCGTGTCTGTGACAACTTTTTAGTTTGTTTTAAACTCTTCACCGATAATCACAGCAGAGTGGAATTCAACAATGAGAAAGAGGTGAGCTTTTTATTGTTTATTAACCGATTAATAAACTTTGATATTCTGTAAATGAGATAGCACGTAGCTAACTGTTGATCAAATTAGCCAGCTAGCATTAGCTAAAACAACTCCAACGTCTGTTAGCTTGATCAGTTAACGTTACGTGACTTCCGTGTTTTCTGTGGTCTTTTTTTTCAAACGTCACGATTGGTGCTCAATAGATGTATTGATCACCTGTCCTGCTGTCTGTCCCTGTAGCGAGGTGCTCGCAGCAGAGGCCGTGTCGTGCCTGAATAAAGCGCTGTGCCACCTGAAGGACATTTGGGAGGAGATCGGCATCCCCGAGGACCAGAGACTGCAGAGGACCAATGTCGTCAAGAACCACATCAAGGTGAGACATTGGTTTACCCAAACCTGCTGCTTTCTTAGGTCAGTAGATGTAGCTGTGATCTGAGGGATTATAAACGGGTTTCGACAGAGGAGGGTGGGGATGGGGGTGAGTGAAACTAACCACACCATCGAGACATCTGGCCATTAATCAAAGTAGTATCAGGTCTAATGCCAGGTAGGTTTTCACAGCCAAGGACTTTACCTCTGTGTTTTGGTACTGTTAATGAAATAATGGGACCAAGATATGAACTGATTGAGACATTTGACGGTGTATAAACATGCTTGTAATGGCAAGTTTCAAGAAGGCTTCAAACATGCAGTTGTTTTGTTTTTTTTAGCTTATCAGCTGCCACACACATTGATACCAGAGTATCTAAAATGTATTAATCACTCTCTACCTTTTTACTACCGATTTATCTGAGATGTATCTCAGTGACAGGCGTTCATCAGTCATGAAAAGAGTCCAATCTTCTGTCTGCTGATGACGTTAGTTTCAACATTCTGACAGCTTTTCTTCTCTTTTGCTCCGCATCCCCCGACTTATGGGCATTCATGTGATTCATGCTGTCAGCAGCAGGGCTGATGTCTAATCGAGTCATGGCTCACGTATCACACAGATGTGACATGTGGATGAATGATTAGCTAACTACAAGTCGTGCATGCAGCTGTTATATCGATATAATAATGTGAGGCTAGTAATCGTTTTAGATGTTGAATATCATAATGTGGCATAAGTGTTGGCTAATCCTGGTTTTAAAGGCTGCATTACAGTTGTAGTTGTGTAAGTATTTTGTAAAAGCACCAATAGTAAACCCTACAGTATTGATACATTTCGACCATATCACTCAGTCCTAACTAGAGCTCCTTCAGTCTATTTCTATTTAAATTATTGCTGTTGCATTTGAAGCCAGTGCTGGATATGATGATATCCAACTTTCTGTGCAAGATTGTCCGGTATACAAACTGATGGAGGCAAACCAGTTACAACAATTAAAATGTCCTGTTTTCTACAGTTGAGTTGAAGTACTTTGTGCTCTCATCCTCTGGATTGTTGGCAGACAGCAGTAGAGCGTCTAGAACAGGTGCAAATAAAGCAGCATTTTTAGACCAATGTTTCTGCACCAGGGACCAGTAGTACTGGATACAAAGACAACTCCAAACGTATGTTGGGACCGGAAAGACATTATTTTAATGAATAGCTGCGTCCATATCGGCCCTCAGTGTCCGTTACTGGACTTCAGTAGATCCACACATCTGTCTGCACAATGCTGATTTATGTCACTGTCTTCCTCTGCCAGAGTTTGCTGGATATGATGATCAAAGAGGAGGAGTCTCTGAAGACCAGGCTCATAAGCAGCATTCAAACCTGCAGGACCGAAATGGAGACGCTCTACCTGGAGCTCCAGCTGCCCGTGTTTGAGGTAACGACCACCACCAGCAGAGTGAACGCTGCTAAATCATCCAAATAGTCCTGTTATTGTTATCTGCATAACGTCAGTTAATATAAAAGTGATTGTCGTTGTTGGTTGGTTGATGATAAACAAGACTTTAGTGGCTTGAGAAACGTCCTGAACTTGTCGTTCTCTTCTTGGTGCGTTCAGGAGGAGACTGGCATCAGCATGCTGCAGCAGGAGAGGAACATCCGCACCCAGGTGGAGGCTCTGATGGCGCAGAAGGCTCAGCGGATGCAGCAGCTGAAGGCTCTGCTGGACCAGGACCAGGACCTGTGCGACATCCTGTGCTCCATGCCGTACGGCATCCATCCGCAATCCGTCCCCACGCCAGAACAGCTGGAGAGCTTCAGCCAGCACATTGCCAACCAGCACACGGAGAAGGTGAGAGCTTGCTTTGTTACGTCTGTGGAGTTATTTTGACTGCATGAGGAGGAAAGTGTTTCTTCTAGGAAATAGATAGCGTATTTTATAATACACTCCCGGATGCTAGACACTTTCTTTTTGACATTTTACAGTAAAGATGAGGTTGGTGTTGATATAAAACTACATATCTGTCACATAACCGCAGACCTACACAGACACACGTTAGTCATAAACACTGATCGGATCTGTTCTTGACCACATGGGCGCGCCGCTCTCGCGGTTTCAGACGAGGCGGTACGCCGAGTTCACGGACCTGAAGAGGCAGATCATCGTGTACATGGGAGAGCTGGACCACGTCCCCGAGACCAGCTTCGAGAAGGACGTGGTCTGTGAGGACGAGGACTCTTTCTGCCTCTCGATAGACAACATCACGTCACTCAAACTGCTTGTTTGTCAGGTAAGATGTTTTGTTTTGCAAAACTGCATTTAATGGAATTTTGAGCTCCTTAAGGATAAACGTTTCCCCGAGGATGGAGTTGTAGCAGCGGAGGTGACTCTTTAGAAAATACACTTTTCTCAAGCATCATAACTTGCATCACCACACTGTTAATATCAGTGTTCATTTACCTAAATGTAATGGCATTTTGAATGCATTTATGACGTTCCTTTAAGGCAATCTTATCCAGGTAATGCGTCAAGTTCATATCTCTGATCCCCTTCAGCGAGTTATAGTCCTGATCGTTAGTTTCTGAGAGGATGAGGTGGAGCCTCCTCCTCTCCTCTTCTCCCCCACCCTCTCATGTTCGATGCGTTTGTATAATAAGCGATCCAACGGTGTTCGTGTCGATCCTGCAGCTGGAGGAGCGCAAGGCGGAGAACGAGGCGACGTGCGAGGCTCACCGGGAGAAGATCCAGCAGCTGTGGGGAAGACTGGATGTGCCTCAGGAGGAGAGAGAGGCCTTCAACGAGCACATGGTCACATCCAGGAAGAGGAACCTGGAAGCGGTGAGAAGATCTTAGTATTACTTCCGCTTTTTTTTTTTTTCCCCCCTTCTGTTCATGACCGTCAGTACTCTGGCTGTTCTTTTTTTTTTTAAGTTTACACCTTTTTTTTCCCTCTTCAGCTACAAGCAGAAGTTCGGCGTCTGGAGGAGCTCAAGCGGCTGAACATCCACAACGTGACGGACGCCATCCGCTCTGAGATCGCCGTGTTCTGGGAGAAGTGCTTCCTCAGCAGCGACCAGCGGCAGGCGTTCGCTCCATATTTTAGCGGTGGGTTGTCTTGTTCAACGTTTGTCTTCATCAGAAAAGTACTAAGGTTTAGAAAAGTGCTGAGACTTTAATTGAGTTTTTATTTTATTTTTTTTATAGAGGACTTTACTGAAGACCTGTTAAGTCTGCATGACGCTGAGATCCAGCGCTTGAAGCAGCATTATGAGGATCACAAGGAGCTTTACGACGGCGTCCACCAGTGGGAGGACAGCTGGAGACTCTTCCTGCAGCTGGAGGTGAGTACCATGTGACGGGGGAACTAACGCACTCGCTGTGAGCAGAAACCAGAGGAGCAACGACACTTCTCTAAGTCCCACCCACAAAAAAAGGCAGACCGGCCAATCACAGCGTAGCATCGTCCAGCGCCTCTCCGTCTCTGCTCCACAGACTCATCGATGGCTTCACATGTTCTTCATGTTCAGCCTGGTTTAGTGGATTTGCAGCTCGTGGAGCTAACATTAGCCGAGTACGTTAGCACATCATGAACTAGCGTTAGCACGTCTATGAAGTCACACTGAATGTATATTTAACCATTGTTACAGTATAGAACAGAAGACTCCCGCTCACTGTCTTCTTCACTTGCATTCAGAGATATTTAGTCAGTATTTTGTACATCGAGGTATTCTCCTTCACTCTAACATCAAACCTGGATTTATCCCTTATACACATATTCTGAATCCATGGCTCTACATTGAAAGCCTCAATGGGGACATTTGTGTCCTTCAGGTTCTGAGTGTCTGTATTTTAGCTACACACTTTGTCATATTATAGTTATTTCAGGAGCTGAGGTGGAACTTTCTCGTTCGTCTTTCTCTCACAGAAAAAAGCCACAGATCCGACAAGATTCACCAACAGAGGAGGGAATCTTCTCAAAGAGGAGAAACAGAGGTCTGAGCTGCACAAGAGCCTTCCCAAGGTAAGACGTGAGGGCTGCCTCTCTTCTAAACAACTTCTCTTTTGAGCATTTGACAGTAACTCATGCTTTTGTTTGTTTTTGTTGGTTTTTTTAGCTTGAGAAGAAATTAAAAGCTCAGATTGATGCGTGGGAGAGCGAACAGGATCGTGAGTTTCTGGTAAACGGGCAGAAGTTTCTGCAGTATGTGGAGGAACAGTGGGAGCTGCACCGAGAAGAGAAAGAGAAGGAGAAACAAGAGAGGGTAAACAAGCTGCTGCCTTGTTGTTGTTGTTGTTGTTGTTGTTGTTATTACGGGCTCATGTAGCCAGTTGTGTGCTGCTGACTCTTCCCTCTACAAACTCTTCACAGCACCTCAAGAAGAGCAAGCAGACCGAGGAGGACATGCTGTACGGGACGGCAGTACGGACCCCCACCAAACGAAGACTCCTCGGGACGCAAACCCCAAATAAATCCCGAAAGGTAGTGAAACGATTTCACTTTTATACTTTCTTGCTTTCTTACACATGCGGCCTCTTCAACTCCACTGACCCGCTCCCCCCTCCGCCTCTCTCGTCAGTTTAATGCGACCTCCAGCATTTCCAGCGCCACCCCGAACAGCACCAGCCGCTCCGTCTACGGCGGGACCGTCTGCCGCTCGCCTGCGCCCCGCCCTCCTCTGTCCGCTAACAAGGTTGGTTTCATTTTCAAGATGGACGACGCCGAGATCGTTCAAGTATTTTCTAGATTACTTAATTTATCGTCTATTGGTCTGTAAAAAAAAAAAAAAAAGAAAAAAAAAAGTAACATCTCAATTCCTCAAAGTCAATCTTAAGGATTTTAATTTAGATAAATATCTGTTAAGTCGATATCTGATGCTGAAGGAGGTACTGCTGAGTGTGAACTAGTATTTCCTTGCGCTGCGCTCGCTCTCATCCATCCTTTCCCTGTAAAATGTCAGCGCTGTGTCGTTTTTAAAGAGGATAGTTGGTCTGACGCGTGTCCCTCCAGGCTCCGGCATCGTGGACGCCGGGTGGCGGTAAACCCCCCAACCCTCGGCTGCAGGGCTGCAACAAGGAGAACGAGGCCCAGCTGAAGGGGAGCCCTCTGAGCGGTGCGTTGCTGATCCCCGCTAGTCCACAGCGTAACTTCAGCATAGCCTCTGTTGCCAGCACATATTCCCAGTTTGCGGTAATTTACTCTTTTGTCTCTAATCTCATTTTCTCCGCTTCCCTTTTTTCCCCTCATTTCTGTGCAACAACACATTTAAGCGTGTCGTGAATGCTGATGGTGTAAATTTATGTTTTTAGAGGGACTTGGTCAACGCTGAATCTGTTCAGTCAAGGTGTGTTTGGAATCCTAAAACTGTGTGATTCTGACTAATCTCTCTTATTGCAGTAACCGCATGCCTCTGATTAAAGGCAACATTGCCCTTAAAGAGCAACTTCACCCGCTGCTTTAGCTTTAACGCGCACAGTCAGCGTTCAGACCACCGACATCAGCCCTGCCCTAACAAACATGCAGCGGGGGGGGGGTCCAGTTTGTCCAGTTTGAGTCTCCGATCGAAGAATTTGAGGAACGCCAAAACACCCAAATGCTGGAAACTTCTCGTTTACAAAGTGCTTCGACAGACAAAGCAAGAGCAAGGCCACATAACAGCAGTGAGGTCCAACAACAGCTGACCTCCTTTAAAGGAGTGAGAGGGTTTCCTGTCACTGAAAACACAGAAAATGAGTGGAAAAAGTCAAATGCTCTTATCCTGCAAATGTACACATTAGTCTGCTGGCTGGTTCCGTGTCGGTGTCTGAAGCGATCCCCGGTCTGTGGCACCAGATGGATCGTCTCTGGCGAGGACCTCCAGAGTGGAGTGGGAAGCCTGCCGGGACTCACGTCGGTCTGAACGCAGCCTGTTTATCCCACGACCTCTGACCTCTTTCTGTCTCTCCTCACCTGACTTCTCACTTCTCAGTCTGTTGAGCATGGACCTCGAGTAGTCAGGGTCATTCACAGTAACACACGAGTATGTTTGTTCAAACCGCGAGCTGATCTGATGCCATGCAGAGGCACGGGATGGGGGATGTCTTTGATTGGTCAGGACAAATTTGCCCCAAATAATCATATATTTGTTTATATGTTTTTTTGGTAAAGGGAGGCAGATTATAGTGAACATAACAAGCATTTGTTATTTTGTGACGTGAAGTATGAGGCAATTTCACAATTGTAGTTATGAGCTTGTTAAAGCTCGTCATCTGGCGCTCAGAAGCACTACCACTATCGTCCACAGGGGGGGGCGCCAACATCACCGCAAAATGACGGTTCCTCGCTTTTAGTAAGGGCCACAGCTGCGTTCACTCAAGCAGCAACTTCAGCGCACTTTTTGGGGAGTTTGTCCAACAGCTTCCTGCTAAATGTAGGAAGTCCTATTTAAAGGGACGGTAGCTCCGTAACGCGTCTCTTCTTGTGGATCAGAGTTCACACTAACCGCCTTCACGCTAGCGTCGCTTCATACTGATAAGAAAACGCCGAGCGGCCGTTTGTTGAAGGCACGTTTGCTTCCTCCCGTGGCGTCTTCCTCCTGTCGTCACGTCACGTTTCCGAGGATTCAACAAGTCTGCTTCTCTGTCTCCACAGCGAGATCTGTCCAAGGCCTCGAACTCCAAGATCCAGCACGGCATCCTGAACTCCACCACCTCTGACCTCTGACCGCTCCGCTCCGAGGGTATCGCAGCGTGTTCCCCTCGCAGAAGTTCTGATCTCCTCCGCTCACTGCCACACGCTTTAATAAGTACATGAAGGTAATAATATGCAAAGTGTTGTGTCTGTGATGGACTCTGTTGTCTGTCACTGTCTGTAAGAGGAAGAGAAATGTCATAAATTAAACTAACACTACTTTGGCTCACTATATTTCGCCAGTTATCGAGATCTACTGAATGTTTGCATTTTTTAGCGCACCTTTTTATTTTTTTTTATTTTATTTTTTTTTTGTAAAGAAACAAAAGAAATTCTTTCTGATGTTATGCAATCCGGGGTTACAGGCCAAATGTATTATATATAAATATACTTTGCACTTTTTAAAAAAAAATATATATTTGCAGCGCATCATGAAATGTTACTCACACACTGTTCCATCCAAATGTGTTTTGTATACATGTATGTATCTGTGTACATATTTCTGTATCCGCTGCTGTCGTCATAGTAACTCCTGTTTGACAAAGACTTTAGTTGTTTAAACTGGACGTTGAGACTGTTAGTGATTAAAGTACGCTCTATATTGGTGCTGTCTAAATATAGTTAAATCACATGCATTCAATACACTGTGTCGGCTGACTTGGAAATAAATGTATTTTCACTTGAAAAGTACGGAGTGATGTTTTTTTATGATGAATCATTTTCCTTTTGAGATATACTTGGGTAACCTTTGCCGTGGATTATTATTCATATTTTTCTAGTATACTCGTGTGTTTCAGAGAAAGTATGGTAGTGAAAGGTTACCTCAGTCATGGAAATGTATTGGTAAGAAATGTGTATGAACCCTGCTCCTCTCTACATCAGGTGTGTTTGAAGTTTCAGTCTTGGTGTTTTATTTTTAAAGACAAAAAGAAAAGTAAAATCAACCTTTTAAAAGTGTTTTGGGTAAATTGTTCATAGAGCGTTCTCTCTATTAGAGATTAAATACTTTATTTTGCACATTTCTGACTCATCCAAGGCAAATTCTTTTCAGATTGAAGGTCTGACAGGTTTCACATTGACTTGTGATGAGCCTCGTATGCAAACTAAATACTAACTTATCGGTGAGCTGCGCATATTTAATGCCATATTGCAAATTTGGGGATGTTTTATAAACAAAATTGGGCGAAGAACTTACGTACAAAGGACAAAAGCTACATGAGCTAATTTTTTAACATTAGGGGCCAAAAAAACGTCTTTTTATTGATTTATATTACTTTAGTGGTTTTACAGTACAGTTGTCTTCATGTTTTTAAAATGTTTCTCTTATTTTCATCTCTTTTTTTTTCTTCCTCCTGCAGACACGTCATGTAACTTGTGTTTTGAGAAACGCATCTCGTATCTTTTCACTTTTATATCTAAATAAAGTTTGTTTGCTGGCAATTAGGTTTTTAAGGTCGATGTCACATTAAAAGTTTATGTTAAAATGTTAATTTACTGTACAGGACAGCAGGATTAATGAACTTTGCAGATGGGAAGTAGCCATGCCAAATATGTTCCAGATCATCTGCTCTATTTTTTATATTTTTATTGTTTTATTTATTTATTTATTTTTGTTTTTGAACATTGGCCCCTAAAATAAATTGTTATACAAATACAAATAATTGAATACAACTTGCAAAACTGTCCCAAACTATCACAAATAATCGAATTTGTGGAGGTCACGGATGATTTTATTCTGAAGGATCCCCACCGGAAGTCCTGCTGTCACCGGAGCAGCCTGCCGTAAATGAAGAAGACGTGACGTAACTACCCGACGTTGAAACCGTCAGGTCAGACCTCGCGTGAGTCACTGTGCGTATCAACCAAGAGGCGGCCGACCTTAGAAGCTAATTTGCTAACATAAGTAGTAGTTCAGTCATGTCCGGAGCGTTAGCACGGCTGCTCTTCTACCCGACGTTAGCCTACAATGTTGTCATGGAGAAGGTGACGTCGAGACGCTGGTTCGACCGCGTGGACGAGACGGTCCTCCTCGGAGCGCTTCCTTTCAGGTCCGACACCAAACAGGTGTGACGTAATGATGCTTTAATTAATGACTCAATGATGCTTTAACTAACTAAAAGTACTAGTAAAACAAGTGACTCAATGACGCTTTAACTAACTAAAAGTACTAGTAGTACCACACTGTGATAATAATACTCCACAATACTCCACTCCAAGTAAAAGTCCTGCAATCAAAACTTAAAAATAGTTAAGACAGACAGACAGACAGACAGGTAGACAGACATTATTTCGCTGCAGCAATTATGGTACAGGTAAATAAAATAACAGAGTATAAAATATCAAATGCAAAATACATACAATGAAGTAGAATAATATTAACTAAACAGTAGTGCAAAGATTTAACCAAACAACAAATATTTATCAGCTAAATATCGCGTTACTTGAAGCGTTAATTAAATGTAGCTGTTAGTGTTTTATTATTATATATATTTCTGTATTCATATGGTTTGCCCTATTCATGTGTGTGTTGCACTTTACAGCTGTGATTTGAGATGTTTATGGTTGGGATCATTTCAACTTTAATTTACATACGTTTGGGTTGTTTATTCTGGAAGTACTTCATTTTTTTTTTTCAGCCACGGACTCCTTATATTAAAATATATGTATAATTATGTTGCTTTTGGAATAACTCTTCGCAGCCTGTTTTTAACAATGTAGTCCTAGTTATGTGAAAGAACAACACCAGAAACGTAAGAGAACGATGTAACGTATATTAAATATATTTACACATAAGATTTATAGATTTGTGAGATTAGAAAGTAATCTATGAACTTTTATATATTTAAAAAAAAATACGTATTATTTGTGCATTTTGAAGCCTTTTGTAAATAAATAAATAAACACATAAAACATTTTCTATTGTAATTTTAAATGAATTAATCTGAAAACAGACTCGGTCACAGATCCCTGGTGTTTAATCAACAGCAATGCGTCATCGTCTATAAGATCATCATATGTTTTGTAGCTTCGCTGTTCTGCGAGAACCACCAAATAGCTGAACTCAGCAATTATCCACATGATTGTTACTACCTGGATATTTCAAAACGGACTCCGTAGCTAAAGTCTCATTGTTTCAGAGACCTGATGGTTGTTGTTGTTGTTGTTGCTGTTGCTGCAGCTGGTAGAAACAGAAAACGTTCGAGGGGTCATCACCATGAACGAGGAGTATGAGACCAAATATTTCTGCAACTCAGCTGAGGTGAGTTCACTTCACAACATTCTAACCAGAGCTTGAGGTGTGGAGTTTGACCAATGACGGGTTGATTTTGATTCTGTTTGATGCTGGCGGCAGGAGTGGAGCGCTGCAGGCGTGGAGCAGCTGAGGTTGAGCACGGTTGACTTAACCGGCGTCCCCAGCCTGGAGAACCTGTGCCGAGGCGTGGAGTTCGCCCTGCAGCACCGAGAGCAAGGCAGCAGCGTGTACGTCCACTGCAAGGCCGGACGCTCCCGCAGCGCCACGATGGCTGCCGCGTACCTCATTCGGGTCAGTACTTCACCAACAACTCGGTGGCTGAACGACGCATCGTTGCACAGAATGAAGAGGACTGTGGATTTTGACTTCTTCTGCACTTTTGTTTTTGTTTCCTCTGCTGACAGTTACACTGCTGGACTCCAGAGGAGGCGTGTCAGAAGCTGGCGTCCGTCCGACCGCACATCCTGGTGCGCTCCGCTCAGCTGGAGATGCTCAGGAAATACTATGAGCAGGTGTGCCAACAGTCCAGCTGAGAGATGGGGGGGGGGGGGGGGGTGTCAGACCTCCTTTATGGTCCTACTGCTGCTGTGAGACTGGACTCAGACAGAGCCTCGTATCAGAATCTTTACCCAATGAAGACAATGCCAAACTACTTGTATGTGCCCCAAGCTTTTTAACTATAATTCTCCCAAGTTTTTACTGGGGTTTTAGTAGTTGTTGTTTTTTTTACAACCCTGATCACAAAGAAACGTTCCTATAACTCCCTGACCAGCTGGTTTCTTGCTTGTGGCTTAAAGGTGTAAAAGAAATGTAAACACAAAGAACTTTTCAAATATCTGAGCAGACCAATCATTCGGGTTCATCCCGAAAAATACTGTCAAATTCCTAAAGCGAGGAGGCAACATTGCAATTCTGTTTGTTTGTGACTGTAATAATAAAAAAACGCTCCACTTATATCGAGTTGTTGTGTGCTTTTGGACGACAGCGATGAGGACGTCTTATTACTGCGTTTACAGGAAAATGCTTTATTTTAATATCATATTTTCATGTTACATGTGTGTGAATTCTACTAACGTGATGAAATTGAAACATCTACTGACAGAGACGCTGCTGTAGTACTAGTACCTGAAAGTTATCCTTGAGTATAGTATTGTAATATTTGTCAATATCTCCAATGGGAATGTTGTGAAGTTAACTCAAATATATTTATCTGATGTGTTAATGTTTTGTTAATTTTTTTTTGGCTACATGAATTATGATCATAAGATTGAGTACAAATATTGTTTCTTCACAATTTAAACATTTTAGGAACTTTTCTAAACTGTCCAACTTTATTTATTTTGTTACTTTCCTTTGTTTGAATATATTTTACTGTTAATACTTTTACACCTACTCAAGTAACTTTTACTTTGTGACTTCCTCCACCACTGATTTCACTCAAGTACTGTACTCAAGTACAACTTTGAGATTCTTGTACTTTACTTCAGTATTGATTTTATGCTTACTTCTGTTTCTAAATATTGTATTTTGTACTCCACTAAATTTATTTGACATCTATAGTGTTAGATCTAGACAGGCAAAAACACAGTATATACAGTATATATGATATATAATATAACCAAAAATTGTATTAGGCATTTAACTTTATGTCCACCCAACCAGCAATAACATTACACAGTTTAAATGGTAGTGCATTAATAATAATGATCCAGTAATATAATGATACAATACTGACGAGGCTCATTCGGGAAACGGCCATACTGCTGGAGGCCCGGGAGAACCAGAACCAGGACTGAGAGGGGCAGATCCTGCTGCAGTAAAATGAGAGGTTTTCTAAAGGAAGTCTGGTGCTCAGAAACAATACCACTTCTGTCCACAGGGGTCGCCAAAATCACCACTAAAGAATAAAAGTTAACTTTAGTAGCTTTAAGTAACATAAATGTTTCTATTATTTTATCGTATTGTTCTGATGCCTTAGATTGAGTATTTCTTTCCATGTAATACCGATTAAAAGCAGGGAAATTGCAAATGAAAGCAGCTTTCATTGCACCCCTCCTCCGGCCCGCCAGGGGGCGACAGCCCGCCAAACAGTCTAAACGTCTTCTGCACGAAGAACAAAGCGGCTGTGGAACAAACATGGCGGCGTCGCTAGTACGGTTCGTCCGCGGAGGTCTCGGAAAGAGTTTTAACCGTAAGTTGATCATAAACCTCTTTTATTTTGCACTCTCTGTTTGCTGCAGTGATGCATACAATGTGTTGCGTGTCTGTTCCTGGCGGTGAAAACAACGCAGTGCTATTTTGTAGCCGTTAAAATGTGTCAGGTTTGACCTTCGAGCTAGCTAATGCTAACGTTAGCATGCGCTGAGGACAGTTCATGTTGTGTTTATGTGACCGTTTATTTAGACAACATTAACGCTCGTGCACGAGTCTTATAAGTAGATTCGTGAGTTTAATGCTTCTTCTTATTGTCTTGTTGCTGACATCACTCCAGCTCACCTACAGCTCTGTAGATTAAGACACAGAGGTAGGTAGGTAGGTAGGTAGGTAGACAGACAGACAGACACATAGATAGGTAGGTAGATACTTTATTAATCCCGTAAGGGGACATTTTTTCGCTACTGCAGCATTTATGTTACAGGTAAATAAAATAAGAGTAAACAAATAGTAGTGCAAAGATTTAACCAATCAACAGAAGTCATCAGTTGCGTGCTTATACTGTTTTACTATTTTATTTTTTGACTCCTTCCTCTGTGTTTTATGTTCCTCAGTTGCAAGAAGTTCATGTCTCCTCCAGCAGCAGAACAGACTGCAGAGCTCCACCACCGAAACCAGTCGTAAGTACACACTAACTAACTAACTAGCTAACTAACTGATGCTGCAGGAGGCCAGTGGTGGAAGAAGTACTTGGATCTTTTAGTAAAAGTACAAAGGCACTAGCATCAAGTACTCATTGGGCAGACTGGCCCCTTTTAGAGTCATATGTATTATTATTATTATTATTATTATTATTATTATGTTATTGTGTGATAATTATTAATCACTTTAACCCTCATCCCACTAACGTCATATACAAGGACCCCGAGAACAAACTACTGCAAGAAACAACCATCATGGCTCAACGTATTTATTTGCAAAACACTACTAATTATGTAATTAATGAAGTCAGCACATTATTATCCTTTTAAGATCATTTGCATATTGTGTTAAACTAAAATAGATACGATGACAACTGTGTCCGTCTCCCTTTAAACTGACTGAAGATGCCCCTACCATCGTGATAGCATGTGTTACCAAAGTAAAAACACAAACGTGTTTCAGCTAGAAGCCATAATCAGAGTAATCACTCTATCAGTGTTGGCAATCAGGAGAGAGAAAACACAGTTTCATAAAAGGATCCATCCCAGAATGCATTAGTCGCATTAACTCAAGCCCGGTGTCGCGCTACAACCTGTTTTGCAATGTTAATGATGATAATGATGATTCCTACTTGTCCGGTCCTCCCTAACCTCTCGTCTCCTCTGTCCTCCATGCAGCCACCGTCAGGCCCAAGGATGCCGTCGCTCACAGCCAGCTGGCAGCCTTTGGGGAGTACGTGGCTGAGATGATGCCCAAATATATCCAGCAGGTCCAGGTCAGTTCACACGAGGATCAGAGCTCACAGTCCTCCTGTGCTGCTCGGTGCTTGAACGACCAAAGGGCGGGGCTTACTGTGATTGAGGGGTCACTGTCACTACCAGAGGGCCCCCCCCCCCCCCCCCGCATTCCTTCAGAACAAAAGTAAAACGGCCATGAGAGGAAGTCGTCAAATACGGGGAAACAATCTCATTGATCTGCTTCGTATGTGTTGACATGAAGAGTGTTTAGATACTTACTTACTTACTTACTTACTTAGTGTGTGTTTGTGTGTGTGTGTGTGTGTGTGTGTGTGTGTGTGTGTGTGTGTGTGTGTATATATAGGTGACCTGTTACAACGAGCTGGAGGTGATGATCCACCCTGACGGAGTGATCCCTGTGCTGACCTTCCTGAGAGACCACACCAACACCCAGTTCAGGAACATGATCGACCTCACGGCTGTCGACATCCCATCACGGCAGAACCGCTTTGAGGTAGCTGACACACACACACACACACACACACACACACACACACACACACACACACACACACACACACACACACACCTAGACGTATGGCCTAATGGTGACAATCAATTGTCTGTCTCTGTGCTGGTTTACAGATTGTGTACCACCTTCTGTCGCTGCGCTACAACTCTCGTCTCCGCATTAAGACGTACACAGACGAGTTATCACCGGTGGACTCTGCGGTTCCGGTCCACATAGCCGCCAACTGGTACGAGAGGGAGGTGAGTCAAGACCCGGAGGCCCGGTCCGGTTTTATTGTAATTCCACTGACATTTGGACAAACTGAGCCTAAAAGTGTGTGTGTGTGTGTGTGTGTGTGTGTGTGTGTGTGTGTGTGTGTGTGTGTGTGTGTGTGTGTGTGTGTGTGTGTGTGTGTAGATTTGGGACATGTTCGGCGTGTTCTTTGCCAACCACCCAGACCTGAGGCGTATTCTGACGGACTACGGCTTCGAGGGTCACCCCTTCAGGAAGGACTTCCCTCTCTCCGGATACGTAGAGGTACTCAGTCGGCTTTATTCGGCTTCGGTGTGTGTGTGTGTGTGTGTGTGTGTGTGTGTGAGTGTGTGAGTGTGTGAGTGTGTGAGTGAGTGAGTGAGTGAGTGAGTGAGTGAGTGAGTGAGTGAGTGTGTGTGTGTGAGACTCTTGTTTGTAGTCGTATTGGCAGGAATGAAGCTTTACCCAGACAGTAGGAAGAGAGAGAGAGAGAGGACGTTAAACCGTTTTCTCTGGTCATAAAAGCAAAGTGTGATTGTTGATATTTGTTATGGTGACAACACACGTTACGCCGGGAAGAGAGCGGATGCAGCTCCAGAGACGAATGTCTAGCTAGTTAGCTAGCTAGTCCTTTTTCCGGCGATGCGGGGAGTGAGACCGTTGGACCCAATGTAGCATTAAAGCACGGTGGAATTAGCAAGCTAGCTAACCGGCCAGCTGTCTGTAGGTTAGGTAAATAGCTTGCTAATATATATTTGTATCGTGCCGTTTGCTCTGCAGGTGCGTTACGATGACGAGGTGAAGCGAGTGGTGGCGGAGCCCGTCGAGCTGTCGCAGGAGTTCAGGAAGTTTGACCTGAACACGCCGTGGGAGGTGTTCCCCGCCTACCGAGAGCCCAAAGAGGCCGCGCCCAAGCTGGAGGCCGGAGACGTGGCCCCCGAGACCAAATGAAGCGTCCCCTCCGTTTCATCACCACGTTCTGTCTGTCAGGGCCATTCTGGGACTCCTGAACAAACCCCACCTGAAATATTTATGTAAATAAAAAAACAGTAATAACTCAACCTTCATGAGAGTTGTTGTGGTTCTTATTTCTTCCTGGTTAAATGTATGTGGATACTGCAGCTCTTTGTCTCTTCAGTACAAAGAGTACTTTTGGTGTCCACATACTTTTGACTTTAATAAAAAATACAAACACTCTTGCTACTGTGTGTGTGACTGCTTAACTATTATATCATCTATTTATTATTACTCAGGCATTAATGTAAAAGCAGGGTTTTACAGTTTTTACTGTCTTTGAACTATTAACTAGTGATTATTTTCATAATTCATCTGCTGCTAATTTACTCCATCAATCGATTGATTGTTTGATTTGTAAAAAATAACAAAAATAGTGACAAATGTCACAACGTTCAGGTTCTTTAGTCTTATCAAGTGCACAACAATTACAGATTTATTTATTTATTGTAGCCTTATGCAAACTATAAATATAAACATATATATATATATATATAGATCTGAATCAGTTTTGTTTGCACAGGAATCTGATGATTTTGGTAAATGGTCCATAACAAACTACAATAGTAAAAAGAATAAAAAAAGCAAACAAATCTATAAGAATACTTGAACCATGTATGTTATTAAAGTGAGTGGTCACCTGGTTAATCCACTAACTGTTTCAGCTTTAACCTGGACATTTAAATGTGTGTCAAAATAACTAAAGCTGTCCGATAAAAGAAGTCGAGTAGAAATATCAAGTGGCACGAAAAAAGAAAAGACTTGAGTAAAATACCTCAACAATGTACTTAGTTACATTCCAACAGTTACACTCTGGAAAACGCACATGTTCTAATTCTGAATGTTATTTGAAGAACTGGGTCATTATGAGTTAAGGTTACAATTATTGTGTCCGACACACAGACTGTTGACAAGAACAGGACGTCGCCATCTTTTCTTTTTTGCAACCGATAAACTGAAGTGACCATATTTGGACTGAGGAGGAGTGACGTAGAGGCGGCGTATACGTCTGGTATCACCGTGTAGCCCCGCCCTAAATCACACCCGGAGCACTGAAGCCATGATGCCCTCAAGTCACTCTGTCTGGAGGTTCTCCACCACTCACATCCACCTGCAGCCTCATTATATACACGCTCTAGTAGGCCCATCGGATGATGGCAGTCCCTTCAACTTTAATGGAATGTGCACCATGTGCTGGAATAGGCTGCAAAACTGGTTTCACAACGTGTTTTTACTGTCAACAACTGCAGCGGTGCCAAGTTGCACGAAAATTAATTATAGCAAATGGAACAAGGAAATAATACATAATAATACTTCTTCTTCCCGTAACAACCCAGACAACCAGATTGTCTACATCTCATCACAGACGAATGTGAAATCAAAGCGTTTGGCTTCTGTCTTTCTCTCAGCAGCATCACGTACATTTAAACAGCTGCTTTTAGCGCTAAAGAGACAATTAACCCCAAAAATAAAAAAAACACACATTGTATCTTTTTACCTGTGTGCTATTTATCAATCTAGATTGTTTTGGTGTGAGTTGCCCAGTGTTGTAGAAATTGTCCGTAGAGATGTGTGCCTTCTCTCAATATAAAGGAACAACAGGACACTCTGCTCACAACAAGAACTGTGGAATATCTCCAGTAACGGGTCATGATTTCTGCACAGAGACTTTGCTGTTGAGTTTTCCAAATGTGAGCTGTGTGTCATCTATTCCCATTATATTGGAAAGAAGGCCGACATCTCTGCAGCCGATATCTCCAACTCTCTGTAACTCACAACAAAACCATCTACACCACAGACTGTGTATAAGAAGTGGACGCAGTCATTGTTACGTCTCTCATTGGTTTATGAACTGCGGTCTTGAATCTCAGATTTCGCCATTTAGTGACGTAGAGACACCGTATACGTCTCTGGTAGAGACC
>NW_027176484.1:1654852-1834852 GCF_023349555.1 Cebidichthys violaceus | reverse complement strand
TGCACCACAAACGATGGCCGGATCGGATACGGGGCTGATACTGACTCCAATAGCTGGGTATCGTGGACAACGGGGCCGATCTATTCAATTCAATTCTATGTTTATATACTATATACATAATATAATGGCATTTTAATTCCTTTTAAGCATTGACCAATCTGTTGCTGCATTTAAAAGGGTTACACTTAAATTGTAAATTCTGTTAATTTTGAAACTATTGGTGTTTTTATTTAGTAATTTCATAATAACATTTTCGTTCCATGAATTTATATGTATTTATTTTTTACATTTTTATTTATTATTCAAATAATAAAAATTCCATAAATTTATATGTATTTATTTTTTACATTTTATTTTACAAAGTTAGGATAGCAGTGTTTAATTCAGGTCTGACTTTTATGCCTTAGACATAAAAGAATGCTTCCACTCAGTGAGGCTTACAGCTTATGAATTAAACACTGGTGTCGGATCGGTACCGCCTCACACCTGAAGCCCAGGTATCGTTATCGGGACTGGAGAAGTCGGATCGGTGCATCCCTACCACAGAAATGTAATTACTGTATTTACTTTCATACTGCATGGTGTGTTTTTGGTGTTAAAAATGCAGCAGACGTAATTCCAGTCCAATATTCACTCTGCTTTTAACTCTGCTTTTGGTCTCCAGCAACTCCTTAAGATCTGAAGAGATCTGTCATTTTTAAATACTGGGAGAACCAAAAAACAAAACTCCGTTCCCTTCTATTCTATTAAAATGTGGCAGCAGAAATCAGGTGAGCCAACCCTTTAGAGTTCTAGTCCAAGATACTTTTTTTTCATTTAAATTCATAAAACCCTTGCGCGGTTTCATCTTCTTTAAAAGTAAATTGATGTGTTCAGACGATAGTTTAAAACAGAAATTCACCTCCAGCTAATTGTAATACAAAAAGTGTAAAGTATCACTTCACACAGAGCCTCTCCAACAGAGAAGGCGATTTCTTAAAGTCAAGGTTCATCGCAATGTGAAGAGCATCCTCTTTCTCCCGGTGGTGTGAAATTAAACAGACATGCATATTACAGAGGCCCCGGGAGAAGCTTTTTTTCAACCCCCCCCCCCCCCTCCCCCCCACTGCAGTCGCCATCTGAAGACATAAATTAAACTGCTGTTAGAATTAGAAATCAAATTATGGTCCAGACGGTACGGATACGCAGTTTTTCCCCGTCTGCTTCGTCCCGTCGTCCTCTTCTCCCGCTGAGACCGAGCGTAAAAGAAAAGAGCGACTCATTTTTTTACACAAAAACGCACTGTTCATAACAGTTCCACATGCCTCTAAAGACATAAAGAAAGTAACGTTCCTCTTTTTACACACGAGCAGAAACACCAAGTCTTTTGACGAGGATAACAAATGCACTTACAGAAAGTATTTCACTTCAAAATGAACCTCTTCACCTTCATGTGGGACGACCAAACTCCCCTTCCATTGCTGCGGTTTAGGAGCCTAAATGATAGCTTAAAGAAGTGCATCAAATGTATTTAATCACCATTTTGTGAATTGCCATTTTGTTTTCACTCAAATGGGAGAGCTTTTAAGTTCCTCAAATGGGAACTTTTTTTCCCACCAGAGGACGTATGTCAACTTTTGCAGCCACTATTAATGATTTAATAACAAAATACTTGAATTTCAAAGCACTTAAACTTAACTTTTAGTGCAATGACGTGGAAGTACGATATCGAACTCCTTGCGGCGGTCGTGAACGAGAGTCGGGTCGACACAGAGGTGAGCGGGTAACGACCGAGTTGTAGACTGGAACATTCGATTGGAGTCCACGTCACTGACGTTCAAGGTTTCCACGTTTTCGAGTGAGATGAAGTGAAATCCTGTGAAGCCGTCAGCGGGATAGAGATTTTCATTCATTCGGTCCAAGGTCTCTCTGACTCTGAGTAGGAATTCATATGAAGCGTCAAAGACAACCCGCCAGTATTCTGCACACAAACCACCTTTTTTCCACTTTTGCATGAATTCCTCCCACAATGTTCAGTCCCTCGCTCACGTCCTGCAGCTAGGGTTTCTTGTCAGCGTATGATTGGCTGCTGCTGCTGCTGGTGGTGGTGGTGGTGTTGGGGAAGTCTGGGTAAACCAGGAAGCCGGTGAAGGTGATGTACTTGGCGTGGTTGCTGTACGCCCCGAAGCCGTCCCTCTGGTGGGAGTACAGCCAGACGGTGTCCCCCGGCTTCAGCGACAGCATCAAGCTCTGGCTCTGCAGCGCCTTCTCGCCCTGGCTGTCGTCGTAGATCATCGCCTGCACCTCCAGGTGGTTCTTCATCAGCTTGACGGAGAGGGTCTTCTGCGGCAGCTTGCCCACGTTGAAGGAGAAGTAGTAGGCGCCGGGGACGCGGCACGTGAACAGACCCTCCGTCACGTTGAAGTCCCGGCCGATGTTGACGAACGCCGTGTCGAAGCCGACCGGCTGGTGCTGCGGCATGCCCGCTTGGTCGACTCCCACGATGCTCTGGGTGCGCCCCACCGAGAAGGCGGATCTCTGCTCGTCCTCTTCTTCGTCATCGTCCACCTCCTCCTCTTCTTCTTGTCCTTCTTCTTCCTCCCGATGCTGCAGCTCCTCCTCCACCTCTCTCGCTCCGGACTTCAGGTGCTCCGTGGCCTGGTTGTCTTGGTGGGGCTCCAGGGCGGGGTGTTCGTGCTGGTGGTGGTGGTGCGTCTGGAAGCCGTAGGTGTCCGGGTAGACGAGGTAACCGTTGAAGGTGGTGTAGTGTCCGGTGTTGCTGTAGAGCGCGTAGCGAGGGTCACCATGAAGACGGAGCCACACGGTGTCGCCGAACTCCAGCTGCAGCATGACGCTCTGGCTCTGCACCTGAGGATGGAGAACCCAAAGGCTTCATTACACCAGATCTACATCGACGCGCAACATAATCCGATCGTCTGCTCGTCATTCCGGGGGGAATTTGGTTCATAAATCCGTTCCGTTCTGCTTTCATTCCCCACCAAAACACAAACACACCCTCTGTGGTGAGAGCCATGATGCACTGCGAGACACCTGGAGAGCTTCCACATGATAAAAGACCTTTTGTAAGAATTTACTTGGAGGGAAATAATCCACCACATAACAGAATTTAACCTGCTTTAACCCTCTGAACCCCAAGCGGTTTGTGGGGGCGTCACATTTTTCTCTCTGTTGAACTTTCATAAAAGTCCTGCACCTCTGTGGAAACGGAACAACCATGGCTAGAAGTAGAGAGAACTCAAAAAGTCTTCAGTACAGCATTTATCCAGGTGTCCACAAGTGTTACCAATAAATGGAGGCTCTACATGATTTATATATTGAACTATTTACATTTTTACAACCTGTCCTCTCCGCGTTAAGCAGCCTGAAGTTCAGCCGAAGTTTCACTGAATTGTTGTCACGTGACTGTTGGTCTCAGATGAGTCAATCATGGCTTCATAGTTGAACTGAGGAGCTCAGGATGTAATGGTTTTTACAGCATTTGGTTAAAGCAAACTGTTTATTTGGGGTGAGATTTTAAATAAGACATGTAGAATATGTTTTTGATGAAATATCAAAATTCTAAGCTTTGTTTTGTTTGCTTTTCTGATGAAAGCGTTTGTCACACCTGACAATAAAGACGTTGTTTACAGTTTCTGGCTGTGATAAATGGCGTAGTTTTGGCGATTTGTTTAAAATAAAACATGCTTTTTGCGGGTTCAGATTATTAAACATTTTAGGAAATATATATTTCTTTGCTTTCTTGCAAAGAGAAGCTCAGCTGGGGCCAGGGCAGCCGTTAGCTTAGCTTAGCACAAAGACTTGAGAGCAGAGGGAAACTGCTAGCCCGAACCTACCTTCCTCTCCTCTCCTGCGTTCTCCTCGTACACGATGGCCTGCACCTCGTTCCGGTTCTTCATCAGCATCACCGACAGGTCCTTGTGCGGAAACTTCCCCACCGTGAAGGAGAAGTAGTACGCGCCGGTGATGCGGCAGCGGAACACGCCGGCCTTGGGGTCGAAATCCCCGCCGATGTTGACGTAAACGGCGTCGAAGGTCACGGTCATCTTGGGCCCTCCTTCCATGCTGTTGGTGCGCGCGACCGAGAACGCCGAGCGCAGCTCCACGTCGTCCTGCAGCCGGGCGAAACCCAGCGCGCCGCCGGCGTGGCTCAGGCACAGCAGGCCAATCAGAACGCTCGCTGGGAGCAGCATCGTATCTGCAGAAAGGAAAAAAAAAAAGATTTATTACTTATATACAGCTTTTAAAATGTAAATGTAACGCAGCATCGATACTAAGATCTTAAAAATGCCTGAAGACTGTTTGTTCATTTTGTTGCTCATTGGTCGCAACTTTTGTAATAATCTCATCGGTAGTAAGCCTTGTATTTTTATTCATTTCCAGAATGTAGAATCTGTTTTTATCGTTTCATACTTCACTTCTCGTCATTATAGATCAGTGTATATGAAGTCAAACGTAGAAGGATTTCTCCTTGACATCTTGAGCAACCAACACCTGCAATGATGACTTGATGGCACTTAATACAAAATGCAAACTTGAAAATATAATTTGGTGTCTCATATTTACCTCTTTACTTAAGATTTCATTAAATTTAGGCTTAAATTAACCAAAATTCTGACAAAATGGGAAGATCTTGGGTCGATAATGAGAATAAATATGAAACAAAATGTATAAGCTGGAGACTAATCATTGCTTTGGTGGGTATCAACATATATTGGTGTCCATGTTGACATTTTTCTATTTATTCAACAGTTTGACTGTAGAGACAGAGAAGAAACGATTGGAAATGAATGCGTGAAATTGCCCAAAAATTGGATAGAACTCAGGAAAAAAAAGATAATTGAACAAAATTACTATTCTGAACACAGCTTTTGGTATTTGACAGTTTTTACAAACAGAAGTTTGGGGGTAAAAACATTTGTACCACACACACATATACAGACAATACTCACATAATGGGCCAAGCATACATTTGCACAAAAACAGGCTTCAACAAACACAAAGAAAAGACACACACACACACACACACACACACGCACACACACACACACACACACACACACACACAATCCCCGTGCTTGTGTGTGAGTCATTCAAGCAGACACGGTATTAATGTGTCTTTTATTAGCAGAGACAAGCGCTCTCATTGTCTCATTGTCCTCCTCTAATGAAGCAACAGGAAGGGGACACACTCGGGTGGAGCTGCCTCCATGTTCAGTTTATCAACCTACACGAGGATAACGTGACACTCATGAAATATAAGCCTCAGTATTTAGAGGTAGAACAGCTTCTTAATCTCATCAACCCTCTGAACCTCGAGCAGCGTCGGGACGGTTGTTTTAGCTTTTTGTTAAATCATAAAAAAGAAAAAAACACAAGCTGAATTTCTTTGATATTTATTTTAAAGCATTTATACCCTGCGTTATGGTCTGTTTGACTCTAAATGGACCATAATTTATTAAATGAACATCATGCTGTATTGAAGAAGACTTGAAACTAGAGATTGAGACCATAAACTCATGTTTACAATGTTTACTGAGGGAATAAATCAAGAGAGAAGTAGAGTCATTTTAGACTAGACTTCTATACAACCAGAGGAGTCGCCCCCTGATGGACACTAGAGAGAATGCAGCTTTAACACATGAAGCATCGGCTTGACTCGTCAGAACCAGAGGTTGCCGCGTGTTCTGAGTACTTCTTTGCTAATTGATAAAACACTGAAGCCTAAGTAATAATACATGTACTACTTCATGTGTTGCATATTTTTGTCTGTTTTCACAGTAGCAATGTGACGACTCGCATTAGCTCTAGTTAATTTCTCTTCCTGTTTTATTTTTGTATTCACTTGCTTCTTAGATTGCTTTACTTCCTGTTTTATTTTTGTATTCACTTGCTTCTTAGGTTGCTTGACTTCCTGTTTTATTTTTGTATTCACTTGCTTCTTAGGTTGCTTGACTTCCTGTTTTATTTTTGTATTCACTTGCTTCTTAGGTTGCTTTACTTCCTGCCTTTGTTTAGTTTCTTGTTTTGATCCTCACCTGTGTTTCATGAGCTCATCAGACCTCCCACTACTTGTACCCCAGCTGTTCACCACCCATTTGCCAGATTGTCTCAGTTCTTTCAATAGACTAGCTCTCCAGCGTTTTGATATTCCCCCGTGATTTACATTTTTTGGATCTTTTCTTTGTTTGACTTTTCTATATGCCTTTTTGTATGCAGCGTGACAATTCTGCTTCCTGCCTGTTTTGCCTTTTGTGAACCAAAGTTCAGTAAACTTTTGTGTATTTTTGCACTTCCCGCAATTCCCCTGTGATCCTTGCATTTTAATCGCTTGCCTGATCATCACAAAGCAATGCATCACTACCAAAGCCTGGAAGTTATTTACTTTTGGAACGAAATGTTCTCTTTGTATGTTTATTTTAATTCGACCTGCTTTAAATAGAAAGTAATTCTAGCGATTAATTGTACTTAACATCGAGCATCGAGGCACAACTGATTGTTTTTGTCTGATTACTTGTGCTGCTGCAGCGGGAGGAGGGATCAATTCTGCAAGAGCAAAAGATGCTGCAGTGCAGATATTATCTTATATTTTACAGAAATCTGAAATAATAAAAAGATGACACCGCTGACAATAGAGCCGTGAGGCGTGCTCGTATAACGGCAGCTTGCACTGAAAAGTAGTGTTTGTTTGTCTGTGTAATGGCAGCAGTTTTTACTAGTCATGTCGACAGACTACTCCTCGGAGAGTTTGATGCTTCAGGTTCAAACAGCAATGAAAGAATAGATCAAACAAACCTCTTCCATAATGAGCACCCATGGGAGTCAAGCAACACAGAGCAACTGAGCAGAAGAGAGTGCAGCAGAATTAGTGCACGTAGAAAAAGTACACTGTTCAGACTAGTCACTATCTTCTTCCATAGTTAAATGCACCATTTAAATCTGTACTATTATTATTGTTTTATTATAACAACCACGAGATTGTAACAAAAATAATTATTATTAAATCTGTATTTTTATTTTATTATTATTTGTCACATTCTGTTGCAATAGGTAATGTTTACGATTTGATTTGGGAGTTTATAATTATCAATAATATAACTAATAATATGAATTATTAATACAAACCTAATGATACTATACATATAGAAATAATATTCATAATTATTATAAATAATAATATAATAAAACAAATTATTATTAATGTAAGCATAATGATAATATAATTATAACAATAATTATCACCATTTTCATCATTAATACTACTACTAATAATAATAATAATACATTATTATTATTATTATTATTATTATTAACCATTTAAATCAGTATTGTTATATATTAGATTGGTCCCATTCTGTTGCAATAGGTGATGTTTCTTTATTCGATTTGTTTTAAGCATATGTCAGTAAATGTGTGTACGCCCCTTGTGAGTGTGCGGTTGAGGTTACAGTAATCTGATTACTGTGAACATCAGCATTAAGTAGTACATTACAGTTGTGCTTCTGGATGAGAACTGTGTTTCCTGTTCAATCTGAGTATTTAGTTTCATTCGTCTGAGCCTCTCAGCGCAGCAACACTCTTCACGAGTTCACCACCTGCAGGAGACAAGTTGATGCTGCTTGTTTCAAGAGGACAAGATATTATATTTTCATTTATTTCCCTTCCAGCAAATTCTATGTAAATGTCAACGTGACCACCAACACTTAATCATGAAACCAACATAGAGATGTAACCAGTTAATCAATTACATTAATAATAAAAATACATTGTATTTAATGAGTGCTTTTCAAAAAAGACACTTTACAAAGGGGATGAAATGGAGAGAAATATTTAAATCTCACTGGAAACAAATGTAAAATGTTAATAAAACAAATAACGCTTCTGAGTGAAGTTTATAAAGAACTCAGACATCCGTCATTATCATCAGAGAAGTTTAATAATACAAAATAAAAGAAGCTTTTGACTGATCGTTTATGCTGTGCTCGTGTTAACATAGCGGCGGTGAATAACGCTGAGTTAGGTTTCACTTTCGTTTACATGTTCACAGATGTTTTGGTAAAGTATTGGCTTTTTACTCGCAAATATTTTATTACAGTAACGGTAACTGTGATGTGCTGCACTTTGACATAAATACGTGTTCAGATACTGTCTTATTACTTTTTCCATTTTTCATTTAGTTTTCTGCCAGTTTAATTTATCATTCAGGACATCACTGATCTTGGAGGGGGGGGGGGGGGTCATCCCAGGCGAACCGGTCTCAGACGAGCGGTCACTGTCGGCGTTGACGGGTGACTCCCTGCGGCTTTGCTGAGTGATGCCTGAAGCCGCAGCGTGTGGAGGCTGGTGTGTGTGTGTGTGTGTGTGTGCGTGTGCGTGTGCGTGCGTGTGTGTTCACCACACATGACGTGAAGGCTGGAGGTCTGGTGCAATGCCCGCTGGGAAAAACACAACCCTGCAGAATGTCTAGTGTCAATGCAGGATTGTTTCCTTTTCATACTTAGTTGAGATCCTACAAATACTAACCTGACCCAACAAAACCATACAGAAGTCGTCATTGGAAATTGTTTAACAAAACAGTGTTCACACTCAAAAACAATGTGGCATGTAATTGGTTGAACCATCTGTCAATCAAACTCTTGCCAAAGCAAGTGGGGCTCACCAATAAACTCCTATAATAAAACAATTGAAAACCATCATTTTGATAGAAAATGACTTTCCTCTGGCACACAGGCTTTTTCTGAAACACTGATTGTCTTGCAGTGTAACTGGTTGAAAAGAAACCGTATATAAGAAGTGGTCGTAGTTGTCGTGACGTCACCCATTGGTTTGTGGACTTCAGTTTGGAAGCCTCCCGTTTGGCATTTTTGCCGTCGCCATCTTGGATTTTGGCTGTCACCAACTTGGTTATTGACCATCACCCCCATACTTGGATCTCTTCTCTGGCTCCCTGTAGCTTATAGGATCCTCGTTAACATTCTCACTTACAGAGCCCTACATGGTCAGACTCCTGCATATGTTGCAGCCTGCGCTCTCAATGTAATATAATGTGTATAAATACATTTTACTTACTTAAATGGACCGTAATTTACTAAAGACTGTAAACTAGAGATTGAGACCATAAACTCATGTTTACAATGTTTACTGAGGGAATAAATCAAGAGAGAAGTAGAGTCATTTTAGAGTAGACTTCTATACAACCAGAGGAGTCGCCCCCTGATGGACACTAGAGAGAATGCAGCTTTAACACATGAAGCATCGGCTTCACTCGTCAGAACCGAAGGTTGCCGCCTGGTTGAAAACTATTCACTATTGTTCGGCGTCGTGACTCCTTATATATTCCCGTCCATCATGAAGGTTTGGCCACCATTGCTCTCTCCTCTCTTCATCATGCGACAGTGGTCTCTGCCTCCACAGCTGGGTAATCATTTCATCAAACGCTGCCATCTGATCTCTGATATCTACAAAACCTCTGACTGACTCAGAATGTCAAACACTGTCATCATCACAGTCAGCTCAGGCTTTAAGGATCGATGTGCCCTTCGAAGAAAAAAAGTCTGAACACACCATCAGTTACTTCTGTGTGTGTGTGTGTGTTTCTTTTAAGGCGGCACAAACCTGCCGGCTGAACCCCCTTCAGTCTCCAAAAGGTCAGCCTATTGAGGATTTCAAAACCGGCTTCGTTTTCAGATTGACCTTCATGCATTTTTCAAAGTACACGACGGATCGTGAAAAGAGCCTCACAGACTCAAAGCTTCAGCTGTTACTTTGTAAATTGGAGTTAAAATGCAAAAAATATGGAAAAACCGCGGTTGCACTTGGAGACGGACGTTAGTTTTACTTTAGTTTACTTTGCGCAATTTAAAAAAATACACAAACAAAACCGAGACGAATAACATCCCGGTGCAGAAAACCCACTGGGGTTATTTGAAGCCTCCACCGTTATAATATTAACATTTCACAATATTACTGAGAACACAAAATGGAAATATAAAATGTACGTTATGTTACTGTCTTCCTTCGACTCTCTTTTCATCAGATCACAGTTTAATCTGTGCTTTAGGTTGAGCTCTGCCCTCCTGTACGTCTAAAAATAGAGGAAGGAGAGCGGCTGATTTCTGCTCCCCGGAGACGGATCAATAACTGATGATTGAGACGGGGATGAAACGCAGGACGGCGGGAGGAAGAGGAAACGGAAGGCGAGGAAAAACAGGGAGAGAATGAGGACAGAGAAAGAGTACTGCAACAAAAAAAAATACTTGTGAGAGTGGATTTAGAATAAAGTGTGAAGGTGTGGGAAGTCGTTTGGCTGCGTTGCTGTGATTTATTTTGGAGTGGATGTACAGTAAATGTGTGTGTGTGTGTGTGTGTGTGTGTGTGTGTGTGTGTGTGTGTGTGGCCTAAATATGTTTGTTGTGTGGGTGGGAATGTGTGTAGGTTGCTTTTGGAGAAGAAATGTGTGACTGTGTGTGTGTGTGTGTTTGTGTTTATGCCGAATAAAAGTCTATTTTTGTGCGATTGTGAGTTTAGGAATTGTGTGTGTGTGTGTCCTAGATACCATTGTGATGCATGATGTGTGTGTGTGTGTGTGTGTGTGTCCTAGATAACATCGTGGTGTGTGTGTGTGTGTGTGTGTGTGTGTGTGTGTGGAAGAGTGAAGCTTTGTTTGTACTCGCTACGTTTATGCTCAACGCGCTGTTCGTTGCATTATTCTCCGAAACACCAGAGGGCGTACAAAACAAAATGTACCGTGAAGAAGCAAGAATACAACGAGTGTAACCGGCACAACGCCATAAACCAACCTCCACAATGTAGAGGAGGAATTGTAATTATGTGTAAAGTCATATTCATGGATTACTTTATTGCCTAAAACAAGCCCCGTAAAGAGAGAAGTCGAGCGTTAAACGCTTTATAAAGAAACGTGTGTTAAATGTTCTGTTGACAATTAGATTTGGCTTATTCGGAGAGAAGGGTTGATTTAATTCTGCTCCTCATCCCAGTGAGATTTACTCTCTGTTCTCAAATGCCCAAACAAAGACGGAGCAGAACTTTGGGGAGAATCGCTCCGTTTTTTTTTTTAAACATCTGGTCCAAAACGAGCTTGGCGTGAACACACACTGTTGATTCAAATGAGTTTAAATGAAAACGTGTGTGACGGTGCTGATGTCTGGGTGCTCCCCGACGTTCGCACCGGTCATCTGGGAAGGCGAAAAGCATCTAATAATAATAATAATAATAATAATAATAATAATAATAATAATAATAATAATAATAATAATACATATTATCAACTTGTTTCTTCATAAATACACACATTAGAAGCATTAAACTTCTGTTAATCACCAGGCTTTGATTTCCCCTCGTGGGGTGCTGATGATGCAGGATGACGATCGCCCAAACTGTCCAATGAAGGACTTACCTGTCGGTAACCCCCCCCCCCTCCCCCACACACACACACACACACACACACACACACACACACACACACACACACCTCCATCCATCTCCCCCTCTCATTAGATCAAAGCCACACAGAGAGAACTATTGTTCCGTTGTACAGTCGAACACGGCTTCCTGTCTGCACTGATGCCAAAATAACTAACACCCATTGCACATATGCATGGGTGCGCACTCACACACACACACACACACACACACACACACACACACTCTAGTTGTTCTGTTTTTTTGCCATCACAATTTACATTCTAGATACACGCGATAAATGCTTATTTGCTAGGGCTGGTGTGAATGCCATGTCTCTGCAGCAGGAGACAATTAGCATAGCTTAGCATGAACATTGGAGGCAAAGGGGGAAACGGCTACCAACACCTCTGAAGCTCACCAAGTAACACATTGTGTCTTTTTTGTGTCATTTGTACACAGAAAACTTAAAACGCTAAATAAAGAATTAGTGGTTTTATGTGAGAGTTAAGTGCTCCAAATATTATTGCGCACTCATTCACTCCTCCCCATTAAATAGACCTGCACATGTTCTAACATACTATTGTCATGTTCTGTGTTACGTGTGAATGTCATTGCGTTGAGGATAACAGCGTTGAAGTACTTATTAACGCCTTCACGTCTGTAGAGAAGTCCTCCGGTTTAAGGACAGCAGACACTGAAGAACAGGTTTAGTGGATGTGTAAGCCTTAAAGACGGTTGAGGATTAAAGGGAATAAATACAGTGTGGATCCCTACATGGTAGATGTTTAACGTTACACTGAGTGTTTTAGGAGTAAAGACCTATAGCGGCGTTGTTTTCAGCGGTTTGATCCGTAGTGACAATGTCAATATCACTGTGTTGACACTATGTTTTGCATCTATAAATGCGGCGCTTTGCATTGTGGGACTGTTCACACGTTCACTCCTCCACGGCGTTTTAGACACACGTCAATCATTCTCTTCACTTGTCGGTGCCGTGCAACAGTCATTTTCTGTAAATCTGTAAAATTGGTTTAACTTAGTATGCATGCAAGTTATTATAAAGTTATTTCAACTCATTATTGATGAATAATTAGCTTTTTGTGGCGTTGATAGGTGGAACTCTCCCTGAACCACTTTCACATTTTTGTTCATGCTTAACAAACACGATGGAGACATTGTGTAAATCAGTGAGCGTTGGAAGTGTTGGTTTTTGAACTTTGGACAGAAACCTTGTTTCCTGTCTTTATGCTAAGCTAAGCTAAACAGCTGAAGCTCCATAACTGTAACAGGAGATTAAAGTCAATCCTCTCATCTCATGCAAGGCAAAATTGCTCTGTTACGAAGCCTATTTGTTTCCATTTAAATTCATGACTAGAACGTGAAATATTATTAACATTATAATCTCTAATTCACAGGTTTAGTTAAGAATCCGACTTCCCAAGCTTTTACGTCTACATGACGTTCATCATACTTCGTTCCTGTCCGTGTCCAGGCTCGAAAAAGGCATACATCCCCACCAATGCTCATGTTTAGCCACACACAAAAGGATGAAACAGCTTTTGCTTCAAGCGCTCAGACAAACCATCCATTGTGGAGCTCCAGCTCAAGGCCAACCACCCCCATCTCCCAACAACAAAAAGGAGGAGTGAGTGGTGGGGGGGGGCTGCTGCTGCTGCTTCCTCCTCTCTCACTGCCATCTAAAGTAAAAGCGCCTTTAGAATATGAATACCTTTGTTAGAATTACTGCATGCAGCCTTGAAAGCCTCACAGACATGAAACCGGCGAGAGCAGCTTGATGATGATGATAATCGCCGCCTTTGACACTTTGTCTTCAGCAGCTCATCTCTCCTCATTATGTCCGCCAGGGGGATCATGCGATCCGTGAGTGACTGTGCAAGTCGGTGTCTGTCCACGTACAATCTCTCATTCTGGTGCAGCAAACTGCATGATAGTTTTTGCTCAAGAACGTGTTGTTGTTGGGGTGATTCACACTTTCTCAAAACACCTGTTAATTGACTGTTTCATGCTTCGATTATACTCGCACGTGAGCTACGACAACGCACAAAGGTGCTTATGCTCAAATTAACGCTTCAAGTGCCAAAACGAAACATGGCCAATACTAGCTGATACGTAAGAACTATTAAAACTTTCCCAATTCAAAGAAGTTATTGAAGACCTCTTTCCATTTTTCTCCCATCAGATGGCCAAGGTGACTTGTTTCGCTTCTGGTTCTTAACCTTGGCTTCTTCTTCTACTCCCTTTACTGGCAGATTACAGCTATGCATAAAGCGTAGCCTATAGCGCCAACTTCTGAATAAACTACGCGGTAACCAAGTTTTATTGTCTCCAAACCAGTTGATGAAAATACGCCTAATTAAAATCCCTTTTTTAAGCGATTTCAAAAGTTATCTTTAACATTTGCTTATCCATTGAATGGAAACACGGCTACGGTTACAGACCAGCGAGTCAACATAAACGGATATTTTCCTCCAGGACATGGTGGAGACCAAAACCAGTGATAAAAAGAGAGAGAGAGTATTGGACTTACATTCATCAGATGGAAACAAACGGGACTCCAAAGAAAAGATAATGCTGCTCTGTAACTGCTGGATGTTTGAATGACCAACTGATTGCTTGTTTTGTTAATAAATGGCGAAAGAAAGCAGGTTTTAAAGGGTATAAAAAGCAGCACGGTAAATCGGATTTGGCGTAAACACCCTCAGATTTAAAGCTGAAAGTCAGCAACGTAACCACAGAGTCATTGTTTCATTTCAGGTCCGATGTTCAGGAGTACAGAACCAAAGAAAGCGGCGCACGCTCTCGCCCTCCTTAAACCTCGATCCTCCCCTCCACCACCCACCTCTGCATGGGCATGTGATTATGTTCTTTTTCCAGAATGCATGTCAGCAAGTTCTCGTCTTGACCTTGATTCATATTATACAGTTAAACTGAAACTGTTGTGATAGCAACAGTAAGAAAAGAGAAAGAGGTCACTTCTACCGTGGGTGAAAAAAATGTTCCGCAGTGGATTTTTCTCCCTGTATAATTATGGAACAATGGTTTCAAACACTAGAAATATGGATGCGTGCTTCATTTTGACAAGTAATTTGCAGGAGTTGGAACATTGCACATGTATTGCATTCTGTGTGATGGTCCGGTTTGGTTTTATTTTCACTGTTTTGATCGTTTTTATCAGTAAAAATTCAGACAGGGAAGGAAAAAGAACCCACAAGGTTACGGAGAACATGAAAGTGAACAAGTCTGTTCTTGGTCTAGATGCACTCTGATCTTGGTCATGAGGGTTTAGGTGGTCTTGACTTCAACACCATCTTACGCCCATCGCCATGTTGTTTTTAATCCAATGAACGGAAGTGACCATAATGAACATCATGCTGTATTGAAGAAGACTTGAGACTAGAGATTGAGACCATAAACTCAAGTTTACAATGTTTACTGAGGTAATAAAGCAAGAGAGAAGTAGAGTCACTTTCTCATAGACTTCTATACAACCAGAGGAGTCGCCCCCTGATGGACACTAGAGAGAATGCAGCTTTAACACATGAAGCATCGGCTTCACTCGGCAGAACCGGAAGTTGCCGCCTGCATAGTACACTTAAACACCCTCCCCCCCTCAGACTTCAATAGCCTTTCACATCTATTGGGCGTTGCCAGGTTGAAAAAGAATAAAAATGTGTTTTACCTGTTTGTCTCAGGTGCAAGCGACTGATTCCAACTCAAAAGAAACCTCACAGGGCTGATTAGAAAGAGCACAACACCAGTTCTTTCTTTTACATCCTCCAATGAATGAAGCACAAAGAAATGAATAAAGCTCACGTCTGAATGTGCTTACAGACAAATCCCAGCACATGACAGTTTGTGTAATGATCAATACGGCCCTTCGGTTCTCCGTGAAGGCTGGAGGGCGTGACTGATGCTGTGAAGCCGCCTCGGGAGACCATCTACCTGCTGGGAGGGCCGAATCAAAGCTCTGGCTTCTGAAGGAAGGTTGGATATTAAAGTTCACACATCTCACTGGAAGTTAATATCAAAATGTACACTTCGACTGAGGATGGACATCAAAGGGCTCGGTCTAGTGTTATGATCATATCTATCATCTGCAATCTTCAAGGCCTTTACACACCGGGGGGGTGTTTTTTTTCATCTTTTCATGACATTATTTTGCATGTCACTATATTTTTTGGAACTGTTGCTTTCACACAGAGCACAAAATTTACACAACAAAAAAGCAACATTTTCAACCTTGACAAAAGCAATGCAGACAAGATCCACTCCTTTTCTTCTTACCTTTCAAAATAAATGTCTGAGCCATATACACTGTGTACCTGGTTGCCAGTGAAAACCAGGCTACTCAACAAAATGGCCTACAGTAGCTCAGGATGCACAGTTTACCTCAAACAAACTGCCAGACACTGCTCTGGATCGATAGGATCCTGGTAGTTGGTCCTCTGCCTGCATGAATCTGTTCTATCTTTTACTGAAGAAGTCCTGCAACTGTCACAAATTCTTGTATGAATAGTTTTAACGCGAAACCCTCCCAGTATTTTGCATTTTCAATGATTATTCTCTTGTGCCGATGCAGCACAAGATTTCTTTGGAGTCCATCCTCACTGACTGTTGTGTTGCACTCTTCATATAATCATCCATGTGTGCAGACCAAAGCCCCGAGGAGAGTGAGGTTTCTGGGCAGGAGATCTGACAGAAGGCACCTGGAGTGTGAACTAAAATACCTTTTGTTGCTTGCTTGTATTTATAAATATTTAAACCTTTTTATTTCCCACTGCCTTTAGTTTTTGAAACCAGGTTTCAGATCTACAAAAGAAAACTTTCTTATAAAAGCAGCAGTTGGGACATCGTCTAGACAAAAAAATGCCTTTTTTTTGTGGAAAAAAATGCCTTTTTTTTTTTGTAAAAAGGATCACATGTTCAGGGCTTGACAACATAACGGAAAGGACACGTCATGACAGAGGAGAACCGATCAAGAAGCCAATTTCTGCCTATCCAGACTAAAATGCAACCCTGGAGTTTTCAAACTAAAAACGTTTTCAAAGGTCTCTGTTTTAGGGGTTCTATAACGGTGGAGTAGTGTGGACGCACGTAGACTGCATATAAGAAGTGGACGTGCTCGATGTTGACTGATGTTTTGAAACCTTGAGTTCAGCATTTTGGCCGTCGCCATCTTGTTTTTTTTTGCAACCAGGAGTGACACAAGGGGGTGGAGCTAAGTACGACCGAACGCTGACTGAGGCATTTTTAGGCGACCAAAATGTACCAACAAACTTTGTTGAAGTGAAATCCCACCGTAAAAAGGTTAAAGTTATAAAACAAACTCCCAGACCGGACAACGCCGTGGTAGAGACCTGTCAATCACTGTGTAGCCCCGCCCTAAAGCATACCCTACTTTATGGTCTGTTTGACTCTAAATGGACCATAAGTTACTAAATGAACATCATGCTGTATTGAAGAAGACTTGAAACTAAAGATTGAGACCATAAACTCATGTTTACAATGTTTACTGAGGGAATAAATCAAGAGAGAAGTAGAGTCATTTTAGACTAGACTTCTATACAACCAGAGGAGTCGCCCCCTGCTGGTCAGTAGAGGTTGCTGCCTGGTTGTAAAATGAAAGCGTAATAGCGTGAATATATCCTGAGACCTGCGCTCAAAAAAAACAATGACCTGCAAACAAACAACCTGAATACTCTGTATACACAGTTAAAGCTACCAGTTAATCAAAGATGTTTTGTTACCGTGGTGCACAGTGACCCAAATTAAACACAAGTAATCATGATTTCAGGGAACGTTTATCGGTTACAGGATCAGTGTTTAGTGTTTGAGAGAAAATCAAGTCTGTGGATCAGATGTATATGGACCACATTTAAATGCTGCTTTCATCTAAAGCACTTCACACACACACACACACACACACACACACACACACACACACACACACACACTCTCATTGATGGCACAGAGCAACAGGATCAATTTGAGGTTCAGCGTCTGGCCCAGAAAACCTGCTGAGTAACAACAACCACAGCTGCCAAGGTAATAAGGGAAATGGAGCAGCGTATTGACGGCTTCTCTTTTCTACAGTAATAGACTAAAGCATTTTATTACAAGCTACGTTTTTTGCAGAGGGGGGTTACAACAACAAAGCACTTTTGCCTCTCAAACATGCATTTATATTTGTTGTTTCAAGCTCACTGATTCACCTCCAGACCTCTGAGCTCATGTGCTGAGAAACATAACGGTTTCTGCAGCTGTGAAGATACTAAAACTTAAAATAACAGACTTATCTGCATGTTGCTAACTGCCTCTATAAATATACAAGATTGGTTTGACGGATGTTTCTTTAATACTTTATGTTTAACTATTTTAATTATTATATTATATTATATTTAATTAAGTTTAAATAAATTATTTAGATGATGTGTTACATTGTCCATACAATATATTGTAAATGTTTGACGGTTTGATGTTGGAATGAAAATAAATTCACATTTTATAGAATGTGTTGGGTGTGAGGTCGGTAAAATAAACAGTTTCACCCTACAGCCCTTTCTCACTGCTGGATCTTCTTTCCATTCTGCCTTTGGCTTTTTGATCCATACGAGGTCTGACACCACCCTCTTCCTCCTCCTCCCCCTCCTCCCTTTACAAGTGCACAAAGGATAAAAAAAAAAAAAAGCAGAAGTGGCAACAAGCTGGCAATGGAGCGACCTGGTCACTTGGGACCAGATATCAAAGAGGGGGGGCTGTTATGTGGAGGTGCAGTGACAGACCCCTGCTGCTGCTGTCCTCCTCATTAGTCCCTCTTCTACCCTTCCTCAACCTCCCTCTCTCCTTCCCTCCTCATCCTCAACACTTGTCACTGTGCTGTCAGCTGCCTGCTCAACTGTGGACTCAGGACCAGCCTGTGGGGACCTGACGGATGGAGAAGACGACGACGGAAAAAAAGAAGGAAAAACATAAAAAAGAGAGAACGAGACTTTGAGGTGTGAGCTTGTCAGCTAAAGCAAAACAGGAGGAATATCCATTTCTATGAGCTCAAATCCGTCCTGTAAACGTCTTCTTTCTCCTGCCAAAAGCAGAGTACAAAGAAAAGCTGCAGCAGAAAAGACTCGCTCACTCACTCCTGTCACTTCACCGCAGAGAGACGAAAAGAGACAGAGAGTAAACAGCTGCGACAGACAACCAGGAAACACGGGTGACAGTGACAGACATGGGCTCCTTGTGCGAGTCATTACGAGGACTAAACACACAGTCGTGGTCTGGGATTAAAATGTGAGCGTTGAGTTGCAGGAAAAGTCTGACTCCAAGATTTAGACGCCAATAAAACAGTCATTCAAAATCAGTGAGTTTCTCTTATTCTGCTGGATAACCGAACAAAGGAAAAACACATGTGGATCTTTGAGATATATTCCAACACAGCGGGACAAGTTTCTGTGATCTGAAGCATCGACGACGCTTCAGGTTCCTAAGAATCAAAGAGCTTCTTTTTTAGAGCTGCTACTTTACTTTCACGCTGATATTCATCAAGGAGAAATCCATCAGAGACAGACTTATCTCATTTATTTGTGGTTAATCCATTTAGTGCTTGAAAATAATCTGGTTGTATCGCTCTCGCTCATTTAATTCTCTGGTTTCTCTGATTACCTCGAGGTGGTCGGTGCACGAACAGACGAATGTTAAATTAGTGTATTGAATCGTGTCACTGACAGCTTTTGCGTTGGAGCTGCTTCAAGCTAAAATTCTAATGTTTAGCAGGTTTAATTTCACCATCTTACTGTGTGTTCACCAGGCGGCAACCTCCGGTTCTGCCGAGTGAAGCCGATGCGGAAGTGTCTTAAAGCTGCATTCTCTCTAGTGACCATCAGGGGGCGACTCCTCTGGTTGTATAGAAGTCTAGTCTAAAGTGACTCTACTTCTCTCTTGATTTATTCCTTCAGTAAACATTGTAAACATGAGTTTATGGTCTCAATCTCTAGTTTCAAGTCTTCTTCAATACAGCATGATGTTCATTTAGTAAATTATGATCCATTTAGAGTCAAACAGACCATAAAGCAGGGGATGACGTAGAGCCGTATACGCCGTCTCTACATCACTTCTCCGCATTCCAAATATGGTCACTTCTGTTCATTGGTTGCGAAAAAGCCGAGATGGCGACGCCGAACTAAAGGCTTCAAAACATCAGTCCGCAAACCAATGGGTGACGTCATGATAACCACACCCACTTCTTACATACAGTCTATGGTGTTCACACGACAAAAGCAACAAAACCGACCAAGCGTGGCCTTCTAAATTGCCGTTGAAGCAATTTGCAATCTCACCGGACCAGCTGCTCAGTTATCTGTGCGAGAGTCACCACGTCATAAACCGTGATTGCTTACCAAAAATACAATTTAAAAAAAAAGAGTAAAATAACAGCAAATGATCTGCATTTGTGATTCATTATTCTCACCTCAAAGTCTCACTTTCCGTGCTTTTTATTTTTGAGCGCTGTCACACTTTCTCTTCAGTCAAAAGCAGGAAGATGACGCATGAAAATGCAGAGAACCCCCTGGAGGAATTCTCTTTTTTGGGATGTTGCGGGAGACGGATGAAGGGCAGCAACAGAGGGATTATCAGATGACGACTCCCTGTATAAGTCTGCAGCCGAGCTGTCGTGTTTCTCAGCTCGGGACTTATTTCACGACTGGTATATGGCAGTAATCTGAAACCTCGACTGCTTCTCTCACATTGTACTTCTGTTTTCATACCCTGGTTCCACAACACGCTCGCCTGCAGTTCGGTCAATAATCTCACGTGGACCGGTTGCGTTTCTGTTTTTGTATCCTGAGTGGGATGCGTGTTGTGCTTTCAAGGATTGGCACGCCTCCGGAGCGAACACACCTCCATGTGCTTTGAGTCCTCTAAGAGGTGAACATTCGACTGCAGCGAATCGATGGTTTTATTTGGAACATACTGCCAGTTGTTCTGCCGTTACAACAGCCAGCCAGCCTCGACACCACAACAGCAACAACAGCGCTGTGTGTGCCGACTCGGTGGATGATCAAGAGGCCCTCCCATCTCGTTTCGTCTCTCCTCCCAACTCTTTGAAAATAAGATCTGCAGTTCCTTGTGGCTGAGAAACCATTCGTACGTTTAAATATTCTTTTTGCAAAACGCTTTAAAAAAACCAAAAAAAAAACGGGATGTGCAGCAATTCTTTCTGCTAGCTTACAAAGTATTTCAAAAGATCAAACCGCCGCTATCCTCGGCTGACTCGCAGAGAAGGTCGTTCTTGTAATTAGTCGCTGCAGCCTCACTCTGGAGTCTTGTTCAGAATACCAGCGTGGCTCCACTCTGGTGCAGAATGTAGTTTTAAGCTACACCCTTCCCCTTGTGAGGTTTAGTCACTATGGACGTGCAGCGCATGTACCGCATAACAATGTGCCTAAACAGTCTTGAATTGCATAAACTGGGTTTAGCTGGAAAGCTGAGACTCTTGTGGATCCACTGAGCCCAGCTGCATTCATGTGTTAGTCCCCACATGAGTCATTTCACATCGAGACGTCACTGTATAAAATGACCTGTTGATAATCACAGCCATATAAACCAGAGAGCGGGGACTGTTGGGGGATGTATGGCAGGGGTATTCAATTAAAACTCAACGAGGTCATAAATAACCTGCACTATGATTTAGTCTCATATGTATTGAAGTAGCCAAGAGTTGTATCAACGTCTGTACATAGTGAACAACTGATTATCAAATCAAATAAAGAAAGTTCAATTGAATAATAGCTCAACAATATTTATTGTCAGTTTTCAAATTGAACTGGATGGATTATAAATAATAAATACTCTAATTAAATGTTCATTTCTTATTTCAAGTACAATAAAAGATGCATTAAAGATTACACAACAGAAAGATTTAGAAAAAAATGTGCATCTTAAACTAAAGTAATTCCTTTTAGAAAAATGAATTTAACTGAATTGCCCTGCAGCTTTAAATTCAGTTCATTCAGGTGTGAATATTATATTCTTCATCTGTGGTTATTAAACCACTTGTTTCAGCTCTATTCCTCTCTATTAACATCATTGTTGGGCTGTGAATTCACGTTAAAATGTGTTGGGTTAGAGGCGCTATACATTGCAGCTTTTAAGAAATGCAGCGGTCTCTGAACGTTTCTCCTGTGTGTGTGTGTGTGTGTGTGTGTGTGTGTGTGTGTGTGTGTATATATCTCAAGCTGTGATGCTCATCAGAATACACACATTTGATTGGCTGTAGTATTTATTTTTATTCCTTTGCTGAATGCTTTGTGTTTCTCTAAGTTAAAATGGTTTAACCCTTAAGCTCTGGTCTGAGATCTCCGCAGTTATTTTCTGAAAATATTCTCACTGTGGACCTCCACTCGGTGACGTCTACATTTGGTCTGCGATGTTCTGCGGGTACATGGACTAACACTTACACTGGGGCGCCAGTGATTTAACGTGCTGCATGAGGTCGAGGGAGAAAAGAGTCAAACCAGATCTGAAAATACTGGCAGCATGGAAACAGAGAGTATGATGCTTGTTCTCAACTCTTAAATTTAACTTGCAGTGACTCAACCCTGGAAAAACACATCAGGAAAAAAAACCTTCCTCTAGGAAAGTAACACCTATAACAACAGAAGAGTATGATTGTTTAAAAATATAACTACTGAAAAGCTTTTGCACGAAACATGAGCGGCATCCGAGCCTCGACTTGGATGAAGTATAAAGTCAACGTAGTGGAGTTGTGGTGCTGAATACCTGGGTCAGGTCACTGTGGTATTCTGTCACCGGCATCATTTCTGGGAATACTCCCGAGTTTTGAGTTTGTAGCTTGTAAGCCGTTTTCCTTTGCAACATGTTTGCGATTCTTTGCCTTTCCTGCGCACATTTTTTGCATAAATTAAAAAGACAAGATCGTAAGAAGTGGTCGTAGTCACTGTGACGCCACCCTCATTGGTTTGTGACGGGCTGGTTTTGAAGCCTCTAGTTTGGCATTTGGGCCGTCGCCATCTTGTTTTTTTGCAACCAGAAGTGACACAAGAGGGTGGAGCTGATGCTGCAATCCATTGTACTCTGAACTCAGAAAAGAGCATCGGAAAGTCAGAACTACAAATTATTTTACTTTATGTTGTGTTTCATTGAGTTTTTGTGCTGTTAAACGCGCTGTAACAACGTTGTGGTAATTTGTGCTTCCGTGCGAACACGCGGTACTAGTTTACTCCTTCCGTCTTTTTAAACAGGGTTCCAGCGGATCCTTGAAATTACTTCAATTAGATATTCAGAAAAATGTTCCCAAAGGATTCTCTAGTTGTTAAAGACAATTAGTTTACACACTTTTCTCTTGGGTCCTCTGTAAATGGTTGTGAACCTCAGAGACAAAAAATCGTTAGCCGCTAGCGCCAATGTTTTCCCAAGCAGATGCAATGGGACGCAGTTAAATTGGAATCGGAATTATAGACTTCTAGCTTCCAATCGATTAGCTGTTAGTACAACCCAACACTGAATACGACAATTTTAGGCAAATGTTACAATTAACTTCCACGAAGTAAAAACATGCTGTGAAAGTTGTAAGACGATGCTTCATGTCTTTAACCTGCATTCTCTCTAGTGTCCATCAGGGGGCGACTCCTCTGGTTGTATAGAAGTCTAGTCTAAAATGACTCTACTTCTCTCTTGATTTATTCCCTCAGTAAACATTGTAAACATGAGTTTATGGTCTCAATCTCTAGTTTCAAGTCTTCTTCAATACAGCATGATGTTCATTTAGTACATTATGCTTCATTTAGAGTCAAACAGACCATAAAGCAGGGTATGATTTAGGGGCGGGGCTTACTGTGATTGTCTACCAGAGACGTATACGGCGTCTCTTCGTCACTCCTCCACATTCAAAATATGTTAACTTACTTACATTCATTGGCAAAAAATTGCAAAAAAAACAACATGGCGACGGAGAAATCGCCGAACTTAAGGCTTCAAAACATCAGTCCACAAATAAGCAGGGTATGATTTAGGGCGGGGCTTGACAGGTTGCTGCCTCTACCAGAGACGTATACAGCATCTCTACGTCACTCCTCCACATTCAAAACATGGTAACTTCTGTTCATTGGCTGCAAAAAGAACAACACGGTGACGGCTTTAATCCAAGATGGCGACGGCCGAATCGCCAAACTCAAGGCTTCAACACATCAGTCCACAAACCGGTGGGTGACGTCACGATGCGTCTACTTCTTATATCCAGTGTTTGCTTTGGACTGTGTGAGGAAGCCGGAAAAAAAAAAACCCACACACTCTATTCAACTGTAAATTCAAGCTGCAATCTTCCTCCAAACTTTTTTCAGAAACCACCTCCCAATCCCACAGGGGAGGAGTTTAAGTGGAGCATTCCTTTAATTGTCATTAAAGTGTGTGTGTGTGTATAACTGCTGCTTTCTATACATCAGGATCTGCCTCCGGTCTGCGATTAAACAGGGCAGCAGCTGCTCGATGCAGCCACACAAACACACAGATGCTGTAAGTAACACAAGCATATGCCCCCTTAACAAATATGTAATCTGCACACACTCTGAGCCAGATGATGAATCTGTTGCCCCGCAGCAGCAGATGTGGATTAAGGTACTGCAGACAAAAAGGAGTCGACCTCCTCAGCGTGAGATGAGCCAACTGAAAGATGAGCGAGATCTCATCACCTCAGCGTTATTCACCGCCTCCCTGCTGCCTCGGGGGGGCTCTCCGGCATCTCCGCCGCAGATAATGAAAGATAAATAAACCATAGGATATCCGTTGCATGCGCTGCAAACCTACTGTGGCAAAGATGTAGCAAGTGTGTGTGTGTGTGTGTGTGTGTGTGTGTGTGTGTGTGTGTGTGTGTGTGCGCGCACAGCTGAAGCACATGAGAAGAGGCAGGTTGTAGCTCACATCGCTTCACCCATCACACATGACATGAAGACATTACAGTGTGTCTATATATATATATATATATATATATATATATATATATATATATATATATACACATTTCTCCCTCTGAGGTATCGCTGTTTCTGGAGATAAATAATGCATGCTGCTCAGACGCGGCACGACTACTGAACACACACACACACACACACACACACAGTACAGTGCTTTTTTTCACCAGCACACACACACACACACACACACACACACACACACACACACACACACACACACACACACAATCACTTAATGTGGGAAATGAACACTCTTGCATTGGGATGAACGAGGCTCGTTCTGGACTCTTTTTGTGTTGTCTTTCGTCCCTCAGGATAAAATGCTCCGGCGTTGCGTGCCGGCACACTGACAACTTGAAGTTCATCTCTTTCACCTTCACACCTGAACACAGACAATAGTACAACATGCAAAAAAAAAAGAAAAAAAAAAGAAAAAAAAAAGGGCTTTCAAAAGAGCTGAAGAAGAAGAGTTGTCTCACCTGTATTGTATGTATGTGTGTGTGTTCGGTAGCTTCTGTCCTGGTTGTGTTTGAAGCGCCGAGCTGAAACTTCTGTCTCACCAGCGCTGTTGTTGGATCAACCTCCCCTCCCTCTTTACTCTCTCTCTCTCTCTCTCTCCTCCCTCTCTACTACCTCCCCTCCCCTCCCCTCCCCTCCCTCACCCTCCTTGCTCTTTTTTTTTTTCCTGTCACTCGCTGTTTTCTCCATCTGCCTCTTTCTCCCTCCTTCAGTGTCTTTTCCTTAACCTGAAGCTGTTTTTGAAGCTGCATTAGGCAATATTATATATTTATATGTGTATATATATATGTATATATATATATATGCTTAGGGAGTGTTGTGATATAATGAGGTTTTGGAGGTGCAATGCGTACCACTGCAGTGAAGCTGCTGGGTTAGATGCTGTTAAATTAGATCCTAGAGTGTGTGTGTGTGTGTGTGTGTGTGTGTGTGTGTGTCTGTACAAAAATGTTTGTGTGTGTGTGTGTGTGTAAACAGATAAATAGGAGGGAGGAGACAGCCGTGCCATAATAACCGTTGGGCTTCGCTATGTGGCGACAACGCGGCCAACTTCCTCCCTCCTGCTCATTGTTGGGAGTCATTATCTCACCTCTGGGGGGGGGGGGGGGGGGGGGTGAGGCGGGGGAGACACAGAAGAGAGAGAGAGAATACATGTAATGCTCTCAAATTGAAATTCATCCTACCCCCGTCTCCCTTTATAATCTCATTCAAATTCCACAGTCTGTTGCTCGCTCATATTTAAATGAGCACTTGACTGAATCCCTCCAGTGCTTTCTGCTTTTCTTGGCCGGCGTTTGGCAGGCTGCCGCCGCGCTCTGCTGCATGCGAGCGTCCTTTGGATAGCTTCCTGGCGCGCTCTTTCGTTTCTGTGTGTTGGCCAACACACAGAAATAGAATTAAAAAGAGTGGGAAGCACGGCCGCGCAATGAGGCTAAACGGGTCTAATGGGCAGGCTGGCGATGTAGGGGAGGGTAATGGTGTGGACATCTCCAAACCGACAGAAGGTTCTGTTTACTCATCTCACATATCCTTGTGAGAGTTTGAACCACAAACACTAGAAAGTTAGAGGTGACTGCAAGCAACCGAATGAGAAATCTTACCAAGAACCGGTCTCTTGATGATGGCCTAATGGCTGAAATACTTACCGGTGTATATACTTTATACTTTTTTTTACAGTAGAATAGGCATCCTATTAGGGGCCGACCACACCGAGACGCATCGCAACAGGTGTGGACGCTTCAAAACAGCTGATGAGCTGGTGGAGCGGGGGCCATTTAGTTGTTCCAGAAAATGTCCAATAATGACAAATGTTTACGTTCAAGTGGCTAATTTATTCCTCTTGTACATCCGGAGAAAAAGAAGATATCGGGTGACCTTAAAGAGAGGCCATAATTCTGAGAAGAATATGTGTAGTAGTCAATGGCAAAAGATACAAATATGTTTTTGATCCTGTTAGAATGGTGCCATATACATATATGGCACAATTCAACATATGTTTGGCAATTTAAAAGATAATTTTGCAAGTCAAGAAAGACCCAGTTTGGTCAGTTGAACTCCATCTCTCATCTCGCACAATGAACATCACCAACACGCCCGTTAGCTTGGCTTGCTAGCTAGCTAACTTAGCTACCCATACACAAATGTAACATTAGCTGATGTGTCTTATCCAGAGACTCTTTTATTACCCGTTGTTTGAGTACATCCTGGTACGAACACACAGACATCGTAGCTTCAAGACTTTAGGGTGTTTAGTTTCACGACAAAATGCAACATTCATGACTCACAAATTAGTCTTTTGAATTGACAATCATCATATCCTACTTCAATACCACAGCGTGCATAGATGGTAATTTCAGGTTAGATTTGAGAGGAAATGGTGCATAGTTACAAAATCATTTCACCTCAGGTTGATGGTAGACCACCTCAAGGTGTCACTCAGAGAGAACCAGGACATTCTGATGTAGCATTTCAAAATTAAAGCCCTTCAAAATTGCATGCATTTTGTCAGTTAAATGGTATAGTTCTACAAACTATGCCCAGTTTAAAACAAATATTGAATCAATCTTAAATTAACTGATCATAAATCATAATGTCCACCTGCATAAATAAAGCATAAATAATGTTTTCTTAACGTTTCCTTTAAATCAGACTATTTTTCACTTTTTTCTTTTCTAGCGTGCTAGCAATCATTTTCAAGTCTTTTATGTGACGATAGCCACGATTATCCCAATAATGGAAATTCACCAAGATCAACAGTCTGCGCCTTTATCGTCCCCATCCCCAACGTTATTAGTCAATACTACTCAGTCTACACCAAAAATATATAGTTACCATCGCAATACACTAGTATATAAAAGAGCTCTTTTCTTTATGGAAATGTGCTTTCACTTCCTGAAGAGTACCTGATTGCGATAAAGATAACATATTGTTTGATTTAGGCTGAATTAAACCTTAAAATTTAATTCATAAAACAGTGCATTATGTCTTTGTGTGCTAATGAGTTTGGTTTAAGAACAAAACGACAGGCGTTTTGACAGGAAGCCTTCCGTCTGTCACCTGCTTGTTTATTTGTGGTGCTTAAATTAGAGCAGAAATACAATCTTTTTTTATCTTCTGTGATGGTTATTGGTTTCAGCAGCCTGTCTTAGTGTCAGATAGACGGCTGAGTCTGAAATTCACAGTACACTTAGTGAGCAGCATCGTCTCTGGTGTTAATCACAGGAATTTGGGAAGCTCACATCAAAGCCTTTATGTGTTGAGTTTTATTTGGATAAAAATTAGATGGAGGGCAATTAGTGGGGTCTTGGCACGAGTGGAAACACCAGACATTTGATTAAAATTACTAAGTATTGCAAAAATGTTTTAATGCTCGTTAGCGGTGGAAAATCAGGAATGGAAAAACTGACATTGACGTGACGGATACATCACTTGTTAGTGAGCCAATAACAAAAACACAGCCACGTTGTCCGACTTAAGTCTGATGGAAACATGCACTGATTTCATTTTTCCCAAACATTTGAAATACTTACTTACAATTTAACACAAATATGCTGTGTTATATTTTGCTGTCAGCTGATTTACCTCAGTGTCCATGGTTGGATGTCTACTATGTCGTCCACAGCAGACTGCAGTTCCCTTTTGCTGCTGGATTTATATAACCTGCTAACGGTTCCTCCCCGAGGTTTACATTGTTAGTCGTGTCAGCAATGTTGCTGTTGATTGTTTGTGCTGTTGGCACCGTTAGCTGCTAGCCGCCGGCTCTGACTGAATAATACATATGCTCTGAATTCTGTTTATAGCTTAATTAATAGTATGACTATTAACTATTAATATTGAAACTAGCAATACCACAATGCCTCATAGTTAAAATAGTAGTAAGTAGTATATAATTGAGTTGCATGTTGCAAGTTATTTTGGTGTACTACGAAGTACAATAGTAACATAATTCAATACTTTTCATATCTAAATATCATACAAATCTTAAACCGTTTGGCGTTTTAGTTGGGTGCACCAGCCCCAGGTCGCATAACAGTAAAGGCTGCCCCTGGTGTTTTTCAGTGTATTTCACAAGTTTGTGAATGTGAGTCATCATGACTTGGGTGTGTGACTAACCCTAACCGAGTCTCCTGTGAAGATTGAAGTTCATTTTGAAAAGACCATATGCATGTAACGAGCAGAAATTGACACGTGTTGCTGGACTTTGTAGGAAAACGTACAAAAAAGTAGTGACTTTTTGTGAGATATCATACAAACCGTTGAGGGTATGTTGCTCTTATACAGTCCAAATAATGCCACTTCCGTTCACTTGTTGCAAAAAAAGCAAGATGAAACGGCCAAAATCCAAGATGGCGAAGGCCAAATGGCGAATTTGAGGCTTCAAAATAGCAGTTTCCGAACCAATGGGTGACATCACGACTATTACGTCCGCTTCTTATATAGTCTGTGTGCAAGGCGACTATGTCATGGCCGGTGTATGGCTTCGGACCCAAAGGAAATGCATTGAGTGTGAAGTTGTTTGTTTGAGCGGTTCAGCATTCAGCCCGTTCTGAAAAGGCATGTTGTGAACGGGCACTGCGCTGGTGATTTGAAAATAGGGCAGGAACTGAATTATCAACCATTCCCCCTCATGGACGTCTATTTCTGGGCTCTTAAATTCCACCATCTGCCACTTTCAGCAGGTGTTTCACCATGAGACCAACGTACAGGACAGACTTGGCTAATGACCCGTCCCAGCTATCAGTTAATGATGGGAGAAGACGGGCAAATTGGTCCCAATGTCCCCCCATTTTCTTTTTCCCCATTGCCATTGTCTCTCCGCCTCTACCTTCGCTGTCAGTCTTTTACAGACTATCTGCCTGTCTCTACGTGGTCATTAATCCCTCCATCCACTTGGGATTAGCCAATTAACCTATAGCCGGTGTAAATGTGCCAAGCAGAGAGATGAACAGTGCCAGTGCCTTGCTCTCTCTATCTGTGAGTGTGGGGAAAGGGAAGAGCCTGTGTTTCTGTTGCTCTTGGTGAGTGAATGTCAGAGTTGTCTTCGCTGGCATTAATTAGTGAGAAAAGCATCTGCTGCAAATGCAACTGCTAGTCCAAAAAGCCTTTGAAATGCCATCTCTCAGAATACAAATTTTTTAGCGTGGCGCATGTGGAAAAACACAAGAGGCAGATATAGAAGTATTTCATCATGAACACAAACGGCAGGGTTTGATTTTTTTTCCCCGGTGTTGAAATTAAGACTCGTCTTCAGATAGAAGGTGACTTGGTGCGTAGGCAGCTCCAGGCAAACAAAGCAGCGTCTCATTTGTGGAAAGAGGGATACGGCAATAAGCCTGCAACATGACATCTTCATCCTCCCTGACAATCTGTTTTATTACGGCTCCATATCTCCCAGAGAGACCGATGGAGGGACGGGATGGATGGATGAATGCATGGATGAGGGGACAGTGGACAGATATGTGAGGAAACGATTAGAGGGTGAGAAACACAGGCAAATAAAGATGGCTGAAATCCTTGTAGAAGAATTAAGCAGGGAAAACCATCATTTACCCCAGTCACATTTTCTAAAAGAAATGTTGAATACAGGCCTGGTACTTGATCAGAGGCTGTGAATTATTTGACTGCCTGGACATTTCTTTTTAAATTTCACTGCAGTGATTTTTTTTTTTGTAAACTCTTTGTGCTCTGAAGAAAGTTAAGAAGTAGTCTAAGGTAAAAGTACAAATTTCAGGGAGGAAGTTAAGTTTCCCTTTTCAACAAGCCCACATAGAATGGGTTACATACTGCAGTGATTACAACATTCAATATTTGGAGCACATTGTGCTGTTAAATTTCTTATTCCACTGGTGAAATGGAGGAAGGTTAGGAAGCCACTCTAATAAATTCAAATTAAACTGGCAGTCATCAATTATTGTCATTTAAATAATGTATGCTAATTTACTATCTAATGTCAAAGGAGGTAATGTGATTAAGCCTATGGCCAACTAATGAAAGTATTGCAAACGTGGTGGGAATGTATCCGGAAAAAATGCTGTATTAAAGGTAACTCAAATAAAAATTCTAAATCAACCAGGACTAAAATCTTAAGTATAGCTACTTTAAAAAGAGGAAGCTAGTAAGCTTGCTAACGTTAGCACTGATTCCCACAAGATGGCATTTGGTTAGTTGTAACCTCAGCCCTTTCTAACCTGGGATTTGAATCATGACTTGCAGTAAATGACGTACAAAGTCTCTGAGAGATCTACAGACTTATCAAGTCACGAATGGGACTAAGCAAAGGCTAACATTGGCCCGCTAGCTGGTTAGCTAGTTTGTTAGCTAGCTAGTTTGAAAGTGCACACTCTGTGTGGTGTTTGTTTCACAAAGAAGAGGGTGTAGTTAGTTAGCTGTCCTTCTGTCGTGGGTCCAGATTATATAAACTCACAGCAATGTTTACGCCACACTATTGCAGAAAAATGTACAAAATAAAATAAAACATTTTGGTAATTATAAGTTTGATGAATTAGGAACACACATCTATTTAAACACAAGGATTTGCTTCCATCCTGCAGGACAATTCATTTTCACAGCAACTTCCTGAGGGATTTTTTTTTTTATTTCTTACCAAAAGAGTATTTTTAATTTCAGCATTTGGAATGGATTCCACCCAGAAAGTTAGCAGGCTAACGTTAACACTGATTTCCACTAGTCCTGCTATGGTTCCCAAAAGATGCTATTCTGGGGTCCTACAGGATTCAAGGATTCCAGGGTTATTTATTGTCATTATGCAACACAGTGATGCACAACGAAATTCAGTTGTAGCCCATTAGTAACACAACAAACACACAGCAGACAAAACAAAAACAGTAGTACATTCCTGTAGTGCATTTTTTAAAGTTCACCTCCTCTCGAACCACTGGTGTCCTGTTCTCTGTCCTGTGTTTCACTGGATAAGGTTTCTGAGAAAATGTGAGCTCAATATAACTTCAGCACTCGTTATCCTGTGATTTGGATCATGACGAGTATGTAAAGAGTCGATAACGTGCAGTGCCTAAATCACAGATGGGACTGGGCAAACGGCAAACAGCATTGGCCCACTAGCTGGTTAGTTAGCAGTAACTGTTGAAATTGAAGTGGTATTCAGAATTATTTAGTGCCTAACCACACAGTTATAGTCTTTTTTGTGGGGGGTAATTGACCAAAATACAGAATCAAAACAAAGACTAAGGATATTAACGATTTCTGCAGTGCTGGTTGATTGAGTGGTGGTGTGCGTGTTCGCATATCAAAATTCTTACAAAAAGTCTTTTCCCCAGCCTGTGTGGAAACGTGAGTATAAGATGATAAATGATTGAGTTCCTCCACGGCAGTGATGTAAGAGGCTGGTTTCATTAAAGGATCCCGGTTTCCCTCTGGTTAATTATTCATCACAGCAATCCACGGGCTCTTCAGACTCCATCTCAACCTCCGTGGAGGGAAGTCGTGCCCTCCACCATCCTGAATTTTTCAAATATTTCAATATGTTAAGGTCATATTGAGTTGCTTTTGATTTGATGGTGATTTGTTGTATTTACATTTTTAATGGCTGTATCTATACATCTATCTAGGATATTTTTAATATCTTAAATTGCTTTTTTAAATGAGATATGGATCCAGGATATGAGCCACATCTCATACTTAACTCCCGCATTTTCAAAAGACAGATGGCAGCAAGTCGTGTGTTGCCATAGACAGTATACGTATGCGTTTGCATACTAAGCAGTTTGGCTTCCTGCAGCCATAAATCATCAATCTGTCTCGCATATTTACAAAACTCAATTAAGGTTGCAGAGAAACGGAAGTTAGACCTTCTTAAGCTTCTGTAGCGTGACGTATTTCACAGTGAAACGAATAATTCAGCGGAGCACAGGAACGAAAGGGATTTAAATCAAAACCAGTGGCATTTGGATGGAGCGCCAAGAAGTGGACGGGCTTAGAGTGTAGCCCAATGTGGAGCTACAAAAGACTGTTGGCTCCACATACACCTCCCTCACCTGTTGTTATGCTGCATTCCACATGAACTCGGAGATTCCGACTTCACAGCCAAACATTTCCACTGGAATGCTGCCTGAAGTCAGATTTCCGACTCGGAGAGTTTGACAAAAACCCCACCAATCCCAATCTCAAAATCCAAGATGGCTACTCTACACTACCCAGCATGCTCCTGGCTGTCTGATGTCCGGTCACAGAAAAATCAGATGGATGAAAGCAGCGGGAGTTCGCTGACTGGTTGAGCCCACGTCGTCACAGAGACCTGGATCCATCGTGGTCCAGGATCAAGCTGCACTTGACGGGTGGACAGCAGGACAGGAATGTCCTACTGTTTTTGTTTTGTTTCTCATGTGTTTGTTGTGTCACAAATGGGCTACAACTGAAGTTCGTTGCGCATCCCTGTGTTGCTTAATGACAATAAATGATCCTTGAATCCATGAGTTGTAGCGTTGCCGGTACATGCTGTTGAACGGTGCCTGGGCTCCCTCCATGCCGCGCTGAGCTCCAAACCCGCTCACCAACAACAAATCAACCGTGAACATATATATATATATATATATATATATATATATATATATATATATATATATATATATATCATAGGACAAATGACACATGGACACAGGATTAAAACTGGGAAAATATATCTTTCACTTCACTGGGACTTCGAGAAAAAAAGCTGTTCTTTAGATTAACCTTCTGCTCACTAATATACTGCAGAAAAAAAGAAAAGATTTAGGGGTTTATTTTTCATCTTCCACAGCAGCGTATGTTAATGGAAAATTAATTTTGCAGGTTCTCAGGGTTGTTATTATTAACATCAAGGGCTTCGGAGAGCGTTGCTTGAGGTTGCAAAGGGGCTCTGTCACTGTGGGCTGCTCTAGTTGTATCATTAGGTCTGTTTTTATGGAGCAGGCTGGCAAACTAAATATAGCTGCACAGTGGGTTCAGTCACACAGCGGAAAGAACAAAACCAGCGCTTGCTGTTGTTGTCGATGGGGATAAACGACAATGGCGCTGTGATGTAGATGAGTTACAAACGACGCTTTCCTCAAAGTTACTTAGAAATAACTCATACGAGACGTATCGTTGAGATCACGCTGAACACAAATAATGTAAAACTGAGAAACTGTGAACACCGTAGACTGAATATAAAAAGTGGGTGTAGTTGGTTTGCGGACTGATGTTTTGAAGCCTTTAGTTTTGGCGTTGCCATCTCGGCTTTTTCGCAACCAGTGAACAGAAGTGACCATATTAGGACTGAGGAGGAGTGACGTAGAGACGCCCTATACGTCTCTGGTGGAGAGACCTGTCAATCACAAGGTAGCCCCGCCCTAAAGCATACCCTGCTTTGACTCTGGACCATAATGTTCATAAAAGAACATCATGCTGTATTGAAGAAGACTGTAAACTAGAGATTGAGACCATAAACTCATGTTTACAATGTTTACTGAGGGAATAAATCAAGAGAGAAGTAGAGTCATTTTAGACTAGACTTCTATACAACCAGAGGAGTCGCCCCCTGATGGACACTAGAGAGAATGCAGATGTGAAGCATCGGCTTCATTCGGCAGAACCGGAGGTTGCCGCCTTGGCAATGCCGAGGTGCCCCTGAGCAAGGTCCCTAACTGCTCGACGTGCTAGCCTACGAAGCTCCCCTCGTCTGACTTCTCTCCATACACAATGCATGTGTGTAGGTCCTCTTTGTGCATGTCTGTATTTCAGGCAGTATTTCCCCCTAAAGGGATTAAAAAGTAACCCTCCTTCTTGTCCTTCTTCTTTTATTTCACACTGCTTCTGTCGACTCCTGTTGCGTGACTTGCTGGTCTGAAAAACAAACCTTGAGGTGCAGCAGAAGCGATACGTGACAGACGGGAGCCCCATGTGAAAAAAACCCCCCACATAAAACATCCAGTCTGCTGTTTATCATGCGTCATGTGGTAATATTAAACCCTCAACGCATAAATTAAGACATCCAGGGAGACGTGTTTTCTCTGTCGGATGACGAATGTGAGGCAGATGATAGCGTGACTTGCTGAGAGCGAGTTTATCCCAAATTTCTTCAATGTGACTTTGAGTCCTCTCAGACAGACCTGTGCTGGCTGTGTTTGTCTGCTAGCGGACATAATCCTGTTAGGACACGATGATGGCGTTTCAGTCGAGAATCCATAAAAGTGTGTGTGTGTGTGTGTGTGTGTGTGTTCATTCACCTCAAAGATGGGTGGAGTGGCTGTCACAGTGTGAACCCAAATATCCTCATCCGAGACTTGAAGACAGTGACGGCAGGCAATCATCACTTCAACACACACACACACACACACACACACACACCTACACACACACACACACCTACACACACACACACACACACAGGTGGCAGTAATCTCTCGGCGCTGTCATGACCGTCTCAATCTGTCTCTTTGCCCTCAGGCCTCCATTGCAGAGCTGATTCAATTTGCCTCCATCAAAATGCAATTTTTCAGCTTCGCCGTCACCGCTCACCTCCTCCTCCTCTTCTTCTCCCCTCATTCCTCCTTGAACATCCCCTCTCTCTCTCGCTCTTTTACTTCCTTTCTCTCACATCACCCCCCCCCCCCCCCCTCTCCATTTTCATCTCTTTAAACCTTTTCCTTCCCCCCTCACAGGTTGGATCCTGATATTTCCCTTGGGTCCCTTGCCAGCCTGTCGTGTTGTTTCTCCCCTGATGATGATGATGATGATGATGCCGAACAGATAGTGTTGAACTATTTATGTTATGGTGAGAGTTTTGGTCGTGAATCTTTACAGTTTTATACACGTGACCCAAGAAGTTGGTGTTTATTGCTGGCGGGTCACACATATTGCAATCCCTCGCAATTCTTTGTGCTGCATTTATTTTTTATTATCTTGTTGAGAGCCTCTGTCTTTCCCTGTAGTTGATTTTTGGGAGGGAACAATTTATATTTTTCATTGAGGAGCACATATTTAACAACCGAGTAAATACAGAAGGAACACACCGAGACAACCCTGAAATCCATGAAAGGTTCCATTACCAAAACGGAAATGGAACCTGCCGGTTGAGGCTGCATGGAGTCATGGAGAGGCAACAGTGTAAATAATGTGGGAGAAAATCCACAATCCTCGTTCTGTGCAAAAATGTTTTAAGTTTAGTTGAAGCGCTTGTGTTGCTTCAGGAGTTTGAGTTAAAAACATTCCGTCGTCTACGTCCTGTCAGTCATGTGAACAGCAGTTATCAGTGTTTTGTCCTGTAAATAAACCTACAGGACAAACTTCAGGGTGGCACAGAAGTCCTTACCTTGTTCAGACTAGGCGGCAACCTCTGGGTCTACCAAAGTGAAGCCGATGCTTCATGTGTTAAAGCTGCATTCTCTCTAATGACCATCAGGGGGCGACTCCTCTGGTTGTATAGAAGTCTAGTCTAAAATGACTCTACTTCTCTCTTGATTTATTCCCTCAGTAAACATTGTAAACATGAGTTTATGGTCTCAATCTCTAGTTTCAAGTCTTCTTCAATACAGATCACAATGAGATTTTTGGATTATCTTGCGTCACTGGGTCATGATTACTGGGAACACATTGCTATGAATCTTTTAAAATATTTTTTTGTATTATTGGAGAGAAGGCAGACATCACTGCGGTCGATATCTGCAGCAGTAGGCATATCACACCCAAACAATCTAGATTGATAAATAGAAAATTACGTATTTTTAGAGGGTTTATTCAACAAAATGATTCATTATTGGCCAGAAATCAGGCAGAATAAATCTGTGAATTAGTTCATTTAAATGTTGGGAGGAGCTGCTTCTGGACTACTCACAGGTGCAGAAAAATAAATTGGTATGCACTGAGCTAAGACTTGTTTACAGGTCAGCTGATTAATTCATTCCTCCATGCAGCCTGCTGATGCCATTTTTTTTTGTTTTTTTGAGGAGAAACACCTGTCCTGTTGGCTCGCAGCCCCGGCCCTGTTGGTCCAGTTGGACATCTGTACCGCGTCAGAAAGAAGAGCTGGCACGACTTGCAGCAAACAGAGACGAAAGCAGCTGTGACTAAAGCAACTCACGAGCAACAAACAAACAAACTGGCAGATGAATTGTTGAATTAATTTTGTACGTGAAAGTTATATTTGATTTTCTTATCTTCAAATTTAAACATTCATTTTTACATCAAATGTTACTTAATAAAGATAATCAGTGTTCATAATGGAAGTATGGACGTAATTAGATTATTGCAAAAAATAAGATCTGTGGCAAAAAGCGGTGTTGTTCATCAAGATAATCTTCACAAATGAACTCCACTTTTATGTTTGAAGTGTAGCTTAAAAAGCTAACGTTAGTCTATAAAGGAACTCCATCAGGGTCACATGACTTCACGTCTCCTCCACTAAGATAAAGGAGGACTAGTGTTCTAGTGAGGATGCTTAGTCGTCTCATTTACACTCTTTTTTTTAATACACGAAGAAGCTTCTAAATTCACCAGAGGGGTTTTTACTGACAGACTTTATACCAGAGAACTAGAATCTCTTCATCTTGTGTTAAACACGGACTTTATTTCAGACATTTCCAAAAAAAAAACATTGACTCGAAACCAAGGAAAAGTAAAGTGCAAAAAAAGCTGACTCATTTCCTGGTTTCAGGACTCATTCCCTCTTTTTCAAGCCTCCTTATTTTAACCCAAACCATAGTTTTGTTGCCTAAACACTTCAGCTGTTGCTGGACATTTGTAGGAAAAGGCAAGAAAAAAACCCGATAACTTTTCGTTGCATGAGGATACGTTGATTACCGTGCTTTAAAGTGAGGTTAGCTAGTTAGCTACACTTTAGTTCTCGTATATTTGGCTTTAGAAAAGACAAACGGCATGTTGAGAGACCTGCCATGCTCTGGTTATGGTTGCTGATTGGGTGGAGAGATTTAGTCAATTCCCTGCTGACTATTGCAGTTTTTGTGCCACTTTTATCTCACTTATACTTTCACATTTTTTATTTGATCTCTTCTTGTGATATCTAAAATAGATTCCCGTAGAGAGAATGTCGGGACCCTTCGGCTGTTTTAAATGGAAGCAGATCGGTGCTGAAATAATATCTCTAGGATGTCTTTTGATCCGCAGGAACATGTGCAGCGAACCACACGGATACAGGAGGAAAATTCCACACGTTTTCTTAAGGTCAGTGGAGCGTGCTCGTCTCTGCTGGTATTGAGTAAAGACGGAGCTCCCGAGCTGCTCTCCGGGGGCTCTCTGATAGGCTGGCTCTGTGCCAACGTGTTACCGCGTGAATTAATGATAACAAAGACAGATCGGCTCGAACGCCGCGCAACACATGGTGCATCTGAGCGCTGCGTTAACTTTGCCAGAATGGTAGAAGAACAACGTGGAGTAGATAAATATACTGCTCAATATGGCTTGGCATGATTGAAAAACTGACATGGAGTAATTTGTTTCATGAGGCTGATTAGGCCCAACTAATACAATCCATGTCGTTCATTAAGTAAATTATGGTCCATTTAGAGTTAAATAGACGATAAAGCATGATTGACAGGTGACTACCAGAGCCATACAGGGCGTGTCTACCTCGGTCTCACTCCGGTTGCAAAAAAAAAAAACAACAACAGCAATGGCAACGGCAAAAATCCAAGATGGTCGACGGCCAAAATGCCAAACTAGAGGCTTCAAAATCGTCAGTCCACAAACCGATGGGTGACGTCCGGTTCTTATATTCAGTCTTTGGTTTTAAACTTCAATTTAATTGAAACATTTAAACCATTATTGATGTATTACTCAAACATCCCAGATCATCTTTAATGAAAAAATAAACTCTGGCCCCAACCAGAGCAGCGAGTTGTGCAGTAGGGTGCCAAGAAATTAAACGTATCGTTTGAGGAACATCCTGCTCACAGAGGCGTCAACTCTACATCTCAACATTTACTCCACCATCACAGGCCCTGGGAGGAAAATGTATGATTCGGGGTCATATTAAAAAAAATGACTTTGAGGAGAGTAGCAGGATCTCTCTTTTTTTTTTTTTATTATTATTTCAACCCGTCGCAGAGCACAACTTCAGCTTATATCAAATGAAAATAATAAGAGCAGTAAAAAAAGTTTCCCAGGAGACCAGCATTAAATCCCCCGAGCGAAGACTCGGCAAAGACAGATATTGGTTTTCCTGGTACTGCAGTAACCCTTGTGGCCCATTGTTGGCCTGTCCGCCTACGTTCTGCTCCATCACACTGATCAGAGCTGACAGGAGCTTCTAAAGCTGCTGAGCCTCAGCTCCTGGTCCGGCAACTATCGACTGGCTGGTCATCGAGTCTCTCGGGCAAATAAATTGATCTTTTGCGCAAACGCACAGACACAAAAGCCACAAGTCTTTGCAGTGGAATCCAAATCTACATCTAAATGTTGTGCCACACCCCATTCAGGAAATTCAGAGCAGGTTTGTTCGATTTCCCCTCAGAACCCCCGCCTGCTCTGCTTCTGCATGGTTACATCCATTATTGTCAATCCGAACACAGGCGGGCTTTACGTCGAGGTGGAGACAGTGAGAATAAGTTTTGAGGCTGTTTGCTGCTTGTTTTTTTTCAAATTACTCAAATGTCACCAGAGAGGTTATTGCATTTCACACATTATTAACAACATGCTGGCTAAAGCCACATTGCATTCTGGTCCCTTTCCTAACCCCCTGTGGAGGTAGAAATTGTTCAGCGTGTGTTCTCAGATGGATTTCTCCCAGTGTGATTTAACACAGATAGAAGCTCCTCGCTCTTTGATTCAGACAGACTAAATCCAAATTCTAGATCCCTGAGACATGTCTGATCACTCAACTGCAGCTGCTCTGGAAATATAATAAATCGTTGTCAATGGTGGCAAATATTCAGATCTTTTTCCACAGACCGTATATAAGAAGTGGACGTAGTCATCGTGATGACGTTTTGAAGTCTCGAGTTCGGCGTTTTGGTCGGGTTCATCTTGTTTTTTTTGCACCCAGCGCACGGAAGTGACCATTTGGAAAGCGGGGAGTAACGTAGAAACGCTGTATACGTCTCTGGTAGAGACCTGTCAATCACAGTAAGCCCCGCCCTAAATCATCCCCTGCTGTATGGTCTGTTTGACTCTAAATGGAGCATAATGTACTAAATGAACATCATGCTGTATTGAAGAAGACTTGAAACTAGAGATTGAGACCATAAACTCATGTTTACAATGTTTACTGAGGGAATAAATCAAGAGAGAAGTAGAGTCATTTTAGACTAGACTTCTATACAACCAGAGGAGTCGCCCCCTGATGGACACTAGAGAGAATGCAGCTTTAAGACACTAAAAGTAACTTTTTTTAACTGACCTTCATCAGTAAACAAGTCCATCAGAGAGAAGATGGTCTGTTTCTATAGAGTTGTTCTTAAAGCTCGTCATCGGAGCCACCGGGTCGGATTCTGGTGAAACCAGATGACATCATGCAGGTTCACCAGAAACTCCTCCAGGCACGGGAGAACCAGAACCAGAACTGAGAGGGGCAGACTCTCAGACCCTGCTGCAGTAAAATGAGAGGTTTTCTAAACTCAACACATCATGAAAGTTCCTTTTAGTAACTTTAATGCAATAAGTGAAGTAGCTTTCAAATACTTCAGCCCGCCTCGGCCATATAAGGAGAAATACTTTAATTCTGTGAAGCTTTATTGGATTTTGTACCAATTTTTTCTTGCGTTAGGGACCAGGCATCAGCGCTTTATTTATGTTTTTAATATTTTTACGAGTTTATCTTTGAATCTACAATGTGTATATATATATTTTAACAGAATCCCCCCCCCCCCTCCAGGTTTTAAAGAGCTCCGTAGAGAAGAAATTCTGCTCTCATTACCTCCACCGGAGACTAATGATGGCCCACCTCAGCCACATAATGAGCTCAAATGAATTGCTCTCTCTTCTATGGCAACACTTTGCATCCCATGACAACGAGTGAATACTGAACACAGCCATAAGACACACACACACACACACACACACACACACACACACACACACACACACACACACACACACACAAAGACCTCCATTCCCACAAATTAATGGACAACCACAGGAGTTGAATTTTAAGTGAAAGGCCGGACGTGATGGAGAGCGAGCGGCTCAGACATCAGACACCTGGTGGCTTCACATTTGTGTCGTGAGCTGCAGAGCTCGCTGCGTGAATCCTCTCTGACATTAGCATCACGTCAAACGGATTCGACAAGGACACCGAGTCTGATTTGTCCATAATGTATCAGGTGTGTGGAATATAGATAATCACAGGAGACCTTTTGGTTGCGGAATTAAATATTTATAATTACAATGTTGGTAATATATCAGATTTGAACGCAAGCGTTCACAAAAGAAAAATGAATACACCTTTTATTGTAATTATGAGTTGCTATATTTTAATGACAAGAAAAGATCCTGTACTTACGAGCTCCGGTGCTGTCATTTATCTCTCACTCCACACCGTGGATGTGTAGGACTTGGGACTAGAAGAAGATGCAAAATTATAAAAATGATCTAACCGAAGAACCCAGCCTAGAGTTGCCAACTCTTTTCCAATGAAAGTAGCAGCTCCAAAACTCTTGATTTATTACTTGCTGCCAGGATGTAAAGAGAATCGCAACAAACATAACACAAATGTTTAAATGAAGTCAGCCATTTTTGCCCGGTAAATGTGGTTTGTAGATTTGTATGGGCCGGTGTGACAGCTGTCAATCAAACCCTGGCGCGGACCAACATTTACAAACCAAGACCACCTGAAAAGGTGGGTCTCTGCAAACAAACCAGTCACATGATTTCATGATCGCAGACGTGATTAAAGCAAGATTTCAAGAGCTAAACTACTAAATATATCCATCTGCTGATCGTGGATCTCATTGATCTGTATAAGGCTGTGTATAAAACCTGTTTGTGCAAATTAGCACATCAGTGCAGGTATTTCCCCCAGTTAATAGGTTAATAAATTATTAGAATAAAAATCCCAATTTACAGTAAGAAGCTGTGGACCTGATACTGAAGGTTGTCCCACGATATTGAAGGTTTTATTATGTTCTGAGAATGAACAGCAGAACCTTTTAAGAGCTCAATATATAGATAAGCTGGCTGTTATCATACACTCACTGTAGCTATACCTACGGAAAGTAATGCACTATAGTTCGTATACAACCCACCTAATCAATCTGTATGTGAATCCACGTGATCTTGAGCCAGGACGGCTGACGTAGTGTAAAGAGAGACACAGTCCATGTAGGAGGACGGGTTTAAAGACACAGGACTTCAACCCAGGAGACAAAAACTGTGTCCTGAGTGAAACCCGAAGTAAAGGTTACGTTTAAATACATCATTTACGTACTTAAGTAACGCCACCTATGTACTTACCTTTAACCACAATATTTTTCTAAACCTAACCCAAGTACGTGCGTATTATATATATAAAAAAAAATTTGGTTTAAATTTACCCAAGTTCTACATGGATAGGGTAATTTTAAAGGCCAAACCAGGAAGTTATCATCGCACTAGTTCCCTCAACAAAAAGATAATGGGATTATTCTATGAGATTTTTTGGGGGGGATTATCGCAGAATAACGTTTATGAAATTTACAAAAACTAATGAAATAACTTGAGGATACGTTGAGATAGAATATGGAGTTAAAAAAAGATTAGAAATATCAGAAATAAGTATCAATGTTTCTCAGTCCACTGGTCATGATTTATTAACACCATTGATTGATTTCACTTTTTAGCAACATTGGCACATCTGAGACTTCGTACCCTTCCACATCCGGGCTGATGAGTGTTTCCTAAAATGTTGCTTTTGATTCTGAGCTAGCATGATAGGGAAAACTAAATCAAATTGCCTGTGATGAATGAGCCTTTTGAGTGTGTGTGTGTGTGTGTGTGTGTGTCTGTGTGTGTGTCTGTGATTGTGTGTGTTACGCCCCAGAGGAGCGATCTGTTGTTTGATTTTTAAAAATGTCTCCGAAGATGAAACGCAACAAGCTCCAAGCTGACTTGTGTCAGATTGCCTCCGACTTGACGGTCAGCCCCCGATGCTCCGTTGGGGTTTTTTTTTTTTCCGGGGGGCCGACTGCGTTTCTCCTCTCGCCCTTAATTCACTTTGCCGGTGTACTGACAACGGAGCCAGATATGAGATAGGAATGTTAGCAATATATTCCATATATCAGCATAATCCAAAGCCTGCGGGCGGATCTCCTCGCTCCTCTGAGTCCAATTACAGAGTGTGTGTTGTGTGAGCAGACAGACTGTGTTGCAGATCAAGCCCCCAGATCCAGCCACCTCCTCTCATCCTCGCTCTGACACCCACACACACTCGCGTAGACCCGGAGAAACGCATGGGCGCGCGCACACACACACACACACACACACACATGCACACACACACACACACACAGGGAAGATGATTTGTACAAATGTAACGAGGCATGTTGTGCCACTGCATTGTTGTTCACTGTCATTTCCCCTCATACGGTTAGTTAACGAGGCAGAAATGTATTTAATGGCGCACGCTAAGGGAGGAAAATCACCTCATATATACAAATACATCTACTGCTACATGTATTTATATACTTATAATGTGATTTACCAATTGCTGCAGGGCTTATATTCAGTTTGACAGCCTGAATCATCAATAAATCCTCCTAATTAAACGACAAAATACATCCCGGAACGACCCATTTTCTGATCCGACGCCTTCTGAAGCTGTTACAAATCACCGTTTCCAAAAAAGAAAGTGGAATTACCGCCATGCGGTTGTATCCCTCCGCCAACCAGTCATGGTGCAGTTTACGTAATAATAATAATATTAACTTTATTTATACGCCCAACAAACTAAGATAAGAGTTAAACCCTGATTAAACAGTACAATAGATGAAACAATCAAACCAATCAATACTATAACAACAGACTAAGAAATCAAACAAATAAACAAATAAATACATTTTAGTAACAATAATAAAATAAAGCGGTAACACGGTAAAAAGATGACATCACATGAAAGCCAGTCTGTATAAATGGGTCTTAAAAAGTGATCCAACTTCTATCCAAAATGTCAACATTTGCGTTAAACTGTCATAAGCATCATATGAATTCTTGAGTTATGGCTAAAAAAAACAACGTGTTTTGTGTTTTGGTTTGACCACCAAAATCGAATTAAACCAAAAACCAAGATGGCGACGACCAAAATGCCCAACTGGATGCTTCCAAAACCTGTATCCACAAACTGACGAGTGACATCACGGCGATGTCACATTGACTAAATCCACGACTTATGTAGTGTATATAGAGAGGCGAAGTCCCGCCCCTTCCGGTGTTCCCCAATGTGACCTTATATCTGAAAAAAATATGTACGGTAGTCAACGGCGACTGACGAATATTTTTCTGATCCCGTTTGAATTGTGCCGTGCATTACACATAATGTCAATTTAAAAGAATATTTTGCGCGTCAAGAAATTCTCACTATATCATATTTGTCCTAGTATAATTTCATTCTCTGTGAAACGGCTCAATGAACTACATCTCGTCTCACACAATGTACCACACCAACATGGCTGTTAGCTTGCCTTGCTAGCTAGCTAACTTAGCAATGTTCCACGCACAAATGTAACGTTATCTTACCTGATGTGTTTTTATTCAGCGACTCTTTTTATCAGCGGGGAAGATGAATGAACGACTGAGAGCCGTCTGTGGTTGTGAGAACATCCTGGTATGAAACACACAGACATCGTAGCTTCAGAGAGACGTCACTTAGGACACTTTAGGGTGTGTAGTCTCTCTAATTACGTATTTTCACAGTCTTATAATTCAACAGTTTTACAACAAAAGAAGACTTTCTCGACTTGAAAAATTATCTTTTAAAATTGACAAACATCACGTGTATAATTCAGGGCACAACTCAAACGGAATAAAAAATAACACTTCAGCTGTACATTGTGTTCAGTGCTAATTAGCAAACGTTAGCATGCTAAAACTTAAAACTACGTTAGCCACCACTGTGCCTCACAGCGCGGCTAGCGTGGCTGTTGACTCTCGGTCTCGTTAATTTACCTTAAAAATGAAGTCTATCTTTGTTCTGCTTCTGTGCCCTCACCAAAAGCATCGACAGACGAACGTGGCAAAGACTGGAGGTCACAGATATGATGTTTTAATACTTAGTGGTGTGATCGTGTCCGGGCTCAGCGCCGTTTGGCCCTGTGGAGTCCTTAAAGCCGCTGCTCAGAGGCTGAGAGTCTGTAATGACACCAAGTGGGAAAAGGATATTGCTCAGTGCCAAGGACCCTTCTTCCTCTCTGCTTCTCATCCTCACTCCTCACCGTCCCACCTCACTTTGATATATCTTTTACACTAACTGTCACTCTGCCCCTTCGGCCTCCGTCTCCCTCAGCATCCCTTCCTCTATACACATTCCTCAGATGTCATCAGCATATATCCTCCAGCAGATTGAGGGCCCTGTCTACAGCTGTACAGATATCTTTTTTAAACAGATATTGTCCCTCTACGTTCTGGCCTCTCGTCTCCGGTTCTGCCGAGTGAACTCTTTGGCCACTTAGATCCTTCTGGGTCCTTTCACTCAGTTAGGAACTTTCCTAAGCAAAAAGGACTTTTCCTAACCTTTTTCCTAACCTCCTTCACCCAATCACCCACCTGCTTCCCAGTACCTCTCATTGGATCCTGCTCGACTTAAGCCAGCCCAGTTTCTTTGTTCGTTATCAGTTCATCGTGTTTCAAAGTGTCACTTTGTCTGCCTGACCTACTTCTTGTGCTTGTTCTTGATCTATCAGGAAGCTATAATGTCATAATGACGTTCTCTGCATTGGTAGAGGCAAGTGGAGTATCTGTGCTTAGGTTTTCTTTTTGTTTCTGCACCTTCTTTCTTGTTCTTCCTCTCTCCTTTTTAGTTTCCAAGTCGTATTCGCGGTACAGATTCAGGTCAGACCCCAGTCTCACAAAACCTCTTTTTTCTCTCTCTCTCTCTCTCCCTCCCCTCTTTACCGCCATCTCCATCAATCTCCTCCCTCCGTCATCTCTCAGTTCATACGCCCATGTATCTTTTCTGGTCCCTCGTGAAGCCAATCCCATTCACACCCTGGAAGAGAGAAACACCTCTCAGAAGTGTGTGTGAGGGTGTGAGATGGAGAAAGTGAGACAGACAGCGATATATAGGTGAAGAGGCATCATCCAGACGAGACGGGCCAAAAGGCACTCATTTAGATTTCACAGAACTAGAAAAAAAGACGACGAAAACGATGGGAAGTGGTTTAGAGAAGAAGAAAAAAAAAAGATGTCAGACTCTATTTTTAATAGCAGCTGGTTCCCTGTTCTCTGAGTGTGATCCAGTGACCAAAGACACTCCTCCTACTGATATTCAGTCCTTGTTGTTCATCAACAGGACTAGTTCAACATTTGGATTTGCACATTTGCTTCCTAGAGACGGTGTATAATGCTGCGTTCACACCAAACGTGAATTATTCGCGCCACATTAATTATGTCACTCGCGCCGCGCCACTTGAGGGGGACCATTTGAGGTCATTCGCGTGAATCGCGCTAAAGAGGGGGGCGTGGCTTATTGCCCATGAAGCCGTTGTTAACTTATGCCATTTATGTCCGCCATCAACCATGGAAGAAAAATACCCTCTATTTCTGCTTAGTACTTGTTGAAACTAAACGCCGTCTTGTCTGGGTTCATATCATTGGTCCGGAGGAGCTCCGTGGATTTCATCGAGCTGTGTTCACCGTGTCTAGCTGGTTTACTACAGCTGAACACTAAATAAACTGATTTTGCTGTGATTTAACTGCAATGAACGGACAAAAAGGGACAAATAACTACGTAATGATGCCGATTTGTAAAAAGTTTGAAATCATGTTTCGTTAGTTCTCTCCGCAAGACGACGAGCAAATTACTTTTAAAATACTTGTTTTCTGAATGGAGCTCGGATCGATCGGTGCTAGGCTAAGTTAACATTGTAGCAGCTCCATCAACACTCAACATAACCGACATAACCTCGGCGTAAATACGGCAGCGTCTTTTTCATTGATTGTACCGTATGGTTTACACACACACATTTATAGTTTATGTAGTTTGGTCCAGCCTCTATTAACATGAGGTATCGTAGAGCTCTGGGTGAACACAGACGGATACAGCATTTATTTACTGATTCATCAACGGCAGGATGTCAGTGATGACAGGAGGAGCATGTCAATCACAAGGTGATACAGTTTTAATTGTGTGTATGGATCAAACAAATGTGATATAACATGTAAATCAGCGAGGTTTAACCTCCTTTCTCTATGTGGAGTCAATGAACAACCATTCAATCCAATTGTCATTTTTTATTTTATTTTAAATTTTGTACTTATTCATTATATCTTTACTGTGTAATTACTTGTTTATTATGCTTGCTTTGTTCTTGTTGTTTTAAACCTATGTGTCTTGTTCGTTTGCACTGTCCACTCTGCTGCGGTAATCCCGCAAATATCCCCAATAATAAAGGGTTAGTTTATCTTACTTCTCAATTTCCACATCTAACCATTCCTGAAGCAGAAGTCACTGCAAAAGAAAGTCCAACGGTCCAAAAGTAAACAGAGAACATACAACATATTATCCAAAGTCAGATGCATCTTTAATGCCTAAACAACAGTACATAGAAGGTTCCTCACTCTCTTTTCAGACACAGCTGAACCTACTTCTGTGATTTACATGGCTGTATTGAATATTAATGACTATACTCCTGTGGTGCAGTAATGATGCAGCTTTTAAAGTTGCCATTACATTTCTTTTGATGTTGACTGCATGACCCATTTTCAAAGGTGCAATGTGTAAGATTTGGCCAGAATTTAGTTTTAAATAGTAAAAAGAAAAGAACTGCCATTGTGAAGAGAGTGGGAAGACGTTACTGTGTTGTAGTTCTGTCAAAGACGTCTGTGTGTTGTGTTGCAGAGATATCGAGTGAAATGAGTCATTTTCTCATATACTTCTACACAACCAGAGGAGTCGCCCCCTGATGGACACTAGAGAGAATGCAGGTTTTAAGACACTTCACCTTTGGCTTCACTTGGCAGAACCAGAGGTTGCCGCTTTGGTGTATGCTGGTGGAATTTGAGCTATTTGCTAAATTAAGGTCTGTGTCGTTTTTATCGATGCACAAACTGCTCTACCTCAGCTGATATTTGGAATTGGTTTCAGAGGGATTTTGCACTAAATTCTTGTAATATTATGGCATAAATAGGAATAGATAGATCCATCCAGCTTTTTGACCAAAGAGCTGTCGGTATCAGCTTTCAAAATTTGTGCAAAAGTCCTGAAAACATGAAACAAGTCTGTGGCTCAGATCCGAACAACAAACCTTTTGTCTGCTGTCCAGGGGCTCCGGCTACAAAATACCCCATTAGTGCTGAGTCTTGACATGAATGAGTGTGTGTGTGAGTGTGTGTGTTTGTATTGATGCAGAGTATCAGTAGTTTGGTACATCATCCACCTTCATTCTCCCCTCTCCTCCTTTCTTTAACGTGCTGTTGCTAAGATACCAGCCGCTCATCTTTACTCCTCCACACACAACCAGCCCTTGTGTGTGTGTGTGTGAGAGAGAGAAAGATGTTTCTCCCAACCTCCTGACTATCCTTGACACACACACACACACACACACACACCTGTATAAATCATACCTCCACAGTCACCTTAAAGGTCAGTTTGAAAGGTGTTTTTTTTCCCTCCCACTCGCCTGCAGACACATTCCCGCCTCCTTCAACCTGGAGACAAATTAAACAAGAGCGTCACAACTGACCTGAGAGCAGCTGAGATGCTTCAAACGACAACATTTACATCCCATAACTCATTAAACAAAATGCCACCGTACACCAGTTCTCCATTAAAATGTTTGTCTAAAGACACTCAGCAAGTAGAAATCCAATACGTGGAGATAAAAACTCCCATGAGGCTTTGACAGCGAGCGAGTGGTGAAGGCTCATGGGATATATTATGCTAATGAGTTGTACTGTCCTCTGTAAACATTGTAAACCTGAGTTTATGATCTCAATCTCTAGTTTCAAGTCTTCTTCAATCGAGCATGATGTTCATTTAGTAAATGATGGTCCATTTAGAGTCAAACAGGCCATAAAGCAGGGGGTGCTTTAGGGCGGGGCTACCTTGTGATTGACAGGTCTCTACCAGAGATGTATACGGCGTCTCTACGTCACTCATTCCAAATATGGTCACTTCCGTTTATCGTTTGCAAAAAAAGCAACATGACAACGGCCGTAATCCAAGATGGCGACAGCAAAATCGCCAAACTTGAGGCTTCAAAACATCGGTCCACAACGGGTGACGGTGACCTCGTGCACTTCTTATAGATGGTCTTTGTGATACACCATTAGCAGAGTAAAACATCTAGTTAAAATGACACAAGCGCCCTTCAACAAATAATTAACTTTCAAAACAAACTGCTCTTTGTCAATTGATCAGCTTGTTTGCAGAAGACACAGTCTTTTGTTCTAAACATTGAAACAGCACTGATGTGTCGCCCAAATCTTCCTAGTTTTAATAATCACTGAGTTATTAATGTTGCTTATGAGGAAACACGCCCCAGAAAACCATTGATCACATGGGCTCAGTAGTCGTGTAATATTTACCAAGAGACTAAAGGCTGTAGAAAATATCCACCTCGTGCTCAGACTCTCTCTCTCTCTCACACACACACACACACACACACTCAGACACTGTAGGGAATGCTGGTGTTTGTCTGTACACATTAGTACCCATGTGTGTGAGTGTGCAGATGCCTGCAGCACATTAGATGAGAGGGATACCTCTCAAAATAGAGCTGTTCTGTGGAGAGACACTTTCTGCTGGCACGGGAAAAATTTCGCCTAATTTTAGTTTTTTGTGTTTTTTTTGCCAGGGAAACGAGAGCGCGCTGATCTGGAAGGCGAGTCCCAGCGCTGCTGAGCGATGACTCACTTCAGTCAAATAAACAACAGCGAAACTATCTGTTTATGTGGACCGTCCGCGCACTTGATGTTAGTTGCCAGTTGGATGTAGAAATTGGGGAATATTTTGCTTTTTATGCACCTAAAAATGTTTTGGAGGCATCTAGTTTTTACTTGAGGCTTTTTTTTAAAGAAAATGTTTGCATTTTTCTTGTTGGTTGTTGTCCAACAGCTTTAGGCACCTCTCAGCCACGACTGTTGCCTCACTTGTTTTTATTTTTATTCTGCCTCCAGCCTCTTATCACCCACCATACATTTCTGAGAAATATCCCAGACCTGCTGTTCTCCGCCTGATGCCCGCCCGACATTCCCACCCAGTGTTGAAACTACTTTAGGGGGTGAGATATTAATCGGGGGTGGTAGGTAGGGTGTACTACACCAGCCCGGACTCGTTGCCAAGTCGTTACCACTGACCTGTAAGATATTACCTCTGAATATTTACCTCTGAGATGTAGTGGAGTAAAAAGTACAATATTTACCACTGTGATGTAGCGGAGTAAAAAGTACTATATTTACCTCATTCAAACAGTTTTCAACCAGAAATCAACGTTGAAATCCCAGTTGGTGCTCACTGGGAGTTGTCACTCTCACAGATTAAAACACTGACGTTAACGTTAACACTTGGCTAACACTCACTGGTTGTTGTTTTTTTAAATTGTGAGTAATGTTACTTTTATTTTTGTGACTTAAAGAACTGTTTTTATTTAATAGTGTTAGCCCACACTGCTGTAGCTACAAGCTAACGTTACTAACTAGCAGCCTTGCCCGCATCGTGAGCAGCAAACAATGATGGTGCTCATTTCGGTTTGCATTATTGAAATAAATTAATTCCAAGTACTTACAAAGTATGTCGTTAGCGTGAAGCCTCACTTTTATACCGTCAGCTCATTCACTTTGCTCTGCAAGTCCTGTGCTGAGTTTCCAGACCTGTGCTACTTTAAAAGTTTTAGAAGAATTTCCTGCGCATGTGTGTTCCAGCAGTAAACACACTCATATTATACATGAATGTACAGACAGAATATCCTCTGCCCTCATTACGATGTCCTGGGAGCTTCTTGTCGACAGCAGACAGTCTATAGTTCCATATTTATGACATTTTGTATGAAAGATCAAATGCCTTGAAATCACGTCTTTGTGTAGAACACCTTTCACCGACCAGTGTTACTATGATTTTGGAGAATTACGTTCACGGTAACCAATATCGTGTCTCTTTCAACCTACAACTGAACAAACCATACAATTTTTTAAACAAATTTGTCTTTTAAGACATGTTGATGTTGCAAACACATTTTTAGCTGGGTGAAAAGACAGTGAAAAGAGGTCTTAGACGTTCAGATCAAATTTCAACTAGTTTTCAACTATAAATCAACGTTGAAATCCCGGTTGGTGCTCACTGGGACTTTTCACTCTCACAGATTAAGATTACACATTGACGTTAACGTTAACATTTGGCTAACACTCACTGGTTGTTGTTTTTTTAAATTGTGAGTAACGTTACTATTACTTTCGTGACTTCAAGAACTTTTTTATTAAATAGTACCCAGCGAGCATTTTTCCGTTTAAAAGACATCTATGGCCACCGTTGAAAAGACGTTCAAAGTTGGTTCAAAAGATGTAGTGGAGTAAAAAGTACAATATTTATCTCTGTTTTTTTAATCAAGTAAAAAGTACAATATCTACCTCTGAGATGTAGAACAATAAAAGTACAATATTTACCTCTGTGATTTAATCAAGTTAAAAGTACAATATTTACCTCTAACATGTGGTGAAGTAAAAAGTATAATATTTAATTATTGATAACCACCTCTGTACCGCCACCTAGCGTCTGTCAGAGTGGTATCTGGCCAATCCAAAGACAAAGATTGTAACCAATTAAATCTATACACAATGGTGACTGGCTCCGCCCACTTACTGTCTAAAATAAATACTTCTCGCGAGGGAGGAGGTAAAAGATTTGCAAGCAGAAGAGCAGTGATGGAATTCACATGTTAGGGATCCATTTGCGCTCTCGGATTTTGACAGTGATTTGCCTTCATAGGCTCTCTCTCTTTGGGCATTTGAGACCGTACAGTAGCTAGTGGGCCTTTAAAAAAACCAAAAAAAAACCCTTTGTGAAGTGGAGAGCCCATGTTACGTCCTTGAGAACTTCCAGACTCTCAGACCAAATGCTGCTGCTGTGAACTCTTCAGGGTCACAGTGGGCCGCTATGCTGCCTATGAAAAGACAAACTAGCTGTCTGTGTTGCTGTCTGTTTTACCGTTGAAATGACAGCTACTTGTCACTCTGACAGATTAAGATTATACATTAAAAACATTAACTCATGGTTAACACTCACTGGTTGTTGTTTTTTTTAAATTGTGAGTAATGTTACTTTTATTTTTGTGACTTAAAGAACTGTTTTTATTTAATAGTGTTAGCCCACGCTGCTGTAGCTACAAGCTAACGTTACTAGCTAGCAGCCTTGCCCGCATCGTGAGCAGCAAACAATGATGGTGCTCATTTCGGTTTGCATTATTGAAATAAATTAATTCCAAGTACTTACAAAGTATGTCGTTAGCGTGAAGCCTCACTTTTATACCGTCAGCTCATTCACTTTGCTCTGCAAGTCCTGTGCTGAGTTTCCAGACCTGTGCTACTTTAAAAGTTTTAGAAGAATTTCCTGCGCATGTGTGTTCCAGCAGTAAACACACTCATATTATACATGAATGTACAGACAGAATATCCTCTGCCCTCATTACGATGTCCTGGGAGCTTCTTGTCGACAGCAGACAGTCTATAGTTCCATATTTATGACATTTTGTATGAAAGATCAAATGCCTTGAAATCACGTCTTTGTGTAGAACACCTTTCACCGACCAGTGTTACTATGATTTTGGAGAATTACGTTCACGGTAACCAATATCGTGTCTCTTTCAACCTACAACTGATTAAACCATACATTTTTTAAAACAAATTTGTGTTTTAAGACATGTTGATGTTGCAAACACATTTTTAACCGTGAGAAAAGACGGTGAAAAGAGGTCTTGGACATTCAGATCGAATTTCAACCAGAAATCAACGTTGAAATCCCAGTTGGTGCTCACTGGAACTTTTCACTCACAGAATAAGATTACACATTCAAAACATTGACGTGAACGCTTGGCTAACACTCGCTGGTTGTTGTTTTTTTTAAATTGTGAGTAACGTCACTATTACTTTTTTGACTTAAAGAACTTTCTTATTTAATAGTACCCAGCGAGCATTTTTCCGTTTAAAAGACGTCTATGGCCACCGTTGAAAAGACGCTCAAAATTGGTTCAAAAGTGAAGGTTTTTTCAATGACTATGTGAAGACGTTGATTAAACATTGACGTTTAGACCAGATTCAACTGGATTTCCAACACTAGTATTTTTTGGCCTTGACATTGTGCTAATAATAGTATATCATTTTAGGAGGTTCACTAAAAATCGGATCCACATTCTTAGTTGAAGCCAATATTGCAAATGTGTGATTTTAAACATCACCATGTTTTAAACATTGAAATGCTCACAGTTAAATATGTAGTAATAGCAACCTCTCCAACATAGTTAGCAGCATAAAATGATACTAATGGTGCTAATTTTGGTTTGCATTATTGGAATCCAGTAGTTCAAGTACTTACAAAGTATTTCGTTATCGTGAAGCCTCACGTTCATTCCGTCAGCTCGTTCACTTCCCTCCGCAAATCTGGTGCCGAGTTTCCAGACCAGTACAACTTTCATAGTTTTAGAAGATTTCTGAGCCTAAGTTCCAGCAGTAAACACACATATTTTACATGAATATACAGACAGAATGTACACTGCTCTCATTACGATGTCCTGGGAGGTTCTTGTTGGCAGCACACAGTCTATAGTTCCATATTTATGACATTTTATATGAAAGATCAAATACGTTGAAATCACGTCTTTGTGAAGGCAAGGCAAGTTTATTTGTATAGCACATTTCAACAACAAAGCAATTCAAAGTGCTTCACTTAAAACCATTAAAAGCATCAAAACATAATGCAAAAGAAAAGGAGACCAGGAGTGAAGACCACATTTCACCGACCAGCGTAATATGATTTTGGAGAAATACGTTCAAAGTAACCAATATCGTGTCTCTTTCAACCTACAACTGAACAAGTTGTGCATTTTTTTCCAGGGTGCGTTTGCACAATCCCACGTGAAATATTTCATCTGTTGTAAAGCCACGTTTAAAGTAGTCTTCTATGTACTCACAATCCATTTCCTATGACTGTTGTGTTTAAGTAACTCATAACTTCGACTTTCTATCTCATAATTTCGACTATGGGGATATTTTATATATATATATATTTTTTTAAACTTCTTTTTTTTGACGGATTTGCGGGCCACATAAAATGACATGGCGGCCCGCCGGATTTGGCCCGCGGGCCTTGAGTTTGACACCCCGTATTAGACGTTCAGACCCAATTTCAACCAGTTTTTAACCAGAAGTCAACATTGGTGCTCACTGGGATTTGTCACTCTCACAGATTAAGATTATACATTAAAAACATTGATGTTAACGTTAGGCTAACACTCACTGGTTGTAGTTTTATTTTATGGCGAACACTCACTGGTTGGTGTTTTTTTTAAATTGTGATTAACGTTACTATTACTTTTGTGACTTCAAGAACTTGTTTTATTTCAGTGTACCCAGCGAGCATTTTACCGTTTAAAAGACGTCTTTGGCCACCGCTGATAAGACGTTCAAAATTGGTTCCAGGTGGTCTTGGTCTTAGAAGTTCGGACCAAATTTCAACCAGAAATCAACGTTGAAATCCCAGTTTGTGCTCACTGGGTAGAAAGTAATATGTACTACTTCAACTTTATTATTCTGACACTTGATAGATTATTTTAAGGTCAGGTAGCTGTCATAGAGAAAACGTTGAAAAGTTTAATTTCAACATAGTTTTCTTTCTCTGTAAAGACTTCATGAACATAAACATAGTTATATGTAGCTATTTAATATCTAGATTTCATTTCTACTAATGAAATAAAAGTTAAATATTTCATACTGCAGTATGAAATATTTAATATTTAGCTATTTAAGCTAGTAATGCCACCTTGGTCGCCATTAAAATAAGGCAACAAAACAAGAATTTGTAATCCAGTAATCCATTCTGTAAAAGAACTGATCATTTATTTGTTTGAACTTTAAGGGGGACACAATCATTACTATTTACGCATTCATAACACATTCAGGTTATTTATCTATTGGAATTTTTTTTTTTTTTAACACTCAAAGAAATACACAAAGAGAAATTCAACATTTAAAAAAACGATTCTGAAAAACTACACCAGTGACTCAAACTTCCCCTCACATCATCTTAAACAACAACATACAGTTACAATACAGGTCTTGTCAGTCAGGTCATGACCACAAAGGAGATTGAAGTATATCGGAGAGAGACCCATGAGAGGTGGTCTAGGCAGCCCTCCTCTCCAGTGACTCAAATTGAGTGTAACCATCACATCTACATCACAGGTACATCACATATTAGGAGATTACAGCTTTCTTGAGCTGTGCATTACTTTCACCTTGTTGCTATCATCCATAGCTTGCTTGATCACTGCCACCACCAGGTTCACCAGCACAAACTGGGCCATGATCACAAAGGAGGTGAAGTATATTGGAGACACCCATGAGAGGTGGTCCAAGCAGCCCGATCCACGCTGAATGGAATTCTTCTCGAGGGTGCTGCAGTTGTGACTGAAAGATCATGTTAATCAAGAATGCCTGGTCTTCGGCATTCAAAAGCTAGGTCAGTCATGTCGAGACATTTCACACTTCTCTGTGTCTTGGACAAGAAGAAGCATCGTAGCCTGGCATGCAGCGTGACTGCAGTGAGTCACATTAAAAAGGTAAGGGGGTGACTGTCCCCTTAAGTTATACCCCAGAACCTTGGTTCTGTACTCTTCGTACAGGGTCACTTTGGCAAAAAATTGGCCATCAGAAATTACCATAACTGCATTTTCTTTAGTGGAAGCTGCCTTTACTTTCCCATCCTGGAAGTCCCAGCGTATCACCCTGGGCTGGTCCTCAACCACCACCACACATATATGGAGTGGTGGGGGCTTTGAGTAGGGGGCTTCGGGCTTTGAGGACAGGATTTTTCATTATGCTCCAATTTTAAACAGCACGCCTATTTACCAAATACATTGATTTAACCAGATCATACATTTTGCCCCCTATCCCACATTGTAGAAGTCTGTAATAAAGCCCTTCATGCCAAATAGAGTCGAAAGCATTCTTGAAATCAACAACATTGGTGTACATGTTTGTTAATTAAAGTGTGAAGGGTATATACACGTGGTGCGGTGTTTTGGGAGGAAGCCAATTTGATTTTTATTCAAGATGGAGTGTTCGTCAAGGAAATGTAGTATTCTTGTATTTAGAATACACTATATATACTACATATACATACTACAGAATAATTTACCTAGACAACTGCTGACACAGATGTCAGATGCCACGGTGACTAGGGTCTGATTTGTCTCCACTCTAATGAACGAGGGGAAATGAGCCCTTTGCTCCAGATGTCAGGAAAACATCCCGACTGTAACACGATATTGAACAACTTCAACACTGCACCCTTCATCTCTGGGGTGCTGCATTTGAGCATTTCATTTTTGATGCTGTCTGGACCACAAGCTTTCCTCGGCCCGGGGAGATTTTGTCTGTGTGGTCAATTTATCCCAAGTAATTGGGAATTCAAGGGGGTTAGGGTTGTCTTTAATTGTTTCTTTAATGTTTGGAGTTTTTCATCTGAATTCAACACAAATTTTGATAAGAACAGTGGAGCCTACCTCTCTTAATTCAGGATGGACAGCACTAATGTATCAAACAAACTTAAAGAAATCTATATTTTTAATTTGATTAAATATGGCATTCAGTTGGCAAGTGGCCGTGGTACCAGTGGGTTAAACCCTGAAAGTTTCACATTCAATGCTCGTGATTGTCTGGTACGGAGCCATAGACCAGGGATTTTTTGACATCAGTGCTTCCTCGGTGTCTGGGCGATGATACGTGTGTAGACCTTGTGTGTATTGTGTGTGCATACCTTCGTGATCGCTCCGGTTTCCCGGTGCACACCTGGAGGAGCGTGAGCGGGGCCATGAAATTCACGCGCTCGTTCATGCCCAAGTTGAAGGGGTGCTGGTGGAGTAGTGGAGGCTCTTCTCCTCGAGGTCTCTAGGAGACGCTCCTCTAGAAGATGCTCCTCGACCTCCCTTTCCCCGTCGCTCCCCATGGACCTTTTTAGGGCCCTTCTCTTTCCTGTATGAAATGACTTATTTAAAGGCACATGCAAGTAAACTTTGAGTAGGTCTAACTTTGTGACAAAGCGTGCAGCTCCAACCCGGTATATGCCGTCTTCTTAAGAGTAGTGGACACCTTATCTAGAGGTAACTCAGAAGTTACAGAAGGATCAGGATCAGACTCTAGACCAGGGGTGTCCAAACTTTTTTCACTAAGGGCCACATACAGAAAAATATACGAAGGGCTGGGCACACTCACTAAAGGCGTGGTATATCGCCTCACTTCTAGCGTATTAAAGTTAGCAAAATCAATCAAATGTAGGTAAATAGGGTTGGCAGCTCATTCTCAAAACAGCAGGCTCTGATTGCTTCATAGTCATGATGGTGATCCCCTTCACAGCCACTGTATGAAGGGGGGAAAATGCCAGATCTGCCAACCAGAGGGGTTCACTCAGCTCATGAAGATGTCGGTCCTTCTCTTTCAAAAACTGGTCGATTTCTCATCCCATCGCCAAGCTGGACTGTCTTGGCACAGAGGACTTCTTGCTGGATGATACAGTGCATTTTAACAGCCTCACCTCCGCTCTCTGGCACCGTGGCGCACGCCACAGAGGCCATTCCTTTTGCTCCCGCCTTTCATAGCTGGAGCCCCATCCGTTGTAAGTCCACACAGCGTGTCCCATTAAGTCCCATCTTGTCAATCGCATCTGACACAGCTTCAAAAGTGTCCCTACCCGTTGTGCTCTTTAGCAGCTCCTCCGTAATGAAAAAGATATCATCAACTCCCCGCAGAAAAATCAACAGCTGTGCGGTGTCTGTTGCGTCTGTGCTGTCATCGCACGCTATCGAGTAAAAATCCAAAGCGCAAGCTTTATCCGACACGTGATGGTTAGCTGACAAGTCTTTGATTCGCATCACAACTGAATTCCTGCATTTTTTCTACTTGGACTTTAGTGAGGCACTGTTTTATGAAGTCAGCCTCTGATGAGTTGAACTACCTCATAGCTGCTATTGTGGCTTTTTCTTGTGTTTTGTTAGCACAGAAAAAATACTGTTGTGGAGCGATCTGGCTAGCTGCCATCTGCTCAACTTTCTGTTTCTGGACCGGGACTCTTTAAGTCCGTTAGTTTTTGCTGCTGGATTCTTTGCTGTTCCAGACAGGTACAGAGCGCTCCGATCGCCTCCACCGCCCAGACCTCTCACCAGGTTGTCAAGTTTGCCGTTGATTTCTTGTCCCAAGTGATTCATTTCCTGTCTCAGGCAGTCATTGTCCCCCTTGAGATCGTTTATTAGCTCCTTTATCGCCCTAATTATGTCTCCGGGATATATGCTCGTTCCGGGGCTCCGCCGGCCTTCAGCTGCTTCACTTTGATTGCTAGCTTGATCTGCTTCGATGTTGCTAGCTTTCGCCGCCGAGGTGCCTTTATCTTGAGTTTTGGGCATTTTTTCTTCTCCTTGATGACTTCTGGTGTTTCTTTTCCCACTCATCTATCCCTTTCACTGATAAATATCGATTTTACGAGTTTTTTCGTGGGTAAATCGCGATATATCTGGGAGCACGGTTTCACTCTGCGTCTAACTACTCCATGGTCAAACCGAAACCACTGCCAACATATTTCACATATAAATCTCCCCGTCACAATACTGACACCTCGCGCTCACTGCACAGCGGCAGCTCAGTGATGTACAGAATGTTCACACAATGTAATTAACACACATAAATACTCATATTACACACAAATATTCTCATTCCCCTCTATTGTTAACTTTGTGCTACAACTCAGTGGCTAAAGCACCACGAGGGCTATGCTACGGCACAGAGCTAGTAGCACGCGGCTAACGGCTAATGGCGGCAAAGTGCTCAGATGTTCAGAACTCACCGAGAAAAGAACAGAATAAAATGAGGGTCCGGTTTTCTCAGGTCTTTCAATATCTGAACTATTACTTGTTCAAATAGTTTCAACACAAAATGTGTAGTATTTCATTGCGTGTCTCTCTAGCCTGAGCGAAGGAGGCGGGCCGTTTTGCACCAATAAAAATCACTTATTCAACCTTTCTTCCAATAGAACACTTACAAATGCAAAATAAGACCTTTGAGCTAAAACTAAATGGTAAATTAAATACAGAATAAAATAAAAGATGTGGTCATTTTTCAAGTAAAATAATGATCATGAAAGGAGATAATCCTAAATATTATATATTTTCCAATGGGCTACAAGGACAATTGGTCTGCATGATCCAGGATGATCAACTTCTTTGCCAGGTTTCAAAATGTGAATGACCACTGCACGCTTCCACTGTTTTCCTCTCTTCCCTGCCGCTCTTCTTACTACACAACTGTGCTCCATCGTCAGCCCAGACATATACCGCTGATCCATAGGCTCGAAAAGTTCCAGTTTTGTTTCGTCGCTTCACTTCACAGAATCCCAAAACTTCTGTGGCTTAATAATTTGGTTTTGAACATATTAGAGCCAACTTTTCTTGTGCTTTTGGGTCAGTAGTGGTGTACGTCTTGGAGTTCGGACATGGAGACCTTCAGCATTTAGTATGAAACTGAAACCTCAGTGCCCGCTGCCACCAAGTCTTGCTGCAGGTCTTTGGCGGTCACTCGAGGGCTTTTGGCCACCTGCCTCCTCAGAAATCTGGTGGCAGTTGTCGATTTCTTCCTCTTTCTGCCACGTCCAGGTAGTGTAGCCAGTGGTCCTTTAACTTTGAACTCAAAGTCCACCAAGGCTTGGTTTCAGAAAAGGTCCTGGAAGATTTTAGAGTGGCCATCACAGTTGCCTGACTTAAAGCCCACAGAAAATCCAAGAATATTAGAGAGCTGGAGGCCACTGCATATGAGGAATGAGCTATGGTACATGAACCACGGTGGTGTTGTGATATAATGTTACATTTGGAAGAAGGTCTTTCTAACATCTTATACCAAGATATTATTTCATGGTTCAAGCATCCTCCTCTCAGTCTAGGCAGCATCTTAAAGAAGAAATTACTTTTAGTGGTTCAGTTCAAATGTGACTGTGAAACGAGAATTCATGAGTTCTGATTACAGAGAGATTTTCCCAAATCTGCAGTACATTAAAACTAATATCTGGGAAACTCTACTATAACATGAAACAGTTATGACGATTCTGTAGCTAGATTACATACATTTGGTGAATCAAGCTTTCGAAATACGAACGTTATTAAGTAGGTTATCTGGAGCTCAAACAATAAGTTGGCTCATCGATTAAAAAAAATAAATTATGATAATCAAGACATTAATAAACATTAATACTCAACAACACATACAACCAATAAGTTGTCTCCTTTGACATTTTTCATTATTTATAAAAACATTTCATAGACTAAGTTGTGAATTAATACATTTTTAAAAAGTGATATAATAATTATTAGATAAGATAAGAATAATCAATGACAAGTAATATTACTGATCCTCATTGAGGAGAATCCTGTCGATGATATCACAACAACATTCAGGCTCCCTCATGTGGCTCTAAGGTGAACTGCACATATTACTGTTAAATAAAAGACTTGGTGAAATTCTTGGAGTTCAGTATGTTCTGATTTTTAGAGTGATATCTAACATGTAAAAACCTTTGACTCGTCGTTGACATGTCTTGAGATGTACTCTTGGTTTTTGGCCTGTATACAGAAGATTAGTTTCCTCTCATCTCATCTACTTTACCAAAATCCAAATGCACTTATCGGACAATTCTGAAGCTTAAAGTTTGTGCTCCTGTGGGTTTAAACTTGGGCTTATCTGCAAGATTATTTGTTTTTCCTCTTAACACCAAAATCCAGGATGTATCCACGCCTACAATTAGTTTTTTTCCCCAACATAAACACCGTGCAGCATGTTCAACGCGTAGATATTTGAAACGTCTCACGTGCAGCAGGAGTCAGGAGCTTGTTTCTGACCTCCTGTACAAGCTGAGGCTGCAGACTCAGTTCTGTTCAGCAGGTAGAACACAGAAGTCATTCATGTGTGCGAGGAGAGAAAAATAAACACACGCTGCTTTCAAAACATGTTCTCCTCAGAGGGTTCTAACTAAATTCTTTCAGCGGGTGGAGGGCCGACTTCCCGTCTGCAGGGAAGCTTTTCGGGTATGAGGAAAAAGTTATTAATGGTAGTTACGAGAAGTCCATCAGCTTGGGAACTCCCTGTCTATACAAACACAACAATTAACACTGACACACTTCCAGGTGAAAGGTATGCAGTAGATTATTATGAGTTCCTGGGTACTTTAATAATTACCGACTAATTCATTATTAACAGATAAATGTCTGTGAATCGACATTCTGACCACTTTCCTCATGAGTCATTGCTGGTTATGAATCAGCCACTCATCTGACCTCTGGATAGTCTCTCTGCAAATGAGATTTCTTCTCCATCGAATTTTGGATTATTGCAGAAAATAATCTCTGTCAAACAAAAGTTTATAATACTCACACATTTAGTTCAAGACAATCTTGACAAGTGAGCTGCACTTTCATGATGTTTGAAGTGTAGCATAAAAAGCTAACGTTAGGCTGTAAAGGAACTCCACCACGGTCACATGACTTCACGTCTCCTCCACTAAGATAAAGGAGGACTAGTGTTCTAGTGAGGACGTCCAGTCGTCTCATTTATAATAATAATAATAACTTTATTTATACGGCACCTTTTAAAAACAGTTTTCAAAGTGCGTTGACAGATAAAGCAGCAAAAGCAAAGCAATAATAACATTTTGTAAAATAATTTAGTAAAATCAACAAATAAAAATGAAACAGAAAAGCGACGACATCACATAAAAGCCAGTTTGTAAAAATGTGTTTTAAGAAGTGATTTAAAAGTGATTTAGACTATTTTCTTATCGTAGAACAAAACGTTGAAATCTCTTTATAAACACGTTGATTTGAGACGATGGAACTGGAAGAACAAAAATGCTGACTCATTTCCGGGTTTTAGGAATCATACCTCCTTCTATTGTGGAGCTTAATGGGGAGTTTTCTCTCCGCTCAATACACTATTGTTTCACAAAACCCTTTTTTCCCCTTAACCATATTTGAAGTCATTTTTCAAAACAAAATAGAATTTCATCTAGCCCTTACAGGTTCGCCTCGGTCAATTTCTCCCATGCAAACTTCATCAAACAATAGCCTTCATTGTTCATGACTGCAGCACTTTTCATGAACAGAAAGTGACCTTTTTCTTTGTGTGAATGAGGAAATGTCTGCTGATCCCCGAGGATTCTGTCTCCATCGCTGTGGGTGGCTTCAGTTCAACGCTGATGAAGACAGAAGACCACCTACACCAATATAATCTGCCTCAAAAACAGCCTCTGACACGCGAGTAACGTACAGCTAACCGTTATTCTTATGTCACTGCAAAACAGCTAGCTGAAAAATTTGTTGAACAATTTAGTAATTTCCCTTGAACCCTGCGTCCAGCATAAATAGCCCAGTTTGTAGCCACACCTCGACTCAAACCCTCTCGACAAACAAAATCGAAACATCTCAGAGTGAATGTGGGACAGGTCCGAGTGTCTCTGAGGCCCGGTCCAGGTGGTTCAGTCACTGCACACTATAAGAGAACAAGTCCAACCCTCTGGAGCGATGCATTCCCCCCGTTCCTGGATAAGAAACTGAAGTGGAACATATATGTGTGTGTGTGTGTGTGTGTGTGTGTGTGTGTGTGTGTGCTGCTGTTGGAAATGGATCGTTCCTGTCATTATGTCCCACTTAAACTCAACCTGGACTCCCTTTATAAGTTAAGTGGGGGGGGGGGGTCATTTGCGTCCGTAACACATTCAGGTGTCTGTAGTTGCACATGTTGCTGCTTCCTGTTCTCAGTGGTACCTGATGAGTGAAAGAGCAGCTTTGTCTTCAGTTTTCTTTTCTTTTTTTAAAGGAGTGAAAGTGAGTTAAAGGTGGTGAGGCGTGAGATGTGGTGACGGCAGGATGTAATTATATATACTGTTTTTGTTAAACAGACTGATCAATTAGGAGGTGATGATGGATACAAAGAAATACTACACAGAGCAATAAAGTTATTAAAAGCTTGTGTCTTTAAAAGCAGTGCATTAAATATGAACCCCTGTAGAAATGCAGTAGTATAAATTGTATATATTGTGATTGTATGTACAGTAAATACAATGTTGTGTTTCATCCGATTCAAAAGCTCATGTCTGATTATTCAAAGAACATCATTACCTCATTTCACGGCACGCAGGGCGTGTACCGTTCCACCCGCTGGCATACATGAGTCAAGTATGCCAAACAGCCCCAGTTACGTTTCCTTCAAAATAAAAGCAGAACATTTGCCCAATTTGAAAAATATGTACTAGAAATGACAGAGCATGTTGAAAGGTGACAACAACAATGATCTCTGTATTTTTGTTTTCTTTTGCTTTCTTTAGCCCTATTAGTTCTATTTGTTTTAACAGACACCAATATGAAAAGTGTCATTGGCGCTGACCACCCGGAGTGAGACGGGGTAGAGAGAGACAGTTAAGATCAGAATGTTCTCAGACTGTAATATGTTCTTGCAGGAGGTCCAGTGTTTCTGACGACGTGTTATTTAGGCCAAAGACTAGCTGGGGTCGCCAAATAAAGTTCGCAGAATTCCTTCCATGGTCTTTAATTTAACATTTCTATCTTCAGTGCACCTGTGAGCCACATTAGGGAGCCTGAATGTCCCTATCGTTCTGATAATTGTTGCCTACTTTTATTATTGATCGAATATAAAAGGCTTACATTATGTTTGTTTGACTGATGAGAGAGAGAAAAAAATTTAATTTCAGTTAAATGTATTTATTTGGTCTCATTTATGAAGTATTTAACGTGTGTTTATGTTTTCAACAACACGTGCTTAAAACAAAGTTGTGATTTATCAAACGTATACATCTCTTCTAAATGGCTGATTTACCTGTTCTAGATAATATGAGGTGATGCAGAAATGACAATAAAATGTCAAACATTTATTTAGCCTAAAATCCACTCTTCTCATTATTTATAGATATGGCAAAGATATTAGAAAACACGTATCTAGGCTGTAGGTTTTACGTGTTTTTTTTTTACATTTACAGTGACTCAGCTCTACTTGGATGCATTTGAATGCTTGGTTTCACTTTCACAAACATTGAATTCCATCATGTGAACTCCTTTAACCCAGCAGCACACTGTGCGTGACTCAACCACACTTTGCAGAAATCTTTGAAGCAGCAGTCTGCTTTTATTTTGAAAGCAGCACACCTCATACCTCACTGTGAGCAGCGTGACGGTGTTCCCCTCAGAGGTGTGACAACCAGACCTGGTCCCAGTCTCTTTGCTCTGCACACGGCCGAGCATCCTCAGCTGCTGCTCACTGGGACTTTTACAAAACTCACAACCCCGGAGCTCAGCTGACCACCGAAAACACACCACCGAAGAAGAGTTTGAAGGTACTTCTCCAACAGGTGGGCGAAATACTTTGTTTTATTCTTTTGTTTTGGCATATTTTATGAGGAAATGCAGAAGTTATGAAAAGGTTGTTTCCATCACCTATGTGCTTTATTAAAACAGTGTTGTCTTTTTAACCTTAATATATGCTAATTCATATCCTTGTGATGTTATTTTAAGACCCTTTATATTGTAAAAATCTTATTCTAAAAAGCTGGATTATGTTTGAGTCTACTTATTCCATCGTCTCTACTTGTGCTCATAATCAGTAACTCAGTATCATATCTGTGTAATTTATAGAATACTAATATTAGAATAAAAATACAGTTCACAATAGCTAAAAAAACAAACAAACTAAAACCAAATTTGAACCAAATCTGAAAAACACAATCACTTGATACGAGACAAACAACGTCATATCAAAGTATATTGTTTGGTAAAGTACCATAAAGGCGGTACAACTCACTACGGAGTACCACAGACTTGTATATTTAAGTTAATTATAAAATGAAACTAAAATGAAGATAAAAGATCATTAACATATTCTACATCCCTGTTACAGGAGTATTATTATTAGGGAGTTGTGTCTAATTAATTAAATGGACAGTTTACTTCTGACTGTAAATAATCAAACGTGATGAAATCAAACTTTGAGACTCATGTAGAGAGCAAAACACAAACAGGTGAGGATTAAAGCTCCGTCACGACCACACACCTTCGGCCCTCGACTCCTCCCATCGTGTTTCACACTCCTCCGAGTGTCCGGCCTGAATGTCAGCAGTGTGGAGACGTGATGGAAAGGCTGCTGTTTACACAGGCCCTGGTGTCGTCAGAGCTGCCATAATAGGGGCTTCAGGGGGAACAGATCTGGTCTTATGGGCCCCCGGTCTCTCTGGGAGTGGACCTCGCCAGCGGCTGAATGAGCTCAGTGTGGAGTCGGCTCACTCACACCGCTGCTAATGAACTGTCACTGAAGTCCAGACACCGCAGCTCAGTCCTGGAGAGACACTCCCTCCAGGGTTTCAAACACTTTTCACAGTGTGAGAAGAAAAATAAAGAGGCGTTGAAGAAGCTGGAAAGTGAAAGTTGGATGAATGAGAAAATGACTCTACTTCTCTCTTGATTCATTCCCTCAGTAAACATTGTAAACATGAGTTTATGGTCTCAATCTCTAGTTTCAAGTCTTCTTCAACACAGCATGATGTTCATTTAGTTAATTATGGTCCATTTAGAGTCATAAAGCAGGGGATGGTTGAGGGCGGGGCTACCTTTGTGATTTTTACCTTGTTCTGTCTGCCAGGTAGAAATCAGGTGAGGTGATGGGAGGGACGTCGTCCCGTCTCTGTGAGCAATTTGTTCACGACGTAGAAAGTTGTGTTGTGTTTCTGCAGCTCAGAAAACTTTGTGAGTTTTCAATTCTTCAGTCTGCATGTCTTAACTATCAGAGGAAGTATTTAGCAGTAGTCTAGTCATCTCATGTGCAGAAGTGGAGGAAAGTACTCCATCCTGGAAACAAAATGTTGTCGCAGTCAGTTTCTCACTGAGTGAGAATTTTTTCTGCCGAAGTTCGAACAGCTTTGGTTGTTTCCATAGACTGCATTTAATGAGTGGAAGTAGTAAAGCATAACCCAGAAACTGTCATCAGATTGTAATCCTAATCTGTGCAAGTAGTCCACAGAACATAGTGTGTTGTAGCTGGGAAGCTACATTTCCAGGGGCTTAAACCTTAAGATTTGAAACCAAGTTTTCAGAGGCTTTAAAAGAATCAAGTAAAGGTAACAAACAATTATTTTGTTGTTATTGTGCTGAGACTGAAGATCAAGGCCGTGTCCTTCAGTGCATTTTTTTTATCAATGATGTGATCTGAACAAATACACAAACCGAATTTGGGAACTTTCAGTGTGGAAGGAGGGAGGTGCAGGAAGTGTTAGTCAGATGGAATAACAGCAAACATTTACTCTTGTTGAAAGAACTGGAGCGCCTTGTTTTCCTGTGACGAAATAAGAGCGCTGGCTGTTAGAGAGAGTTGTAGTCACTGGACCTGGACCTGGACATGTTTTATTTTGGGAAATGTCGTTGCTGTGTAGCTTTTGCTTTGGAAAACTGGAATCATGTCTGTCTGAGACTCTATAAGTGGAGTTTTGGACTTAAAACAAGATGGAAGAACTTAGAATTTAAGCAACATGAATCATTTGGATTGGACTGTTGTGATTTACAAGGCAAGAGAGGAAGAATGTTGTCAGAACCAGAAGCATATTCATAAAGACAGAGCAGGCATTCAGGCCGGCGTTCAAACTGCTCGTATGTGTTTCCAATGACTAGATGTAACTTCATGGAGGACTTCTATGTGTTTAGTGTGTATTTGTAGCAGGCGGCAACCTCCAGAACAGCCAAAGCTGAAGTATCTTAAAAGCTGCATTCTCTCTAATGTAATAGACCATAAAGCAGAGTACACTTTAGGGCGTGGCTACACAGTGATTGACAGGCAACTGCCGTAATCCAAGATGGCGACAGCAAAATCGCCAAACTCGAGGCTTCAAAACATCAGTCCACAAACCAATGGGTGACGTCACGGTGACTGCGTCCACTTCGTATAGACGGTCTTTGTGATACACCACTGGCAGAGTAAAATATCTGGTTAAAATGACACAAGCACCCTTCAACAAATAATTAACTTTTTAAACAAACTGCTCTTTGTCAATTGATCAGCTGGCATACCACTCCAGGGATAGGTACACCGCAGAACTCCAGTAGCATACACTCCAGGTATTGGTATCTAACCCTGAACAACAGCAGCATACCACTGCAGGGATAGGTACATACCGCTGAACCAGTAGAATAGCATCGGCCACTTTTGGATCTCGCCGTCACTCCCTCAGACGCTGAATTAAAATAACATTATTAAGAGCGAAACCCTGAATTATAGAATCATGAACAGTGTAATAGAACTGCATCACAGTCTAGCTTGTTAACAGGTTTTATACACATTTGTAGTTAATTTGAACTGCATGAACTCACACATGAATGAAAACAATAAGGAGAGAGAACACCTTGAAAGAGGACTTGACTGCAGCGTCTGGCTGGTATCCTCAAACTCTGATGACGAGTGACTGTAAAACAAACAAAATAAAAAATGTAGAAACACAATGTTCTGAACTTCTGGAAAGTTCTATGACATCCAGGATATACACACTTAAAAGAAGCTTTAATTTATTTTTTCTCTCATATGTTAACATATCAGTGCAAGTCTTTGCAAAAAGCGAATACAACAATACCACACAGTTTAAATCAACAGACATGCCTATGTGATGAGCTGATTACGTTAGGTGAAGAAATGAAGCTAAGACAATGGACCACAATGGACTAACGTTCAACACTAAAATGAGTTTAATCTGGTTTTAATGTTGCTCCTGTGATAACACATACTAACGTTACTTTTAGCGTTACCTCAACTGTTCATCGTCTTGAACACGTTGGTGATTTCTGGTCCCCTCTCTCTTTTAATAATCGTCCCGTTTGCGGTCCTACAGTCGGTTCAATAAGAGCACAAGTAAACACGAGTTAGGTTAACGTTACATCTTAACACTGTAATTGGTGATTAACTTTATTTATGTTAACTTAACTTGCTATGTTGTTAGCTAGCTAACTAATTGAGCTCGAACTAGCTAACGTCACAGAGCTAACGTTAGCTCCACCAATATTAGCAACCTGATGTAACGAAACAGACTAAGTGAAACATTATCTGAGATGTTAACAGTTCAATAATCATGAAGACAATGAACAGTTTATTCTATCATCATAACGGACACATTAACCTACAATAGACAGTACGATGTAGATGGATCGTGATTCACTGAACTCGTATAGAGAACCGTATTCACTTCACAAAAAATACTGTATCATGCTGATAAATTACAGTAGTCTGCTGTTATGGTTAATTGACGGCATTGACTGTTAATTTACATACGAGGGATGAACATTTAACTGCATGTTACAGTCATTATGAAATACTGTAAGATACCGTTTTTAATCCACCGTAAATTTACAGCAATTCATTACAGTTAAATTACAAAGATGTATTATGTATTTTATTGTTTTTCCATATTTGTAGTCTATTGTGGTTTAATAATACTAAAAGTTGTATTTTTTAACTACACTGTACATGTAAAGGAGTTGGAAATTAGCTACAACTGACTGTGCAACACATCATTTTCATGCTCTGTATATGGAACTGTATATGTTGAACTACATCGTCCCTATCAAAGAAAATAAATCAGATTCAAACCTTTATTTATTATTATTTTAAAACCATCATTGTTTCATGCACTACTACACTTAAAAGAGATTTTTTTATAAATATAAAACCTGCAGGAAAATAACACTTCTTAGATGACATCTATTAAATTCTTAATGTTCTGTGTTCTGATGATGTTACAAAGAGTTTTTACTGACTTGGATTTTTGCTAATGTTCCTTTATTTAATTTCAGGTAAAACATGATAAGGAGGATTGTGTTGCTGTCTGTGTGTTTACACGCAATCTCAGCAGCATTTGATTACGTTTATGAAGACCTCTCCTCTCTGGGTAAGAAATAATATATAATTATTTTAATTAGATGGTAGAAACATATAAGTGATAAAAATCATTGGAGCTCGGTGCATCTTCTCTTCCATGCATGTCATTGCCATAACCAGCGGTCTAGTCTTTGGAGTGTATTCACCAGAAAACTCTTGCTGGTCTCTTCCACAGACCCAGAGGTTGGGCTGCTGAGTGTAGTCATTCCTCTGGAGGAGCCACAGCTCCCTCTACTGGGAGCCACGTTGGTACTACCCTGTTCCTTTGAGGTGAGTAATCATGAGCTTTTACTTTATGTCGGTTTGTTTTGAAAACCAGTATGTTTTCCCGCTGTATATTTTATATATATATATATATATATATATATATATATATTTATTTATTTATTTATTTATATACTTTAAAGGGACAGTGCACCCCAAAATCCAAAACACATATTTATATTTCTCCTCTTTGTGTTTTCTCAATGGTGTTGTTGTTTCCCAAGTAGGACCACAAGACCACAGACCATAAAGTCATGTTTACATTGTTTACTGAGGGAATAAATCAAGAGAGAAGTAGAGTCATTTTAGACTAGACTTCTATACAACCAGAGGAGTCGCCCCCTGATGGACACTAGAGAGAATGCAAGTTTAAGGCACTTCCGCATTGGCTTCACTTTTCAGAACAGGAGGTTGTAACAGACTGTTTTGAAATTTGGTGAGAAGTTACAAGTTTTTGGCGCAGGTCCAAGAATTATTTTAAAAGATTCTTGACATTACCAGATAGGACATTTCCAAATGATAGATTTTCATATTGTATGACATTGTGGGCTCAAGCTTCACCGTCTACAATCAAACAGCTCACATCCCAATGTATCCTCATACAATCAAGCACGGAAAGTAATCGACAAAAGCCTGTCCGGTTGCATCACTGTCACATACAAAAAAAAAAAAAAATTAGTTCTCAGATGTGAAAAATGAAACTGGTGGTGAACTGTGTTGTTGTTTCCTACGTAGGACCATGTCGTCCAGGACCCTGGAGCTCCCACCATCGCTCCCCTCGCTTATCGCATCAAATGGAGCCTCGTCACCAAAGAAAAAACCACGACTATCTTAGTGGCCTTGCAGGGAAAGGTGCGCGTCAGCGAGAGCTACCTGGACAGAGTTCAGCTGGTGGACTACCCCATGATTTCCACGGACGCTAGCATCAAGATATCCGAGCTGCGGTCCAGTGACACAGGAGTCTACCGCTGTGAGGTTCAGCACGGCATCGAGGACAGCCACGACATTGTCCATGTGCAGGTTCAAGGTGAGAAAATGGCCTACTTGACATAAACTGCCATAACTCTTGAAGTCACGACAAGTGCACAAATCTGCTCCAAGCGATTCAGCAAAATGTGTTGTTATCCTGCCTATAAGTGGCAGGTAGTACTGCCTAGTTTTGTGGTATTGATCATCAAAAGATGATACTTAATTCATTCTCAGTAGAACTAAAGTCCTTGTTTAACGCTGTAGGTATGGTGTTCCACTACCGGGCAATCATGGGCCGCTACACTTTGACCTTTGAAAAGGCCAAGGCAGCATGCAGCCAGAACAGCGCCGTCGTAGCTTCAGCCGGACAGCTTCAAGCGGCCTACGACGATGGACTCCACCAGTGCGACGCCGGCTGGCTCTCTGACCACACAGTCAGGTCAGTTTGTCATATGATGGGCAACAACAATGCTTTACTATATCTATTCATCACAAGTGCTAAAATACTTTGACACTGTTTTACAACTCCAAGAGACCCGCATAGACCAGTTTTTGTCTCTTTTGGGGGGGGACAGGGGATCTTTAGGGGAGACAGCAGGTCAACAGTAGATGCCACATAGAAGATGCAGTGTTCCCATTCTTGTACTCTATGTGCACTTTGAAGTCTCCTCTTAGAAAAGCTTTATGGAAATGGAAAAGTTTGCTAAAACTTCCTAAATTGTACAAAAATGTTTGCATAAAATTTGTTTGGTAGTTGAATTGCAACACGGCTAGTTTGTGCTTGAGAGTTTTTGTTTTGAAAGACATACCGTATTTTGTATTGAAGACACCAAAGCTCATTTCCATTTAACCGAAGGTACCCGATCCGTGATTCTCGTGCGAACTGCTTTGGCGACAAAGAGAATCTGCCTGGGGTCAGAACATACGGAGTGAGGGACCTCAGTGAGACTTATGACGTCTACTGCTACACTGAGAATATGACAGGTACACTGAGATCAACACCGCAATGATTCTGTCTGTGATTGTTGTGGGAATTCTCTTACATTTTCAGGTTTGGGGACGTTAATAAGCTCAATCCTTATTTTACTCATTTACTTTAATGGACCTCTCTTATTTGATACAGGCAGAGTTTTCTACACCGCTTCTGCAAAAAAGTTCACCTACTCTGAGGCGGTGGAGGCGTGCTCCGATCAGGTAGCTCAGTTGGCCACTACTGGTCAGCTCTACCTGGCCTGGCAGGGTGGGTTGGATGTCTGTAACGCCGGCTGGCTGGGAGACAGGAGCGTCCGCTACCCCATCAACACCCGTCGGCCGCAATGTGGAGGGGGTCTGCTGGGGGTGCGAACTGTTTACCTCCACACAAACCAGACAGGTTACCCACTTCCTGAGTCCCGCTACGGCGCCTTCTGCTACACAGGTGGGCCATCGTTTAGAAAAATTCCCCCTTAATCAACAAATACATGACACTGACACTAAAGTCTGGGGTGGCGGAGGGAGCTGTGAAAGTATCTTTGAGCTCAATATTTAGGTTTTTTGGTTTACTGGTTTGGTTTAGTCGTAATATTGGACCTACATTCATCAGGTGGACACAAAACCAACATAACCAGAGCTACAGCAGCGATTGATCACTAATCTCTCTCTCTCCTCAATCACCTCCAGAGTCCCCCGATGAGGGCGGTTTGGCCATCATAGACGAGGGAAGCGGCGTGCTGAGTGTTGCCGCGGTGACACGCAGCCCAGAGGTGAACTTCAGGCAGACGACCACAGAGAGCGAGGCGGTCGGAGAGGTGGAGACTCAGCAGCCTACCGTTGTGGACTTTAACTTCACAGAGAGCACTACCGGGCTGCTGCTGTCTCAGCCGCCAAACGTCACAGAGTTCGTCATTGACATGATAGAACCAGCCATCGCTCGGCCCGATATAGGAAGAGAGCCCAGCAACGGCTCTGTGACGTCTCCAACTGGTCAGTAATACTGAACTGCTGACGCATGTTAGGATAACTGCATAATGTCCAGTTGCATGTTGAAGTGAGAGGGATGGACTTCGGGATCGGAAGGAGAATTCCCTGAAATACCTCATTGCCTCATTTTATTTCCAATGTGCCTCACTCTTTTCTTCTATGTCTCTTTAGTTGTTTCTTCCATCGTCTCTCCTCTACCTGTGGAGACTTCGGGCTCTGGCTCTGGCTCACCAGACTTTGGCTCAGGGTTTACAGTTGATGGTGCCTCTGGGGGTCCCTCTGGAGACCAGTCTGGATCTGGAGACATGTCTGGTCCTGGAGACGAGATTATCTCTGGTGATCTGTCTGGCTCAGGAAACGTGTCTGGATCTGGAGACATGTCTGGATCTGGAGACTTGTCTGGATCTGGGGACATGGCCGGCAGTGCCATTGCTGAGCTGCCCAGTGGAGAATCAGGTCTCAGCAGTACAGATTCTTCTGGATCAGCTGTCAGTGGAAACGGATCCGGCATCGATGTTGTATTTCCGAGCATCAACAGCACTTTTTCTGGAGAGGGCTCGGCTTCAGGTGGACTCCAAGAAGCTGCAGAGGGAAGCACAGGGATCTTTATCTTCCCCTCATCTGAAGAAGGCTCTGGAGAGCTCAGTGGTAGCGGGGACGTGTCCGGATCTGGATCCGGTTTCTGCTCTGGGGAGAATGGCTCTTCCATAGACGGCTCTGGGTCAAGTGCTAGTGGAGACTCAGGAGAGCTTTCTGGTAGTGGGGATGCACAGATCTTACTGATCGATGATGAACTCGTCAATGCGTCCACCTCTGTTACCCACAAGGAGAATGAACTTGGTGGAGGCCCTCTGGCGTTCAGTGGCTCTGGAGACATTTCAGGATCTGGGAGTCTCAGCGGCTCTGGAAGTGGCTCTGGGTTCTTCTCGGGTGTGACCCTTGTTGGGTCAGGGTTCGCTGACCTTACAGGATCATCCTCTGGAGAGCAGGAGGCCTCTGGAATTTTGTTCTACAGCTCTGAACAGGGAAGTGGTGGACAGTTGTCTGGATTTGGAAGCTCAAGTTTCATCTCTGGATCTGGATCAGGAATGTTTGGTTCTGAGTCCTCAGCGAGCGGAGAAGAAGGAAGTGTTACGTTTGTCTCTGGGGATTTTTTGACAGAGGTATCTGAGAACACGACACTGTCTATGGAGCTTGGACAGGGGTCAGTGGAGTACAGCGGAGAAGGAAGCAGTAGCACCAGTGGCTTCTCCTCTGGCAGCGGAGACAACCACCCGCCCACAACCAGCGGCTCAGAAGCTCCCTCTGGAGAGCTGCCACAGGTGGTGCTGCCCACTCCATCCAGTGAGCGGGCATCAACAGAAAGCTCCACAGGACCAGAGGAGGCCCTTAGTGGGGGTGAACTGTCACAGACCCCTGGTGACGTCAGTGGAACTCCCCAACCTGTGCTTGCCCCTGCAGGATTGTCTGCTCCTCCCACTGCAGCTACAGTGAAGGGTAGGTCAACCTATTCTTAATTATTTTTGTCATTAGCAGGCAGCAATTTCCGATTTCTGCCGAATGAAGCCAATGCTTCATGTCTTAAAACCTGCATTCTCTCTAGTGTCCATCAGGGGGCGACTCCTCTGGTTGTATAGAAGTCTAGTCTAAAATGACTCTACTTCTCTCTTGATTTATTCCCTCAGTAAACATTGTAAACATGAGTTTATGGTCTCAATCTCTAGTTTCAAGTCTTCTTCAATACAGCATGATGTTCATTTAGTACATTATGGTCCATTTAGAGTCAAACAGACCATAAAGCAGGGGATGCTTTAGGGGCGGGGCTACCTTGTGATTGACAGGACCGCTACCAGAGACGTATACGGCGTCTCTACGTCACTCCACCGCGTTACAAATATGGTAACTTTTGTTCGTTGGCTGTGAAAAAAACAACATGGCGACGGCCGTAATTCTAGATAACGATAAACAAAAGAAAAAACAAAGAAATCGTTGCAAAACGCATTCAAATATAAGTAAATGGTCTTCATTTTCTTTCTGTGATAAGTGACCATGGTATAAGCTGAACAGTACTCCAGTTCAGCTCAAACTTGAACCTCTCTTTTGAAAGCAGTACTAGTGTGTGCCATTGAATAATTTCACATGTTTTTCTCTCTGCCATGGTAAGTCCCAAAAAACGGTTGCAAGTCATTTTCTTTTTCTTCTTTCTTTCTCCGAAAACGACTGAATTCAATACTGTGTGAGGATGTTTTGGTTTAACAGACTTCACCGGTCGCGTTTCTCTGAATGTCTCTGCTGTTGAGCACTTTGCACGTTTTGTATTGTCGGTCTGCATTCTGTTCATTAATCAGCTTGTCAGTTATATTTTCAGATACGTATTTAACTGGTTGTGATTGTATTTCTTCAATCAGTATTACTAGACTGACCAAAACTCTGTTTTCTCTCCCTGCTGTTCTGTCCTGATGTGTTTTGCCTCATCATTTTTTGCTATGTTTTGTGTTCCCTTGATTTCCTTGTATTCATCTTGTCCATCTTTGCTTTGGGTCTCTGTCTTCGTGTGGCAGACTGAATGTTTGCTTGAGGTTGCACGGCCTCTGTGTCACACGTCTTACCACAATTGCCTTCAAGCCTGTATGTTGTTTTTGGTTTGCTGTGCCAGTACGTCGCCTCCGCTCTGCTGTATGCATGCTTAACCCCCGGGGGCAACATATGTGCTTTCTGGCACCATATGGGCGCTCTCATCCCGCTGCAAAATAAATACTGATCTTCTGCTGCAACCACAGATTCAAACATAGACTTATTGCAGATATTACGATTATTAGCTGTTCTCTTTTCAGAAATTTTTTCAGTTTCAGTGAATGTCTTTATCGTTTGGCCTCAAGTAACAAGATTTATCAAAAGTGTGCAGTAAGCCTTAGTTTGCATCAGAGGGTTGCAGCAGCTACAGTGTTGTTCACTTACTTTGTCAGTCCTGAGGTGTGATAGTCCGTCTATCACAGATTTATCTCCCTCGCCTTGCTGGCCAACCTCCCATCCCCCACCCCACGCTGAAACACTAGTGTCACCCGCCCCCCTTTCTTGCAGAGGTAGATGTGTGCCATCCCAACCCTTGTGCCAATGGAGCCACCTGTGTGGAGAGCGCAGACTCTTACAAATGCTTATGCCTGCCCAGCTATGGAGGGGAACGCTGTGAGATCGGTATGGGATCAGCTTCAGCTAATAACGTACTAACAACAGCCTCTCAAAAACAACCGAAGAGAGAGAGAGAGAGAGAGGGAGGGAGAGAGAGAGAGAGATGCTAAACATCAATACTCCTCCGACACTCTACTTCTCTCTTGATTCATTACCTCAGCAAACATTGTGACCGTGGCTAAATGGAGAGCAGGGCCGCCTTTCAATCAGAGGGTCGGTGGTTTGATCCCCGGCTCCTGCTCTACTAGTCTCATGTCAGTGTGTCCTTGAGCAAGGCACTTAAACCCAAAGATTGCTCCCGTAGCTGCGTCTACGGTGTGTAGATAGATACTGAATTGTAAGTCGCTTTGGATAAAAGCGTCTGCTAAATGACCGTAATGTAATGTAATGTTGTATGTCACGTCACAGCTTTGGAAAGCACATTACAAGCACCAAAATAAACTGTGTTCTGATCGTTTTCTGTGACCAGTGTTGTGTGGAAGCATACGGGGGAATTAGCCCTCTAGCTAAGCAGCCAGCCGCCTGCTGGTTGGTTTGCTGGTTCCGCCATGCTTTGGTGCTGCACTGGTTACAGAGGATGAGTCCAACGGCGGCCATCTTTCGATATCTCTAATAGTTTAGCCTTCTACTGCGGCGCATCGGCCGTGGCCGCTGAGGAGGTTAGCAGAAAGCTAAGCTAAACTATTAGTACCGTTACCGATATCGTTGCTCGCTAGAGCCTTAAATCACAGTTTATCGTCTCACTTGTATGCAACATCAATTGAGGTGCCCAACAACACATCAAGATGACATTTTGAATGTGTAACTTTACCCACTTCACTCAGCTAACACTGTGACACAATCGTGACGCCGGCTGTAAAAGGGTCTATATGGGTCCATAAAAGCAAACTAAAGGGCCAGTTCACCCCAATCACAACATCAGCTTTGCTCATCAAGTAATCCAGTAGGCTAATTGCGTGACAGTTTGTAAACAGATCTTTTGATAAAGTTTTGCTGGCTTTTAAAACGCCACCACAATCTACTTAAATTCATCAAGACTTTTCCCCATGTTTCATTCTTCATACACCGTGGAGGCATGATAGAAAAAGTAACACTGGGTGAGTAATTGCTATACTAATGGTAATTTGTGAGGGGTGAATTAAGGTGTGTTTAGACAAAAATTGGGTAAATCTGAAAATATCTTTTAATGTAATCTGGGTGAACTGATCCTTTAAAATAAACAAAGTCATTAAGGTGGAGCAAGAGAATGAATGAATGAAGCATTTGAATGTTACAGTAAAAGGGGGAAAAAAAAGGGAAATTCACAATTGCATTACTGTTGGGCTGGGCTCTCTCTGCTGAAGTGAAGCATTATATATCATTTTCCATTCTGCATTGGGACGTTTGTTTTGTGCGTCAGACTGACTGAGGGCATCGTAGTGGAAAAATATGATCATCGCTGACTCACAAAGACTGAATATTTAGCTGAAACTGAAACACTACATGGGTTGTGGACAATATCAAGCACTTTATCAGCTGCTCAAACACAGAAAGAATGATAAGAATACAGAAGAGCTTCTCATCATCAGATGCTGTGCTTTAGTTTTCCAACCCATTCGTAGTTGTCTGAGTCTCCGAGGCCTAAAAAAAAATGTAAGAAATACTAAACAATACTGAATATACGCACACGTGTATATTTAGGTGAACGTGTGTTCGGAGTGCCGTTGATTGAATGAGCGTTGACTCTTTGGTGTTGCGGCTGCAGATGAGCAGCGGTGTGAGGACGGTTGGACTAAGTTTCAGGGGAACTGCTACCTGATCATCTCTAAAAGAGAGATGTGGCTGGACGCAGAGCAGCGCTGCCGGGACCTGAACGCCCACCTGGTCAGCATCATCACGCCGGAGGAGCAAGACTTTGTCAACTGTGAGTGCATAATGTGTGTGTGTGTGTGTGTGTGTGTGTGTGTGTGTGTGTGTGTGTGTGTGTGTGTGTGTGTGTGTGTGTGTGTGTGTGTGTGTGTGTTTGTTTTCGTAGAGATGGAGATGGTGAAAAATAAAGTCTCAACACTTTTTTTTCTCCCATAGCAAACGGACAGGACTACCAGTGGATCGGGTTGAATGACAAGACAGTAGAGAATGATTTCCGCTGGACAGATGGCACTCCACTGGTGAGTGAGGGCTTTGTACTGGTGTGTTGCTCCCATTATAGGAAGGGCAAAAGTATAGTAGAGTATGGTGTAGTGCGGTGGTTCCCAAGCTGTTTGGTTTGTAAACCCTTAAAACAAAGTCTACTTATGACACTTTGGGTACAGAAGGTTTTGTTTTGATACTCTTCTCTTCAAAACAACCACAAAGTGACAATATATGACTACAAAGAGACGCAAAACAACCACAAAGAGACAATGTATGACTATAAAGAGATGCAAAACAACTACAGAGAGATACACTACGAATACAAAGAGACACAAAACAACCACAAAGAGACAATGTATGACTATAAAGAGACGCAAAACAACTACAAAGAGATACACTACGAATACAAAGAGACACAAAACAACCACAAAGAGACATATGACTATAAAGAGATGCAAAACAACCACAAAGAGATACAGTACAACTACAAAAGATACGCAAAACAACCACAAAGAGATACAGTACAACTACAAAAGATACGCAAAACAATCACAAAGAGATACAGTACAACTACAAAAGATACGCAAAACAATCACAAAGAGATACAGTACAACTACAAAAGATACGCAAAACAATCACAAAGAGATACAGTACAACTACAAAAGATACGCAAAACAATCACAAAGAGATACAGTACAACTACAAAGTGACACAGACCAACTATAAAGAGATGCAAAACACTAATAAAGAGATACAGTATGACTACAAAGATACGCAAAACAACCACAAAGAGAGTTTTGTTTGTTCTGTTTGTCTCTGCCCTATGTAAAGTGTCTTTGGGTACTTAGAAAAGCGCTATATAAAATTAAAGTATTATTATTATTATTATTATTATTATTATACAGTATGACTACAAAGTGACACATACCAACTATAAAGAGACACAACACAAGAAACAAAACCACAAAAAGACATAAAACAACGACAAAGAAAAACATTACTAAAAGAAGATGCAAAATGTCCACAGAGAGACACAAAATGACTCCAAAGACACGAAAAACAACCCCAAAGAGACACAAAACGATCGATGAATGATGACTGAAAGTGTCTCTGTTTCTTTGGTCTCACTTTGAAAACGTCTGTGCGTGTTTCTTTGCCAACTAAAGCAATGAAAACTGCTGTTTGCACTTGTTTGTTGTCTGAGCAGGTGAATTCCAAAATAGCACTGCAACATAAACACAAGCTCAAGCTGCACCACTCAACCCACCTCAACACAGGCAGCTTTATACAAAAACAGGTGCAAGCGGAAAAAAATGAATTGACTTCATTACTGGGAGTTTGTATGAGAAACAGCACTGTGTTTAAAATAACATGGCTGAGTTGGTGGACGCCTGTTGCTTCCGGTACCAGTTTGAGTACTAGAATGATGAACCTGAGGCCAAAACACTGCAAACTTGAAGCGATGAAAAGCAAAAGAGATTCGAATGAACCGCTGTGGTCCCTCTTACCTGTTCTTTAGTGTCCGCGTTTACCTTGTAGTAAAGGCATCTGTCCACTTCCTCCTCTTCTTCAGCAATTCGAGAACTGGAGGCCGGGCCAGCCGGATTATTCCTCCAGCTCTGAAGAGGACTGTGTGGTGATGGTCTGGCATGAGAATGGCCAGTGGAACGACGTGCCCTGCAAATACCACCTGCCGTTTACCTGCAAGAAAGGCCCAGGTACGTTGGTCCGGACGAGAAGGCTTTAAAGCTGTGCTGACCCATTTACATGACACTAGGGGTAAAAAAAAAAGAGAATATTATCGAAGTACATGATAACTCTCCATCATTTCAGCAGAAGAACCTTTTTTTCACACGATTAGATTTAAATGTTCAAATCAAAAATAGTGATTACGGGGAAACACTAGAGGTGACAGTTACATTTTAAACTAATAGACCGTGAAACTTCCCTACTTGATTACTTACACGAAGACGGTTCATTTTGTTGTATTACAAGTTTTCTGAAATGTTGTGTTTAAATATGCAAATGAGGCGTTACCTAATGGTAACTTTTGGGGAATTTAGGAGAAATCTACAGACACAAAACAGACAAAGTAGTGAAATAAACTCCTGAATGTGTATCTTGGACGTTTTCTTTCCACTGATCAGTGCATGAAAAAAACAAAACACTGGAACTCTGGTTCTGTCCTCAGTGTTCTGTGGCGCCCCGCCAGAGGTGAAGAATGCCCACATGTTTGGTATGAAGAGGGAGGAATACCGCGTCAACTCCATCATCCGGTATCAGTGCAGCCCCGGGTTTGCGCAGCGCCACCCGCCGACGATTCGCTGTAAAGCAGACGGGCGGTGGGAGGAACCCCAAGTGCAATGTACTGACGGTGAGAGCTCGTTATTCACCCAGTCTGGTAGAAAAAGCTTTGTGACGGGTAAGGACAGGTGTGTCGTTCTTATTTTATTTTGAACTCACTGTTGTTGTGTCCCCCCCCCCCCCCCCCCCCCATCACAGTGAAAGCCAGATAAAGAATACAGCGGAAGAGCAGCGAGCGTCTGGCAGCCGGCAGCAAGCTTCACTAAAAAGGAAAAAAAGAAAAGAGGAATGAATGAATGAATCAAGAACTTTTGCAGCGCACAGATTTTTGGGTCAAATCGTTGGAGTGTTTCGATCCCCCGTCCCTCATAATATATTTTAATTATACATGATCATTGTATTGCTCTGAGTTGATTTGCGTGGTGTGTTTTGTAATATATTTTTTTTGTTTTGTTGAAGTTTTAGCTGGGATATTTTGGTTCACATGAGTTTTTTATAGAAGGCAGCATCTGTCTGGTTCAATGTACTCCATTACAGGAAAAACAAGTAGCTCAGAGGGAAACATGTTTCGGGTTATTGGATGTGTTCTGTTTTATTTCACACCTCTAAAGTGGTTTCATTGGACATGATATCTGGTTAAAGTAGCCTCCCTACTGTAGATGAGTGGAAACAGGAGAAGAAGATTGAGTGGATGATATTCAGACTGAGCTATACTATAGTTTAAAGCAGAGACTTTTGGTCAATGTGAATAAACATCCTGTTATTTATTAATTTCACACAGCGACAGAGTCTCTGCTGGTTGTTATTGAAAGCCAAAGTCCCGCCCCTTCCTGTTGACCGCCATGGGACCTTATTTCAGAAAACAAATTTGTCACCGGCAAAAGACAAATATATTTTTTTGATCCTGTTTGAATTGTGCCATGAATTACACAAATTATGTTTTTAAAATCAAGCCAAAGAAAGACACAGTTTGTCATAGATTTGTCGAGACCTGAAACACACAGGCATCGTAGCTTCAGCTTCTCAGTGTGTAGTCTAATTCTTACTTCGTCGTCTTACATGTTGAACAGTTTTACGACAAAAATGCCACTTCCTTGACGGGCAAAATGATCTTTTAAATTGACAAACAATCATGTGTTTAATTTATGGCACAATTCAAAAGGGGATCGAGTAATTCTCTCTCTCTAGCCATGGAGATGAAGGTCCACCGCCTCTTAATACAAGAGAGATTCATGTTACGAGACTACAGCATCAGTAACACACAGTCAGGCTGGATGAACTTCTGCTAGCTCCGGTTTCTTATATTTAATCTGCAGAGGACGAAGTGAAACTGCCTGTGACATGTTGGCTGGTTTGAATCTTTTGTCTTCTGCGCGTTTTAGTTTGTCATCATCTCCCACGACGACGCTGTGCAGTGCATAGTGTATCTGTATCTGTGTGTATCTATTTCATGTTTGTAACCTCAGAGGAAAACATTACAGTGTGAAATGCCTGTTGTTGATGTCTTTCACTGCTTTCATTTGTGCACTTGCTTTGTGTCGTTGTTTCTGTATTTGGGGGCTGTGCCCGCTTCATGATATACTGTCACCAGCTGCATGATAAACCAAAGACACCGTGCACGACTCATGGTAACGTTGTGAATTCAAACAAAAACACTTGCTTGGGTTTAGGCAACATAACTAGTTAAGTTAACTTGAGGAAAAATATCATGGTTGTAAACTTCGGTTTAGGCAACAAAACCCTCAGATTTACAGCAGAACAGTTCATGCAATCTAGTGGTTTCGTGTACAGGGACACTTATTGGCCGTTTTTTTTCTCGTGTCGCTCGGAACAGCCTTTTTTTCCGCGACGACATGACGTTACACAACGAAAGTTAGGTTTAGGCAACAAAACAAATTGAGGCTGCAAAGTAAACGTTAGGTTAAGGAAACAAAATGAACGTCAGGCTAAGGAAACAAAATGAACGTTAGTTTAAGGAAACAAAATGAACGTCAGGCTAAGGAAACAAAACGAACGTCAGGTTAAGGAAACAAAATGAACGTCAGGTTAAGGAAACAAAATGAACGTCAGGTTAAGGAAACAAAATGAACGTCAGGTTAAGGAAACAATAAACGTCAGGTTGAGGAAACAAAATGAACGTCAGGTTAAGGAAACAAAATGAACGTTAGTTTAAGGAAACAAAATGAACGTCAGGCTAAGGAAACAAAATGAACGTTAGTTTAAGGAAACAAAATGAACGTCAGGCTAAGGAAACAAAATGAACGTCAGGTTAAGGAAACAAAATGAACGTCAGGTTAAGGAAACGACGTCAGGTTAAGGAAACAAAATGAACGTCAGGTTAAGGAAACAATAAACGTCAGGTTAAGGAAACAAAATGAACGTCAGGTTAAGGAAACAATAAACGTCAGGTTAAGGAAACAAAATGAACGTCAGGTTAAGGAAACAAAATGAACGTCAGGTTAAGGAAACAAAATGAACGTCAGGTTAAGGAAACAATAAACATCAGGTTAAGGAAACAAAATGAACGTCAGGTTAAGGAAAGAAAATGAACGTCAGGTTAAGGAAACAAAATGAACGTTAGGTTAAGGAAACAAAATGAACGTCAGGTTAAGGAAACAAAATGAACGTCAGGTTAAGGAAACAAAATGAACGTTAGGTTTAGGAAACAAAATGAACGTCAGGTTAAGGAAACAAAATGAATGTCAGGTTAAGGAAACAAAATGAACGTTAGGTTAAGGAAACAAAATGAACATTAGATTTAGGAAACAAAATGAACGTTAGGTTAAGGAAACAAAATGAATGTTAGGTTAAGGAAACAAAATGAACGTTAGGTTTAGGAAAAACGTTGCAAATGTTAAATTTAGACGACAGACCAAACGTTAGGGACATGTAATGTGGAACCCTGGTCTCGTGGTTGATTGTCCCGTGTTTTATGGACCTATCCACCTCCCCTTCCGGGAACCACAATTAACTGTACATCACTAGTTCGGACAGTCGCGTCCATCAATGTGTTTAATGTGTGTGTCCACCAAGAAAAAGGACCCTAACTGACTTTCCATTGGCATTGTTTTCGTCCTGAGCGACACAAAGAAAAGCCACAATCCGTGTCCATGTACAAGACACCAATAGTCTGCATCTAGTGACTGTTTCACGACCTGCCATTAAACACCAGTCTAATGATGTCACTTCGAATGAAAATTCAAACCCCATGTCAATTAAAAGCAGTGGTGTATAAATTCATATATATTTAACACTGGTTCTTTGCACGATAAATGCAGGAAACTGATATAAAATAGAGAAATAATATATGAATTAGGAGAAACGCATGATGTCAGAATGAACTCACACCTCTGAGTGTTTGTACTCACATCAGTCAATGCCACATTAAAACACTTTTGTTGATACCTTCAGCTTTTTTTTTTTTTGTATGACTCCGTTCCTTCAGCACAACAACCTGAGGATGTTTACGGGTGTGAAACTTCTATAATTAACAGACTGCAGACATCACCACCCAGGTATTCCAGACAAACAGGTCTTTCACCGCTCAGTGAGCTCAGTGGCATGCGGCCGAGATAAATAGGACACGGCGCTGACTCATAGGAATAATACAAATTACGGTAAATTTGTATTTGCCCAACAGGGTGGGTCCCTCGTGACTGAATAGGGTTCTTTTAAGGATCCTCTGCACCTCCACCCTTCACACCTCCACCGGTTCACCTCTCTGCCCCGGGTCTCCGGATGAATCCTCTCTCTCTCTCTCTCTCTCTCTCTCTCTCTCTCTCTCTCTCTCTCTCTCTCTCTCTCTCTCTCTCTCTCGCTCGCTCGCTCGCCGTGTTTTGCACTCGTTAATTAGTAGAAAACAGAAAACATTTTGTACCCTAAAACATACTGCTAAGTGCTGTCTGCTGTGAGAAAACGATGTCACATTACAGCACATTAGAAACACTAACGTTGTCGTGTCAGAGGCCCCTGAATCTCAACATAGACCAATACAAATATATATATATATCAGAACATAAAGAGGTTACACAAATATCTACATAATAACATGTACATGGGAAGGCTGGTGGATTTTAATCTAAAATAATAAAAAAATAAGGTGCCTATATAAAAGATACAGAACAATATTGTGGGAAATGCACTCATTTGCTTTCTTGCAAAGAGCTTGATGAGAGGATTTATACTACTTTCATATCTGTACATATGAAGAGAGAAGTCTACCACAAAGACCGGAAAAATGGGGAACAAGCTCATCTGGCTCTGTCTGAATGTAACAAAATCCACCAACCAGCATCTCTAAAACTCACAAATGAATATGGTAATTGTTTGTTTGTTCAGTCCTTAAAGTGTAACAACGACAAGTTGCTGTTTTAAGAGTAGTTGTGTGTCTAATTTTTGTCATCTAATTTGAATATTTTACTCCCCAAGGAAAATCCTTTTTGACATTGAAACAAAACTCGTACCAAACAGACTTGTAGAGAGCTGTTTCTTATTTTGCATTAGCTCACAGCTGCAGTTAAAGGTTTACGAAGGCAACCCTTCGTAGTGAAGCCGACACTGAAGTGACTTTAATCTGCATTCTCTCTAATGTCCACCAGGGGGCGACTCCTCTGGTTGTATAGAAGTCTAGTCTAAAATGACTCTACTTCTCTCTTGATTTATTCCCTCAGTAAACATTGTAAACATGAGTTTATGGTCTCAATCTCTAGTTTCAGGTCTTCTTCAATACAGCATGATGTTCATTTAGGACATTATGGTCCATTTAGAGTCAAACAGACCATAAAGCAGGGTATGCTTTAGGGCGGGGCTACACAGTGATTGACAGGTTGCTGCTGCTACCAGACCTGCATGACGTCTCTACGTGACTCCTCCGCATTCCAAATATGGTAACTTCCGTTTATCGGTTGCAAAAAAACAACAACATAGCGACGGCCGTAATCCAAGATGGCGACGGCAAAATCAGCAAACTCGAGGCTTTAAAACATCAGTCCTCAAACCAATGGGTTTTACGGCCTTTACTATGTTAAGACTGACTTTCCTGTTTTGATGCCGGTAGATGTGGTGGGGCTAGCTACCTAGTAAGCTGGTCGGGCTGTGAAAGAGCTACGGAGTAAGTGGGGGAAATTTATATAGTTTCATGTAGGCTACGTTCATGTAGGCCGTCTGTATCAACGCGTCTCTGTGTGATCAGCCCCTAATGCTGCATGTCAGCATGAGTGCTAACGTTAACGTAATGTTGCTACTTCCTGCTACCCGCACAAACGATATGTCATTATGAAAGCTGGGCCTCCGCTGATTTCAACTCCATCACTCTTTGACCAAAACTCACTGTAACCAGCACCCGAACAATAAACTTCACGTCACACAACCACAATGTCTTACGTTTGCTGTTTTGTGATCAAAAAGTCACTCCAATAACGGTTACTCCAATGCCTCTGGATCTTTTTTGAGTCGGTTCCAACCGTCTCTCTTTATTTGCATGGCGTGGAGGTGCGTTTGCACACTTCACTCCAGCATTGAACAGCCTATCCTCAGCGTTACATGTGAAAACACGGTGTATGTCTCCATCTAGTGGATGAATTGTGGTACTGCACTCATCAATACAGGCATGAGGCGTCCTCATGGACCAACGGTTTATGGTTTTATTTGAATAACAACATGTATAGTGGTCTGGTTGATTGATTTTTCAAAACAAAAGCAAAAATGTTTTGTATTTACATATAATTAATACCTATAGTGGCATGTCAATTAAATTAAATGAGTTTCACAGTTACCTGAGAAATTTTAGATGGCACAGATGGAGCCCAAATCTACACAAATGGCCAATTTGGTGATTCCACCTTAACATCCTTTTACTAAAACCTCTCCAACTTTGCTCTGCTTCACTTCATCATGACGCTGTGAAGTGGTTTACTTAAGATTTTGGGCTGCAAATGCATCACTCTAAAGAGATATTCACTCTTTTACAGTTTTATTTGGTGGGAATGAAATCTTTCATCTATATTGTCTTCATTTTCTCTGGCCCAGGAACATGTATATATAGTATATACTTTTGCAGAAATCTCCCACGTGTCACCGTTATTATGACACCAAGATTATTCAAGTAAATTGTAGTTGCAAAGATACTCTCTATTCATTTTGGGAAAGTCATTTTCAGGCAGGGGCCAAGGCAAGTGTGTTCATGAACTTTAACGTCTATTTTATATTACATTTTATATTAATAGTAAATACATTGTCCACATCCTCTTCTTCTGTGGTTAGTGGCAGCACTTTGTTTGTTTGTTGGTGTGTTTGAGCTTCATTTAGCCAAATGGAAATCACTCAATGGACCTTTAAGAGACGTTTCATATATGTAGTCAATATCAACACATGTATAAATAAATAAACATTCACATCAGGTACAATTATGACTAAAAACTCAAACGATTGACTGTTTGCAGGAACCAAAGACACCACAGCTCTGTTTCCGGTTGGACCACTAAACACGGGGGACTTCCGTCGGAGCCTCTTCCAGCTGGATAACGATGGCTTTCCCTGAGTTAACGTTGGGAATAATTAAAGTTGTATGACAATAAACAATCCGATACAAAAACACTCCGGCACGTCGGAAGTATGTAACACAGTTACTGTGATTATTACCGTGATTTATATAAAAAACCGTCTTTTTTTGCAAAACGAGAGCCAGTTAGCTAACCAATGCTAACATAACGCTCCGTTAAAGGTTGCTGGAAACTATCGACGGTGTCACCGTTAGCTTTGGTAAGTGTTGAAACGCACGTGGCGTGATGTTGTGATTAACGGAGAAAGATGTTGGCCACTAAAGCGTTATTCCTGCGTTAGCATGAAGACGCCTTTCTCGAAGAAGATGTGTTCATACAGTTTAATGTAAGACAGCTGTAACACCCCGATTCATAACAACGCGTGTTACGTGACTATTATTTGAAATTGTTGTAAAATAACCTAGCTAATTTAAATTTAAAAATGTATAAAAAAACATCATATTTATATATCATCTGTCACTGTCAATATAAATCGTACTTTCTATAGTAAATAGATAAATATGTATTTGTATAGTTTACAGCTTGCAGAGCACTTTGCTTGTATATAGACGTTTTATTTACATTTTAAAGTTTTTTATATAGATTTATATCATATTTATATGTGCATTTATTTCTTCACACATGTGTCTATTATATACCTTTTTTTGTCCAGCGTTGTTGTCCTCGTCTCCTTCATACGTGCATCTACAAAGCATACACCTGAGCTTTACTGCACATGATTCTCTTCATTAGTACCTCGACTTTATTTTAAGGAAGATTGATGAGTGTGTGTGTGTGTGTGTGTGTGTGTGTGTGTGTGTGTGTGTGTGTGTCTGGCTAAAGAAGAAGAAAGACATCTGACAAAAATGTGACAAAATGTCCAGGATATAAAAAAAAGAATATTGCATAAATCTGACATTGTAGATGTAAAAACAGCTTGAAGTTCACCAAGCGTTGACATGTTGTAGTTAAAGGGCGTTGCGGTGAGTGTCAGACCTTCTGTTACTTTGTAGAAAGTGTGTTCAAAGTGTGATTTCAGCTGGTAGTAGCGTCACCATGTTGAGTCTTCATGCTCTGCCTCTCCTGTGCTTTCTGCTTGTCTGTACAGGTCGATGGACAGTGCCGCTCCCCCCTCCGTCCCGTCCGCTCTGGCCTCTTTTCTCTCCGCGCTGCTTCCCCGGGGCTTCGCCGTGGGGCCCTCGCGGCTCTGCGGGGGCACGGTGGGGCTGTGGTGGGTCGGCCGCTCGCTGGAGGCCGGATCCCTGCTGGGGAGGGACGGGGACACGGAGTGGGCCTGCAGCCGAGACGGAGAACCCACGACGGACCCCGGATCCGAAACACGTCAGACCGACAGCACAGATGCAGAGAAGGTGAATCGAATGCACAGATTTTGATTGACAGCCGTGTGTGTGTGTATATATATATATATATATATATATATATATATATATATATATATATAATACATTTGTAAACTTCTATGTTGTGTTTTGCAGGCACTGATGGAAATAGCAGCAAATAAAGAAGACACTTTAATACAAAGAGCCGTCTGGATCAAGTAAGTTGACTCACTGCTTCACACAAAAGAAACTGAAGCTCTTTGTCCTCTGAAGCTGATTTGTAGTTATTTTTAAGCCTTTTTTTAATAGCAAATCAGCACATGGATTGGTTTGATGTATTTATTTTACAGTGACTGTGAGGAACTTTTAACTGGTCCTGAACCAGTCTCTGTTTAGTCCTGATCCTCTATCAGACCTCCATCACTAAAGAGACCATCAGAGAGAAGATGGTCTGTTTCTATAGAGTTGTTCTTAAAGCTCGTCATCAGTGCCACCGGGTCGGATTCTGGTGAAACCAGATGACGTCATGCAGGTTCACCAGGAACTCCTTCAGCTCAGACTCCAGCAGAGACCGGTCCACCGTGGACGGACTCAGATCCGGCTTCACCTGCAGCCTTGGACCTGCAGTCTGGAGCTCCGGAGGGAGGAGGAGAGCTCAGCAGCAGCAGCGTCTCCTCCTCCTCTTCCTCCTCCTCCTCCTCCTCCTCCTCCTCCTCCTCCAGGAGCAGAGTTTCTCCTCTCTGGGAGCCGACACCGACACCACGCTGCTGGAGACCCAGGACGTATTGCTGGCCCAGCTGGAGGGAAGGGAGGCACGGGAGAACCAGAACCAGGACTGAGAGGAGCAGGCTGTCAGACCCTGCTGCAGTAAAATGAGAGGTTTTCTAAAGGGACTCTGGTGAAACACGACCACTTTAGTCCACAGGGATGACAAAATGAAAGTTCCATGGAGTACTTTTAAAATGCAAAATACAACATAAGGGAGTGGAAACTGGGAAACAAATAATTTTCTGCAATGAGTTTTAACACCTGTTAATATGATCATGTAGTCCATTGTCTCCTCGTCATATTTGACTTCATCTGCATCAATGCACTCAGGTCTTTTCTGTTCTGTTGACCTTCTTCACGTCAGACCCCATTCTATCCAATACAAATACCCTAGACTGTGATTACATACACATCAACATGTGCACCACGTTTACATTCAGTTTAACGTCTCTCCTTTTGCGTTCATTTCCCCCCTCAGATTTGCCTGCAGGGCGCGAAGCACAGCGCAGCAGAACGTGTCGGAGCAGTGCGCCTGTGGAGAGGCGTGTGCGGCCGGGTGTGCGGAGGCGTGTCTGCGCGTGTGTCGGGACATCCGGCCGGGAACAGAGCTGCTGTTGTACGGAGGAGGAGGAGGAGGAGGAGGAGGAGGAGGAGAAGGAGGAGAAGGAGGAGAAGGAGGAGAAGGAGGAGGAGGAGGAGGAGGAGAAGGAGAAGGAGACACGGTGGGAAAAAGTCAGGCAGCAGACGAACACGACTCCACCGGACACACAGGTGACGTTTACAGGCAGACAGACAAATCATAAAACATGAAACATTATAACGCCGGAATCTATTTATCCAACATTGTCCCAAAAGCTCAGTGTTACCAAACCAAGGGACCAGGCCTGAGGACATTCACATGGAAAAGTGCAACAATTGCGGACAAAACAATACGGACTCGGTGTCCAAAGGCCTTCAGGCTGTACAGTAAATCAGCATTATCATTTAACTTCATCTCAGCTAACTAAATCCGCCCTTATAATGACATGATAAAGCTCTCATCTCATGAAGTAATGGAGCTTTCTCCTGTCACAAGGAACACTTAAAATGTTTGTATTTCTAAAGTCTCTCTCAGCTTGAGAGCGTAAATACTTTATATTATTTTTAATTGTAGGATCCCACGCGTTTGATGTATTAAAGTCTTCGTGTTTGTCTCCACCAGAGGAACGTCAGTCCTCTTGCCTCTCTCCTGGGGGATATTTCCGTCTCTTTACAAAAAACAACCTAACAGAAAGTTAAGATAAGAATACTTTCATGAGGTCCAACGAGCTGAACGATGCTTTTAATGTAAATTGAATCCAGAATTGTCCTCCTCTTCTCACCGTCTGGCATCCTAAAAGTGTGATTACTGATTCTCTCGCTCTCACGCTCTCCACCTGGAGGAGCTAGAGGGCCGTTGACTCCGGTGGAGTTCAGAGGAAGCAACATTGACCATCCAGTGTTATGGTTACAGTGAAGTGAAATGACCTGCGTGTTAACACAAAGATCACAGCAGATGAGCGATCGGAGAGCTCTGTGAAGAAGAACCTCTCCCATCAGCTGAGATGCTCCCGAAGGCTGGAGCTCATTAATCAGAGGATGAATCGTCTCTGAACAAAGAAAAACCGAATCATTGAAGCACGTTTGTCATGTAGGAATAATGTGCTCCGCTCACCCTTCAGCAGCATTCATGTGCCGTGATTGATGGGACATTAAGGAGGACCTTCAGCCACCGAGCAGCAGCAGCAGCAGCAGCAGCAGCAGAGCGGGTCTCCGTCTTATTAAACTCTTGCTCTTCTGCAGTGACGATTTCAACGAGCTTCAGCCTATAAATCATGAAAGCATTTCCAAAAACAATAGCGGATGCTAAATGAGAGATAATAAGATAAGAAACAATTGATCCCTGCAGGGAAATTACGTCGTCGTGCTTGAAAATATTAATTATATTTCGGAGGGAGAAAGAGAAAGCTGCAGTAGAGGCAAGAAGTACAACAAGGAGGAGATAAAAAGAAGCTTTAAAATGAATTCAAAGTAATGAAAGAACGAGAGAGAGAGAGCGAGAGAGAGAGAGACTTCATCCTGGGTAAACACTTAAAGCTACTTTCTCCCACCAAGAGTCCAAAAAACACAAAATATTCACTTTACGAAGCTGTGAAACCTAGAAAATTGGCAAATCTTGTCATTTGAGAAGCTGTAAGCTGATCAAGTTTTGCAATTGATGCATGAAAAAACGACTTCAATGATTAATCGATTATCAAAGTTGTTGCCGATACATCGTCTCTCAAATCAACTCAACCGTTTCACACGGCTTCACTGTCATTTTTCTTTCTTTCGTTGGACAGATTTCGCGGTGGAGACTTTAGCCGCCTACGTTTCTGTCATTCAAGAGACGGAGGACACACAAGAGGAAGAGGAGGACGAGGAGGAGGAGGAGGAACGGCACAGGTGCATCAAGAGGAGTCATCGGATCACACACCAGAGGAACAGGAGAGTCGATGAAACCCCGGACAGTCGTACGGACAATATCAGACAGACAGACGGCTCATGTGGTGTCCCGGCTGCTGTGGACAGACAGACCCACCGTGAACCCACAGACCGCCCCGTCCGCTGCAGCTCACGCCTGGCTGCGAAACCGCGACGCGTTCACTGTCTGAGCGGCCGCGGGAAGCAACAGACGGAGGGACGGAGCCGGAGCACCGCCGAGGACGCCGCCGCCGCGTCTCCTCCAGACGAGGCGGTTCCCGAGAGGAGGACCTCAGGGCTCGACGAGGTCCTTGCCAAGGAGGCGGTTCTCTCGTGGGATCCGAAGATCAGAGAGAGGCGGTACAGGTGCTCCAGCTGTGGGAAGAAGTTCTACCAGATCGGTCACCTGAAGAAGCACCAGTTCAGCCACACGGAGGAGAAACCCTTCAGCTGCCAAGAGTGTGGGAAGAACTACACCTCTGCAGAAAGCTTCAGGGCCCATCAGGTACAGTACAGGATGTGAGAAAAACCTCTTTCTTTCCTCAGTCCAAAAGTTAATCAAAAGATTGGATCATAAAACCTGCATTCTCTCTAGTGTCCATCAGGGGGCGACTCCTCTGGTTGTATAGAAGTCTAGTCTAAAATGACTCTACTTCTCTCTTGATTTATTCCCTCAGTAAACATTGTAAACATGATTTATGGTCTCAATCTCTAGTTTACAGTCTTCTTCAATACAGCATGATGTTCATTTAGTACATTATGGAACATTTAGAGTCAAACAGACCATAAAGCAGGGGCTGCTTTAGGGGCGGGGCTTACTGTGATTGACAGGTCTCTACCAGAGACCGCACTTTAGGTTTTGCTTGCAGAGTACAATCAGCACGTTCGTAACAAATTACGATTAAAAGGACTAAATGTTGGCTTGTTAAAGAAAGTCATCAAAAGGTAATTGCAAATGTATGCATCAGTTGACACATTTTGCCTAATATGAACATTTTGTACATTTGAAAAGCAATGTGTAAAGGCCTTTCTCTTCTTTTATTTTTATTTATTTATTTATTTATTATATTTTTCACATAAACACACAAACAAACATTGTTTATGTGAATCCCTTAACTTTGTTTCCAAGACTATACTGAGCAGGACATTCTGCAATTAATACAAATGAACTTGTCAATGCTCTCAGGTGGAACAACTGTAATGAAGACATTTCTTTCTAAATTACCACAAACATTCTTACCATCTGTGCGCTGACATTCCCTGTTATTAATTTGGTAACACTTACACCGACGTTGTCAGATGATATTTGTTGTTTTCCTCCCTCTTTCTCGGCTGCTCTTTATCTTCTTTTTCAAAAGATGATTTTATTATCCTCTTAGCTCAGTGTTTCGCCGAGGAAAAAAAGAACAAAAAACCCAACAAGGACTTGACAGCTAAATGGCCTCAGACAAACAACAAAACGTCACCGGTGGCGTTGTTTTCTCTTTTACTCAATGCTCCCTTGACGACCGCGAGCTTAGTCATCTCGCAGAGTAGCAATCTGCTCATCCCGGTGAGAAGCAACAGTAGCGATAACGCGTATCATAATAACATAACGGCGTTATCTGCAGATGAGTCACCGCGGCGAGCGTCCGTTCTCCTGCCCTCACTGTGAGAAGACCTACGGGCTGAAGCGGGACCTGAAGGAGCACCTGGTCCTTCACACCGGGGAGAAACCCTACGTCTGCGAGCACTGCGGCAAGGCCTTCGCTCGCCGGCCCTCGCTGCGCATCCACCGCCTGCTTCACTGCAGCAGGAGGATTTACGCTCAGCCGCCGAAGGTAAGGAGGTGTGGTGCCAGTTCACCGCGCTGGTAAAGGTTTAGAGCTTCAGACCTCTAGTGGAGTGTCGTGGTCAGACTTTCTCGTTAACGAGAGAGCCCCCCCCCCCCCCCCCCATTCCTCGCTCCTGGTCCGTCAACAAAATAAAGCCGAATAGCTGGTTCAAGTTCCAATCAAAAGGTATTTAATCTCTAACAAAAGCAAATACAATTACACCTGATCTGCTTCTCCTAACCTCGTAAACTGTAGGACCTTTGGTCAGTCACTTCTTTACAACCACTTCTCCCCCCCCCCCCCCCCCCCCCCCCCTTTCTGTCAAAAGTGGATTTTGACAGAAACAGTACCAAAAAACAGAGAAATTAAAATAAATTATGAATAGGTGTATAAAAATAGAGACTGTAATAAAAAAATAGAAAAAAACTATACAAGAGTATTTAGAGACCACAATTGGTAAAGTGATTTGTTTAAGAGCAGCAGCTTCAACAAGTCTATGTTAAAAGTGTGCATCAGACTGATGATGTTAATACAAGAAGCAAAACTTTATTTAAATAACATTTCGTGAGCGACCACAATGTGGGGAGAGTAAAAACATAAGTGAACACAATTAAAACAGACGCATAAAGGATACGTGTGAGTTAAAACCATTAAGACGTACGGATATAAATTATATATTATTATGTATATTGGATAAAATAATAAAAATGATATATATACATATATAGATCAGCAACTGACATGTAAGAATTAATAAGAGCTGTGAGTTAAAACCATTAAGAACATATAAATTATATATTATTATATATAGGAGCGATATCGGACCGTGTAGGGCCTCAAAAACCAGCATCTATCTTTTGTAATTTAAGACCCACTTCTGACTGCTTCCTAAATACACGAGGGAACAAAAAAACATAAAAGATAGAGAATCAAATATCTGTCTGTCTGCTGTAATTACCAATATAAATATTCTGCTTAACCTCACCCGTCACTGCCGTTATGAATCAAAATGTAATGTATTCACATGTCCTCACCACGCGATTAAGAGCTTTCACCGCCGCAGTTCGTCTCCCTGTCGTTGCAAAAACGATTCGCTTTGTGTCACTGCATCCGAGCTAACGCTAACGCTAGCTAGCTAACGGTGGAAACACGTCTGTCTGGTGAAATTCAAACTTCAGTGGTCGCTGAAGTTCCGCTTTTACATTTTTCAAAAAAATGCTAGAGTTTATAATTTCTTACAAACAGGTGAGTGTGCTGTAAGAATATAGGGAGGATATTTGAATACTCAATTTATAATAACTTTATTTAATATTTAATGTTTTGTGCCGCATTATACATTAAACAGAGCCGACGGATTGTCAAAATGTAATGGACTAAATTTAAATGTTTGATTTGTGTTTGTGCAGGAAAATTTATATTTTTAGATAAATAATTATAATTAATTAATTAATCAGGTTTTTAAAAAATTTGTTATTGACCGCTTTAAGATCTGTAACATATTAACATAATATAGTATAATATGTCAAATTATGATGTATTATGAAATGTAAGATATTGTAAAGATAGTAATATCTATAATATTTAATATATATATATAATGCAGTATTGTATGGGTGTTATAATTAAATAATAATATAATAAAGTAAAATGTAGTATAATATAGAATAACTATAGTATAATATATAATAAATCAACAGTTTGCTTTAAACTGCTGGATTTAAAAATCATCTCCATCAGTGTTTGATGAGGAAGGAAACACACGATGACGTCTGGAGATTTACAGTAAATACTAATATAACTTTTGCTTGTTTACATTAAAAACCACCACCGGTTCACTTTAAGTGCTTGTTCACTCGTGTGTGGTGACATTTTCAAGTTATTTTCTGTTTTTAATAAGAAGGACAGTGGGCAGCCTAATTCATTCATTTTTCATTCATGTGCAGCATTTCTCCTCTTCACCTTCCCGGCAGCTATTTCACAATTTGAAACGCAGTTTCTAAAGAAGATGGTGTTTCTGTCTCTGCACCGCTCAGCCCGATTTCAAAATCTGTCACTTAACATCTTTAAATTAGCATGCAGGTCTTGTTTTTTTTTTTTTTTTTCTCTTCCTGGAACAGCAGTTTGAACTTGGCAGCATTCAAAAAAAGAGAGAAAGAAAAAGACTTTTTGATTTAGTTTTTTTCCTCTCCTCCTGCCTCAGGTGCAGTGTACAGTTTGCCCAAAGCTGCTGGCTAACTCCGGCTCTCTGAGGAACCACATGAAGCTCCACACGGGAGAGAAACCTCACGTCTGTCAGCACTGTGGGAAGTGCTTCAGTCAGAAAGGTAAACCCCCCCCCCCCCCCCCCCCCCCCCCGAGACCGATCCCGGAGCTGCAACGAAGCCGTTAAAACGGCTCGGTCAGTTCTTTGTTGAAGGGCCAGCAGGCTGCTCTGATACGTTGATGCAAAATGAACGTATGAAGTGATGAATCATTTGAGCTCAACTGAACTGCAGAGCGTGTCTGTATTCCATTGAACCTTTATTTAGCCAGAATAATCCCATTGAGCTTTTGAATTACATTTACAAAGCGGTCCTGTCCCACACGGCCACCGCATCGTCTTCTCTTCGTTTCACTGGAGCGTGATGGTTGTGTGACAGTTTTGCCGTTTCTTTACACATTTCTACTGAACACTGCAAGGTCTTTTGAGTAAGGGTTAGGGTAGCAGAGGGCAGACAAGGCAGCGCTCCGTAGCGTGCTCTGCTTCTCCACATTCAGTCTCGTAGCCCCGTCTGACCAGAGCAGCTTTCCGTCGTCCCGTTCTCGTTCTGAGGTGCTTCTGGTCCAGGGGGGAAGGTTTTCATTCTCAAGCTTTTCCCTCCAGAGTTGGATTCTGGTTTGTCTTTCCAGCCTGGGGATCACGGTGGAAGCGTTCACGTTCGCGATGCCCGTCGGGTTTAAACAAACCGGCGAATTCTACCGAAAAATCATTGAAGCCGAGTGAAAGACGATGATGTCCAGAAGCTCAACAAACGACAGCCACCACATAAAAACACAAATAACAGCATTGATAAACAAAACGGCAGAAAGTTAAAAACAACATAAAAAAAATTTACATGAAAGAGACGACAGACTTAAAACCAGGCGACAACCTCCAGTTCTGCCGAGTGAAGCCGATGCTTCATGTGTTGAAGCTGCATTCTCTCTAGTGTCCATCAGGGGGCGACTCCTCTGGTTGTATAGAAGTCTAGTCTAAAATGACTCTACTTCTCTCTTGATTTATTCCCTCAGTAAACATTGTAAACATGAGTTTATGGTCTCAATCTCTAGTTTCAAGTCTTCTTCAATACTCTGTGTCACTTTCAGGGTACTCGTATTGGTTCTCACCGATTGGTTCTGGATGCCATCTTTGGTTCTTAGATAGTTTAAAAGATAGTCGGCTACGCGACACTAAAAGAGAAACCTCTTCTAACATCTGGAGAGATGTCTTGTTCGTTACGTTTCATCTTGTCGGGGCGAGCTGAAGCAAACGCAAACATCTAAATAAGAAAGCTTTGGATTTGTTAAAGGTCACCTTTGACAGAGCTAGGCTAGCTCCTCTTTCTCCTGAAGCTAATCACCTCCCAGAGTCACCTCTTTACCAAACACACAAAGAGGAAGTTGATCTTCTCACCTGACAGGGAGAAAATAAACACATTTCCCCCAAATGTCAAAGCATCCCTTTAACTGTGGAAGACAGAAAACAGAATGTGGGCGAACTCGACGTGATTATCTTCAGCGAGAGACTATTGCACCGTTGTTTTTGCAGCTCTAAGACGATCCGGTCTCCTGCTGTGATCCATTCCCATCACTTTATGTTTTCATTTGTCAAAGTGACAAGTCTTTTCACACGGACGAATGCATACTCACTGCGCCTCGCTCCCCTCTCTGTCCGTCTCTCAGGGAACCTGGAGTCCCACTTGAGAACTCACAACGGGGAGAAGCCGTATCCCTGCGGCGAGTGTGACCAGAGCTTCTCCCAGAAACCGGACCTCCGTCGCCACATGTTTTCCCACACGGGAGGAGGTTTCCTCTGCAGCTACTGCGGGAAATCACTGAGGGACCCGCACAGCCTGAAGTCCCACGAGAGGCTGCACACCGGAGAGAGACCCCATCGCTGCCCCGTCTGTGGAAAAGGTTAGAGCGCGATAGCGTAATTTAAAAGTCATTAAGATTATGAGGAAGAAAAATCAAGGGAGGAAATTGGCTGTGGGGGACGAGTGCTTTAATCTCTCTTCCCCCATTTGGGATGCCAAATCCCCTCAGCACCACGGCCCTTATCGCTGGGATTGTGGCAGCGGGCCACTTTTTTGATGGCCAAGTTAGAAAGTTTTCAAATTCAAACTCAAAGTGGCTTTAAAGCTGCAAACAACAAGCTGGAACATTTCTGTGTTTTCACAGCTTTTCACAGCACAACAATGTCCAGTCGCTCCCGTTTTTGAATAGCAGTAGTGAGAAGTCACTACTCACCAGACGGCACTAAATCTAAAGCGACGCGGTAGCACCAGAGATGTCGTCTCTCACGTTTTCAGGGTTTTTTCTCGTGAACGCGATATCTCAGCAACACCTGGAGGGAATTTCTTCAAATTTGGCGCAAACGTCCACTGTGACTTCAGGATGAACTGAGTAGAACCTGGCGCTCAAAGGTCCCTGTGACCCGCACAAAAACACTCAAGAATTCATTTGCTAATTGTGACAATTTCACACGAATAAAATGATGAAGGGATGACATTTTGGACAGACACGGCTGTAAACTGTTGCATGACTGTTCGGCGGAGGCAAACAACCTCGAGGCAGTAATAGTAGTTTTATTTTAAACTTGTCTTAAACTTGCTCTCTCTGGTTTTATATCGTTTATTGCCGTACTGAGCAGTTCGAAGCTTCAGTCACAACACTGACATCTGAACTCTGAATCTACATTCAAATGCTGCACAACCAGGTATTTCTGCACAGCTGCAGATAAAGATCAGGCTCCACTGATCAAAACATTTCCAATAACTCCAGAGTGTTGTAAAGTCTAAATGTATTGAACAAAAAGATATTTTATGATTTCACCACACAATAACAAAGAATCTATATTTCATATTTTTTTTTTTAGGGCGATGACGTAATAAAACATGACATTCTGTACCGCCTCACTGGCTTTAGAATATATGCAGTAGGACTCCCCCAACACCTGTAGACATACGTTGATGTGTAAAATCAAAGGCGTTAAAAACCGAGAAAATCAACAAATCTGAATCACGTCATCGGCTGTTTCACGTGTGAGATCGTAACACGTCATTAAAATAAGAGAGTTAAGTCACGGTTAACGTTTAGTTAAGTGTGAAATAGATCCGTAACTGCAGCTGAGACAAAAGCGTAGAATGAAAAAGCCCCTCGGGGTCGTGGTTTGTCTCAGACGTTCTTTTCTGCAGACGACAAACGGCCGATTACGAGGTTGAAAACTTTTTAGAAAACTTCATTATTGATGAACTCCTTTTAGACCGGGAGGCATTCCATCACTCGTGACTGACTAACGGGCACAGATGGCATTTTACGGTTTTTATAGCACGATTCGTGCACAAACAATTTAACTGAAAGGATGTTCTGTAGTTTTCTCATTCATCCAAACTAACAATTAATTCACCAACAAGAATCGTGTGTATCAGAGCATGATGCATCTTCTCTCTCTGAGGCGCAGAGCTTCATTGTTGTCCAATGTCTGGAATATGTTTATATGTTTTTCTCTCAGGCTACACTTTGGCCACGAAGCTGCGGAGACACATAAAGTCGTCCCACCTGATGGAGAAGCCGTACGGCTGCCACTGCGGCGCTTCATACACCGTGAGACAGAGTCTGCTGAGGCACCAAGCTCAGCACAGGGCCGAGGGAGCAACTCGGGAGGAGGCGAAGGCGAAGGCGGAGTCGGAGGAAGGATACGGAGAGGAGACGGAGGGGGAGGCGCAGGAGGAGGCGGCTTCTTCTGGTGCCGGTCACCAGAAGCCGATCAGAGGCCGACCCAAGAAGAGCTCGCTTCCTCGGGGGGAAGGAGAGAAGGAGGCGGGTCAAGCGAGGCGGAAAAAAGGACGAGGAAAAGTGGAGGAAAAGGAGGCGAGGAAGGAAACTAAGACCTCGGGGACGGGAGGAGACGAGGAGGCTTCGGGTAACGTCCAACATGTCGTCTACGTCCACGCAGACGGCCTGTCCGCCGACAGCTCGCTGCCTGCGGGGACGGGACAGGAGCTGGTGGAGGTGGTCATATCGGAGGGTGCAGAGCAGTGCATTGTGGTCCACGGGCATCAGACAGTAGGGGAGCTGCTGATCCTACAGGAGGAGGGGGACGGACTCTGCTCTGTGGCGCAGACAGTTGAGATAAACACAGGCTAGTGCGGTGGCTTCTACAGGACACATTTCATCAATTCATCACGTTCACTACATCTCGGTTAACTTCAGTTTACACTCGTCTTTTTTTGTCCAATCATGCCGGACGCATCAACTGTCAAGTTCTCCGAGATCGTATTTTGCTCGTATTGGGATTCAATCAGTCAGACCACATGCTGAGGTGTTTTGGCTCATTTTCAGTTACTACTGACAAAAAACCCAATATTTCCTGTTTTTCCGGCTTCAATATAAAAACCTTTCAAATAAACAAAATTGCTGGGGGCTTTTATTGTGAAGAATTTGTAGGAAAAATGTTTTCACAAGTCTGCTAATACTACAGGGAGGAAGAGTAAGCACCAAACATAACGGGGGACTTTTATTGTGAAGAATTTATCGGGAATTAAATGTGTTGATCCATCCAAATAAGCAGAGTTTTGTTAGCTTCTATTTAATAAAACAAGTCTACTACAACTGCAGGAAGGAAGACTGAGCAGCAAAAATAACTGGGGACTTTTATTTTGAAAAACAGAAAATTTAAGATGTTAGTCACAGAATAAACAGCTTTGTTGCCGGCTATTCTTCAATAAAACAAGTCTACTAAATCTGTAGGAAGGAAGAGTAAGAAGAAAAAGTAACAACTTTTATTTTGAAAGAAATTGCAAGAAATGGAATGTGTTCATCATCCAATTAGCGCAGCTTTGTTAGCAGCTATTCTTCAATAAAACAAGTCTAGTGATTATGTAAGGAGGAAGAGTAAGCCGCAAAAATAACGGGGGACTTTTATTTTGAAAAACATAGGAATTTTAACATGTTGGTCACAGAATAAACAGCTTTGTTGGCGGCTATTCTCCAATAAAACAAGTCTACTAACACTGTAAGAGTCAGCCGCAGAAATAACGGGCAACTTTTATTGTGAAAACTTTACAGGAAATGAAATGTGTTCAGCTGGCGCATCGGATCACAAAAGACACATTAAAAAAAAAGAAAAGAAAAATGTAACTTCGGCCTCAGAGACCGACCTCGTCTGCATTTCTTTATTATTCTCTGCGTACCCCCGCATCGCCTTTGAACCACCTCCACAGAACAGAACTCATTAGATGTTATGAGCCGCTGGTTATAATTACAATAAAATATATATTCCTACATGACAGCTAGAGGAGTACAAGTCCCGCCCCTCACTTAGATGACAACATGTCTCAGTAACTGCTGACACAAACTGTTGGTGATGCTCAAGGTAAAGAACACAAACACTTAAGCCGTCAGAGTTTGGAAGATCTTCTGCATTAAGCCAGTTTATCCTCTGGAGGTTAACAGAATAAAATGACACCGACCAAGAATTCACAGCTTCCTGCACACAGTCAACACTTTATGTATTTCCTCTAAAGCAATGAAAACGCCTTCAGAGGAAAAATGAATAACAGCTATTGAATAAACAGACCGTGCGTGTTTACGGAATCTTAAGTTTAATTTGCCCTCAGTTTTATCTGTGAAGTTTGCTGAGTGATGTAATGTAGCCCCGGTGTGTTTGGATGTGGAGTGAGCGCCGCGCCGAACTCCATTTAACAAAAAATAGCCTTGTAATTGTTCCACATTGTTCGTCAGCAGCCGGTCGTGTGGTAACTTAAGAGCCATTTTGGCCCCGTGTGCTCTGATTAATTTGGCTTGCTGTTAACACAACGGTCATAATTAAGTTTTAATGAAAACTCGACTGCTGGCATTCGCTCCTGGTGTTCTTTAGGAAGAAGAAAAAGGCGAAGCAGCTTTCAAAATTACCTGTTTTAAGTGCCGTGTGGTGAATGTAATTCATGCCGATGTGTAGAAGTTTCTGTGGATTTTGAAGTAACGGATGCATATTTAAAGAAAGTGAACATCATTTTCAGTTTTTTTGCTATATTTTAAACAAGGGAAATTAGTTTGGTTGTTTTGTTCAGTTACTTAAAAACATGAAAAAAACACTGACATATACTTTGTTACCTTATTAAGGTAATATGCTGGATATATTATATGGAGCAACATTAGCTTTCATTTAGATTGGTGTACAATATTCACGCTCCTTTTAGCTCTGGTTTGGTCTCCACCAACTCTCCCGAATGTCACAGTAAACACTGAGAAGAAATTACCAAAATCTCGAGCTCGAGATCGTATTATATTGTTTTTATTTATAGGATTTTGTTCCATATAAACCCTGAAGAATATTGACTTAATGCTGCGAAAAGGCCTTTACACACCGAGGACGTGACCATAGACTGTTCATAAGAAGTGGACCTCGTCGACCTGACGTCACCCATTTGGTTGTGAACTGATGTTTTGAAGCCTCTAGCTCGGCTTTTTGCCCGTCGCCATCTTGGTTTTTTGCAACTATTGAACAGAAGTGACCGTATTTGGACTGAGGAGGATCGACGTAGAGATGCTCTTAACGTCTCTGACCTGTCAATCACAAGGTAGCCCCGCCCCTAAAGCATACCCTGCTTTATGGTCTGTTTGACTCTAAATGGACCATAATGTACTAAATGAACATCATGCTGTATTGAAGAAGACTGTAAACTAGAGATTGAGACCATAAACTCATGTCTACAATGTTTACTGAGGGAATAAATCAAGAGAGAAGTAGAGTCATTTTAGACTAGACTTCTATACAACCAGAGGAGTCGCCCCCTGATGGACACTAGAGAGAATGCACTTCAGCATTGGCTTCACCTTCCAGAAACGGAGGTTGACTCGAAAATGCGAAATATTTAGCATTTGTGTCTTCCCAAACGAGAAATGGTAGTAACTTCAGACAGAGGCTCAAGCCCAGCGGCCCCCTAACATGTTTGGCCCCTGGCAGGCCTGTTCTTTAATCCCATTACGGGCGGTATTGATAAGAAACGTATTGATACAGTCATCGCGGTGCCCGTCCCGATATGTCTCATTCAATTTCTGTTGTGGTGAAATTGGCTTATTGAAAGGTTAGAAAGATTTCAGAGAGCGCTGACCGTGTGATCGTCTCCGGTTGGAGGGGACCTTTGTTGCACGACATCGTTCATCGTCTAATAATAAAAAGACTTGAAAAAACAAGTTGTTTGATTGCAGCATTGGCACCATTTTTGTTTCTTTTAGGTAAAACGTTGTGGTTTAGATGTTCTGCCTCCAAATAGTCCCATGAAACTCTACAAAGGAAGTATAGGAGCAGCACAACTATCACAGTCTGTCCGTCGGGCTGTTTCTCTGCTGTTATTGAGAGAATCTCTGATTGAGAGAGTCTCTGGAGAGCCACAGCGTAATAGAGATCTGCCTCCACACAACCAGATTCATAAAAAAGCCGCTGGACGTCTGAAGCAAAAAAAAAAATCAATTCTTATTACTTTGCACCCATGAGTGCCACTCGGCCGAATCGAGCAGGAGGTGTTTGTGGTTTCCCTTTTCTGTCTTTCTCTCTGAACTCAATGCGCATATTAATTAGAAAGTTTGGTATTAAAAAGTTACGTTGTGAATGCAACTTTCACATGTCAGATTTCAAAGCTTTGGCCACCTGTTCGTCTGTTAGATTAGAGGATTGTTTCCACTTAGTTTTGGGTTGTTTGGGCGCCACCACTTTTAAAGTGAAAAGGGGGGAATCTTAATTCTGCAGAAAACAGTGATATTTTAGACGACAGTGTGCTTCCAGTTGTTTGTCCTTTTCCTGTTTCAACAGGAAAAGGACCCCGTGCACAAAGCCAGCTCCATAAAGAAATGGTTTTCCCTGTTTGGGATGAAGTAACCTGACCTCAACCCCCCCCGCTCAACACCAACGGGAGTGAATCCCTGCAGTCCGGATCAAACAGCTGAATTAAATCCTGAAACCAGAAGAGTGCCGTCTGTTACAGCAGCAGGTTAAAGGGGTCAGTACGCTTCAAACCGACGTCTGGAACCTCCACATTCATGCAGAGTTTAAACTTTTCTCAAGCTCTCCTTTTTTTTCATCCTTCATTGAACTACGTCCATCAGAAACAAGCGCAACAACCATCAGTGCTCTTTGTTGTGTTCCCACCAAGTTTACGCAAATTGTGACGTCGCACCATCAGACATCCGTGCGGCAGCTTTTTCAAAATGACTGCTAGAAAAGAGCGGGAAGCCCGGTAATTGAGGCTTAATTTGTGTCATTCGCTTCACCCGGCGAGTGCGTAGATGAAGCATTATGTTTACATTTTTCTTCTCATTTGACAGCTAACGTGTTAGCTAGCTAACACGTTAGCTTTCTACCGTGTTTTTTTCATGTCAGATTTTAACCGTCACTCGAAATCTGAGAGTAGTTTGCACCAAGACGGCAACAACTTTATTCCTCCAACAACAGCAGCGCATCAAAGCCTTTCGTTCTAGCCTTCACAATAAAAGCCCAGGACTAATATATTCAAACCATTAACTAGTATATATCTAAGGAGTGCACGTAGTCACCGTGACGTCATCCATTGCTTCGTGGACTGATGTTTTGAAGCCTCGAGTTTGGTGATTTTGCCGTCACCATCTTGGATTACGGCCGTCGCCATGTTGTTTTTTTTACGCAACTAATGCGCGAAAGTGCCCGTATTTGGTGGAGGAGTGCCATTGTATACGTCTCTGGGTTAGGGTTACCAGTGGGACCTTAATTTACTAAACGAACATCATGCTGTATTGAAGAAGACTGTAAACTAGAGATTGAGACCATAAACTCATGTTTACAATGTTTACTGAGGGAATAAATCAAGAGAGAAGTAGAGTCATTTTAGACTAGACTTCTATACAACCAGAGGAGTCGCCCCCTGGTGGACACTAGAGAGAATGCAGCTTTAAAGAAACTTCTGCATCTGCTTCACTCATCAGAACCGGAGACCTCGGAGAAAAGTCTTCTGTAGACCGAGCCGTAGCCGGTCAAACGTTATAAAGCTAACGTTGTTTTCACGTTCACCTCTGACCCACCAGGTACAACCTCGTCTGTAAAACAACTTGAATTAAAAATAAATCCCACACAAAGATGACTCTTGCCTCCTCCTCTTTGTAGTTTATATTCTATTACTGAGCTTCTGTATTAGTTGATTTTGAAAGACGGAAAATCCCATTCTGTTTTTTTGAACTTGAAGAGTTATCGTATTGGCCTCTCTCTTTCTGTTTAACTGCCTTGTGTTTATCTCCTCTCTATATTGTCTACATCTCTCTCTCTCTCTCTCTCTCTCTCTCTCTCTCTCTCTCTCTCTCTCTCTCTCTCTCTCTCCATCAGAGTCGGAGATATGACTCACTCTGAAGGTCCTCAGACGTCACCCCTCGCTTTACTCTCCAGGCTATTAAGTGAAAAAAGAAAAGAAAATGGAGAGTTTTTTTTCTTCCTTTTGGGTTCTGAGCTCCGTTTTTTTTTTAAGTAGTTGCCGCAGAGCTGTCAAACAGGATTCGGGCTGTTTTCCCAAAACCTCTGCTGCAGCAGCTCAGTGAAACTTGAGAGTGGCTACGGGCTGTAATGCATCTCCACAGTTTCTTCATTTGAACCAGTTTCCACTTGCAGAGCTGCACAGGGCCGACATTAAAACAGAAGAACCGGCATTCTTTCCTCGAAACAAATTAATATCTTCACATTTTTCTGATTAATAATATATTTTTTTTATCTAATTATTCAAACTGAATAATCTGCTATCGCCGTCCTTCGACCTTTGTACATCTTTTCTTAATTTTATTCAACACAAGCACACATTCCCACATATCACTCTGCATGTATTATCAGGTCATTTTAGGAAGATAATCCTCGTGCATCATGCAGTTTCTTTCTACACCGAATACCAAATCAGTGAACATGAAAAATAACTTGAATATATTCAGTTGTTTTTTTTTCCACTTTTTTCGTTCGAAGGCTGCTGCAGAGAACAGAAGCTAAACCTGGAGACACTTCAACTGTCGAGGTGCAAAATGATTTATTGAATTTAGCTTCAGTGCAGACTCAGACTCCGTGGCCCTTGTAGTCCAGCGATGGATCTTATCTGGAGTGCGAGCGCTGCAGGACGCCGTCTCAGCCTGACTAAAACCACCTGTTGAGTGATGCCACTTATCGATTGAAGGGGCATCTTTGAGGGAAAAGTCGCCCCCCTGCTAGAGTTTCCTGTTTGTATTTTCTTGCTAGAAGAGGGCCCTACTGTTCATAATTCATAAATCATAGAATTTGTGGCTGAATAGTCCTAGACAGACTGTAAATCAGAATTAGACGGAGGTCTTCTTGGACAGCTGTGCACATTATTTTAATATGATGAATACAAATCGCAGAAAGTTTACTTCGAGGCTTTGCAGAGACTTTTAAGCAGGCTGTTGTTGGATCCGTCCTCTGGGTCCGAGTCTGCAGAGATAAGGGGGTGGGGGGGGGATCAGTCTTTCTTTCTTCCCACAAAATCTAAGACTCATGTGCCCTTGAGCAAGGCCCTTTTCTCATCCACTGAAACCTCTCAGGGGTAAATCCTAACACACTTTCTTCCAACTCCTCCACAGCTCATCGTTGAGCTGCGTCGTTTTTTTTTTTGGAGGTATCAGCAACCCCAAAAAAGTGCAGCTTTTGTATTCCAACCCCGACTAAACGCATCCCAACACAGGTACAGTATGTCGGTACCGTCGGGGAGCTGCTGGGTCCAGAACAGCCTCTGGCATCACCCACACACGAGCTAAAGTTAGCTGACGTAGGACTCCTCGTCCAAACTAAATCCTTATAAATAAATGAATAGGGAGTGTTCTCACCCGGTGTCTCCTTTTAGCCTCCTTTAGCTCGGATAAACCCACCGTACACAACCCGCCCAGCATCAAATGGCAGACGGACGGACTGAGCAGCTGAAGACATATTTCCTCTTAGTTGCAGGAGACCGATGACTATTTGATTATGATTGATCAGGTAGACAGACATGCCTCTAAATCAGAGCAGCGTGTCTGTAAGCAGCCGATAGAAAACAAACATCAACGCGAACCACAGTTATACAATTAGCCTCCATCAAATACACATCGGTGAGCCGACATCGGTGTTGCCCTGTGCAAACGTATCCTCACAACGGTTCATGTATGATACCTTTCGTAAAAAGTAATGTCATTATGTTTTGAGGGATAAGTGTGTTGGTGCGAGCCCCTGCAGCACAGAACCAGGCTGGCTACAAAAACAGATTTTTAAAGAAAAGATCGTAGACGTAGACGATGTACATCAGAAGTGGACGTAGTCGTCGTGACGTCACCCGTTGGTCTGTGGACTGTAGGGCTGTTTTCTCATACGACCGGACTTCTCTTTGCGACCAGAGGAGTCGCCCCCTGCTGGTCGGTAGAGAGAATGCAAGTGCTAAGACACTTCCTGCGTCGGCTTCGCCTCCCGGACCCGCCCCCCTCTATCGGCCCCTGACCCCAGGCTTCGGTTCGGCCCCTCAGGCCACATGGTTTCGGAGTCCGGCTTGTCTTCCTGGGCCCCGTCTGCCTCCACACCTGTCATCAAGCTTTCACTTGACGGGCAGCCAGAGCGCAGAGGAGGTGGGCTCAAAAGATGCTCGGTGCTCAAACACACAGTCAAAGTTGATGGATGAAGTTTCCCCGATGTTGAGTTTTTTAATGCCAGAGAAATCTTTTTGTTGCTGTTAATGCAAATTAAAAAAAAAAATGCACAGGAATGCACTTCTGTTTTTGTTTTGTTTGTCATGTATTTTACTGCATTCCGTGTGTTGCATTACGACAGTGAATTATCCGTGAATCCTTGGATCCATCAGGTCATCAGCTCTCTCTGTTCTCACCTGTCAGAGATCTACTCATCAACTCCACAGTTACATCAACCCCGGCTTTCCTCCCAGTGCTCACCAGATCATTACCTCACCCACTCAGGCTAAACTTAGTAAGTTGACTTCCTTCTATCCTTGTAACCTACTAATTTGTGTCTGTTTCTTGTTGGATTCCTGTCTGCTTCAACCTCGGTCGGCTCCACATCTCTCTCCTAAAAGTTTACTTGATTTTTTTTTTTCATTTTCCAATACTTTATTCTTCTACTCTAGGCCTACTACATTTATTTAGTATCCTAATTACTTTGCAGATTCAGATCAAAATACAAATTGTCAACAGATTATTTGATCTGTTACTTCAGTTGCTCCACATTTTCCAGCTGCACCATTAAAGTAACAAACACATGAATGCATCATTAATTATAATCCAATTATATAACTTATATTATTCTGAATTGGGCCATGTTGCATAATGAAAGAATGCTTTTACTTTACTGTACTCTACTTTGTGTATATGTTGATACTAATATATTTGCAGAATACTTGTAACAGAGTATTACTTTTACTTAAAAGGACAGTTCACCCCGAAATCACGGTGCTATTAATCAGTCTGGATGGTTCTGGTGTGATATCGGCCGTAGAGTTGTCTGCCTTGTCTCCAGTATAATAGGACGAGATGGCACTCGGCTGAAAAACGTTCTGTCTCTTCGTGGTGCTTTGAGCACCACAAGCCGAGCGACATTTAGTCCCGTTATGTTGGAGAGAAGGCCGACAACTCTGCGGCCAATATCTCTAACGCTCAGAAACTCAAAACAATCTAGATCGATACATAGCACTACAGGTACGAGGAGAAATGTGTGTTTTGGAGTTAACTGTCAGTAAAAGTAAAATGTCTTGAGTACTTCTTCTTCCTCTGCTTTTCATGGGAAATATTGACACAAAAATATGTTTTGCCAGCCTTATTCTTTAAGTTCGTTTTTTTTAAACATCTAAAGCAAACAGACTCACAGTTTTTGTGATCTTCTTACTTTGCTTGTTAGCAAACGTTAGCATGTTTAAACCAGGATGGTACACATTACCTGGAACCAGGCGGCAACCTCTGGTTCTGCCGAGTGAAGCCGATGCTTCATGTGTTAAAGCTGCATTCTCTCTAATGACCACCAGGGGGCGACTCCTCTGGTTGTATAGAAGTCTAGTCTAAAATGACTCTACTTCTCTCTTGATTTATTCCCTCAGTAAACATTGTAAACATGAGTTTATGGTCTCAATCTCTAGTTTCAAGTCTTCTTCAATACAGCATGATGTTCATTTAGTAAATTATGGTCCATTTGGAGTCAAACAGACCATAAAGCAGGGGATGATTTAGGGGCGGGGCTACTGTGATTAACCAGAGCCGTATACGGCGTCACAACGTCACTCCTTCGCATTCCAATGGTCACTTCTTTTCACCGGTTGCGAATAGTCAAGATGGCGACGGCCAAATCGCCGCTGAGATTTGTCCGTGTTTTTGTCTCACAGCTTTAACCCTTTCAAACGTGTGCTTAGAAGATCATGGAAGTTAATTGTAACATTTTTGGTCGCCTAAAAATGTCTTATTTAGTGTCCGGTTGTACTCAGCTCTACCCTCTCGTGTCACTTCTGGTTACAAAAAACCCCAAAAACATGGCAATGGACAAATACCAAGATGGCGACAGCCAAAAACCAAGATGGCGATGGACAAAAACCAAGATGGCGACGGACAAAAACCAAGATGGCTACAGCCAAAAACCAAGATGGCGATGGACAAAAACCAAGATGGCGACAGCCAAAAACCAAGATGGCGATGGACAAAAACCAAGATGGCGACAGCCAAAAACCAAGATGGCGACGGACAAAAACCAAGATGGCGATGGACAAAAACCAAGATGGCGACGGACAAAAACCAAGATGGCGATGGACAAAAACCAAGATGGCTACAGCCAAAAACCAAGATGGCGATGGACAAAAACCAAGATGGCGACAGCCAAAAACCAAGATGGCGATGGACAAAAACCAAGATGGCGACAGCCAGAAACCAAGATGGCGATGGACAAAAACCAAGATGGCTACAGCCAAAAACCAAGATGGCGATGGACAAAAACCAAGATGGCGACAGCCAAAAACCAAGATGGCGATGGACAAAAACCAAGATGGCGACAGCCAAAAACCAAGATGGCGACGGACAAAAACCAAGATGGCGATGGACAAAAACCAAGATGGCGACGGACAAAAACCAAGATGGCGACAGCCAAAAACCAAGATGGCGATGGACAAAAACCAAGATGGCTACAGCCAAAAACCAAGATGGCGATGGACAAAAACCAAGATGGCGACAGCCAAAAACCAAGATGGCGACGGACAAAAACCAAGATGGCTACAGCCAAAATGCCGTCCACAACCAATGGGTGACGACACGATGACTACGTCCACTTCTTATATAAAGTCTATTTCTGGAACACATCAGTTGGATTTTAACACTTAACCTGAGCTCTTAGTAAACTATTATCAGTTACAAGAATAACGCATACTGGTTGTTTCCATGCTGTTTCGCATAAATATACAGCACAATTCTTTTTATTTCATTTCTTTCTTCCGACAGCGACTCAGACGATGCCCTTTGTTTACGCAACGACGTTGAGGATCACCTCACAAACCCCGAATTCACTCGGTGGTGACGTGTGAATTTACACTCTTCCCGCCAACCCAAAGCCTCAAATGCTCTTTAGTTATGGATACACCCCCCCCCCCCCCCCCCCCCCCCCCGAAGGCAGCTTGTTGATGTTTATCCAGCTCTGCAGCGAGTACAGTGGGAAGAAATTACTATATGTATAAATATAAACAAATATATCTGCAGCGTGCCTACGGGCTGTGGCATCATGGGATTACTTCCCCAGCCCTGGATTCGTGTCACGTGGGCTTTTTTGTGATGTGTGGTTTTCAGAGGTCTCCAGCCTGTGAAGCTGTCATAAAAGGCGTGTGAGCGTCACAGTGTGCATGTGTTGTGTTCGCTGTAAGTCGCCGCGCTGCAGGCCAAACTCCGGTTCTTCTGCCTACATGACATCGCTCGGTGCCAGGCGGCTAAATTAAGCGCATCAGTGAGCCTGATGAAATCAAAAAAAAGATAACGGTTTGTCAGTCTCTCTCCACTCATGTCAGGTTAAATGGGAAATTGATCGACGATCACTGAAAAGTTGATTCTGTCTCTTATAGCGGCTTTCTTTCATTTGCTCTCAATCTAATCCTCCCCTCTAGTCTCCTCTTTTTGTTTCCTCCTCTCCTCTTTTTTTTTCCTCTTTTGTATCCTCTCTTTTTCTCCTCTCTCCATTTTTCTTTCTTCTTCTCTCCTGTATCATTGTTTTCCTCTCCTCCCTTTCTTATCCTCTCCTGTTTCTTGTTTCCTCTCTTGTCTTGTCTTCTTTTTCCTTTCCTATCCCCACTGTCTCCTCTCCTCTTTTTCTTTTCCTTTCCTCTTTCTTTTTCTTTTCATTTTTTTCGATTGTTGTTTCTTCTCCTGTCTTTCTTATCCTTTCTGCATTACCTGTTTTACCTCTCGTCTACTGTCCTCTTTTTTCTTTCCTTTCCTCTTTTGTCTCCTCTCTTCTCTTTCATTTCCTCTATCATTGTTTCCTCTCTTCTACTGTCCTCTTTTCCCTTTTCTTTCCTCTTTTGTCTCCTCTCTACTTTGTCTTTCCTCTATCATTGTTTCCTCTCCTCTCTTTCTTAACCTCTCCTCGTGTCTTGCATTTCCTTTCCTCTCCTCTACACTTGTTTCCTCCCCTATCCTCTTCTTTCCTTGTCCTTGTCTTGTTTTCTTTCTTTTCTTTTCTCTCGCCTTTCTCGCCCTCTCCTCCTCTCCTCCTCTCCTCATCCCTCCTCTCTCTCCTCATGTCCTGCTATCTCCTTTTTCCTCCCCTCCCCTCGATCCCTCTTTGCTTGTTTCACCTCCTCTTTTTCTTCTCCTCTCCTCTATATCCCTGTTCCCTCTCTTCCACCATCCTCGTAGACTCTCCTCTCTTTCTCTCTGTCCTCCTTTCCTCCCTCCTCTTCACCCTGTCTTCTCCAATCTCCTGTCTCATTTCCCCCTTTTCTCTATCTTCACCTCTCCTCTTTTTAATCTCCTCTTGTCTTCTTTGTATTTACCTCTCCCTCCCTCCCCGTTGCTTATCTCCTCTTCCTCTCTATCCTCTCCTCTTTTTCTTTTCGTTTACTTTCCTCTTGTCGTCCCTGTATCTCTCCTCCCACTCTCTCTCGTAGTGCTCTCGTCCTCTTCATTTCCCATTTCATTCATCCTCTTGTTTTTCTGTCCTCCTCTCCTCTTCTCACCCCTACGTCTCCTTCTTTTCTTTTTCCTTCCTTCCTCTCATCCTCTTCCTCCCACTCTTTCTCGTAGTGCCCTCCTCTCCTGTCTAATACCTTTCTCTCATCTCTCCCTTCATCCACCTCTCCTCCCTTCTCTCCCTCCTTCTCTCTCTCTCTTTTTTCCTTATTTTCTTGGCTTTTTTCTTTCCTCTCAAATGCTCTTCTTCTTCTTTCAAGCATCACTTCTTCTCTTCCTCTCTCCTCTTCATGCATCTCCTACTCTTTTCTTTTCATCTCTCCTCTCTAGCCTCCCTCTCTCTCTCTCTCTCTCTCTCTCTCTCTCTCTCCTCCTCTCCTCCTCCTCCTCCTCTCTTCTCTTTTCCAGTAGTGGAGGATCAGTGAACAGCAGCGGCGGCAGCAGCAGTGTCACTCAGCACGGCAACAGCACGCATGAAAGTGAGGACGTCTTGTGTTTTGTTTTGTTTTCTGTTCTATTCTCCTCTTCGTCCTCCTCTTCTTCCCATTCAGTCTTTTTCTTTTCGGCTGCTTCTTCGCTACTTTTCAACCCTTTCTTTCCGCCACATTGATCTCTTTCGGGGTGCAGCAGTATGAGGCTACCATGCATTTCAAATAGGGTTTCTGTCCTTGCTCCAACTTGCGCATGCATATGCTTTTCTATTTTTCCCCCCCGCTTTATTTCCTTTGCTCTCATTTGGAATAAGTAGGCCAGTCTTGTAGCTTTAGTGTGTCAACCTCTGGGCTCAGATGGGCTTTTAAATGGACATTTTAAAAGGTATGACTTTTTTCTTTTTTCTTTTTTAATCCTAACTTAAATCCTGCTTGTGTTGCAGCAGGAACGCTGAGATGAAGCGGTATGTTTTTAGATAAAATATGATGAAATTCTGACGCTGAAAGGATTTTAAGACATGCATGTGCGTTTTGCTTATTTGAGATTATTTGAGATATTTTGAAGCTGGTGACATTTTTTTTTTTTTTTTGGCAGATTCTTTCACTGGCTTTACTCTCCCTTTTTTCTCCTTTCATTCCTCTTTTCATTTTTGTACTTTCTGTCATTTTCTCACTGGCTGTGCATGAAGACAATCTGTCTGCAGTGAACGCACTGGAGTCCAAACAAAAAAATGGGGATATCATAACGCCTGACATTTAACCAGGATGGACCTATCGGATGTATTCAATGCCACGACGCCGGCCACTTCACCGCCAAACTCTTCTTTGGAGAGCGTCAACCAGACCTCCTCTTCCTCGCCCAGATCTCCTCCTCTGCCTCCTCACTCGCAGGTGGCGTCGGTGCTCATCGTGCTGGTGGTCACGGTCATCATACTGGGGACCGTGGTGGGTAACGTGCTGGTCGTGGTGGCGGTTTTCACCAGCCGAGCCCTGAGGCCCCCTCAAAACCTCTTCCTGGTGTCTCTGGCTTCAGCGGACATACTGGTGGCGACGCTGGTCATCCCCTTCTCATTGGCCAACGAGGTGAGGAAACGGACTCTTTGCTCTTTATGACTCCATTTTGAAGCTGATATTCACATATTCGCATTTGGTGAAATAGTCACACGGACACAAATTGTCCGTTTTAATGTGTCGCTCAGAAAACGGCTTCTTTTTCGGCACGACATCACGTCACAAAACAAAAGTTAGGTTTAGACAAAAAAAACACTGAAACCATCACGGTCACGCTTAAAGGCAACAAATACGAACATTAGGTTTAGGCAACAAAGCCGCTTTGTAAGTATATTTTTTGCTGTAACAAACAGAGAGAAGAAAGTATCTACCTATCTATCTATCTATCTTCAACGTTAGCTTAAGTCACCAAAACCATGACAACACTTTGGGAAACTCGGTGTTGAACTCGGGTCTTGTGGTTGATAGTTCTGGATAGTGGTCTGTGTCTTTGTCACTAGTTCCGACCGTTGCATCGTTCCATGGATGCGTTTAATTTGTGTCTCCATCACAAAGAAAAGATCCTGATTGACTTTATATTGACGTCGTTTTAGCTACCCTGCTGGTGGTGCTACAGGAAAAGTCAGAGGATCACCAAAATCTTTAGGATTCATCCTCTGGGGCCCATGAATATCAGTGCTAAATTTCAATCCATCCAAGAAAATGTCAGCCTAATGGTAAAAAGTCAGTCGTCTTCATTTCATGACCGTCCATCCAATAGTTCACATATTTCAGTCTGGACCAAAGTGGTGGACCGACTGGCATTGCTAAAAATCCATCCAACAAGTTACAAATTCCACCTCTTCCTGCTGCTGCTCTTCTTCTGTAGAGACATTTTTAATACAGACACAATCACAATGACAAGAATGCTTATTATTAATGGCATGTTTAAATGTAAAACCCATCATTAGATGTCATTGTCTGTACAACGTTAGCAGATACAGTTCATAAGGTGATGTTGAAGTGATGGATTTCTGGTGTTGGTTTGAGTTTGTTAGACGATTCTGATGTTAGCAAGTAAAAATTGTGCTTATAGATCAATGAAATCCACCGACGACTAAACTTCACACACACTGACATCTTTGTTCTTTGGCTGCAGGTGATGAAATGTGTAAATTTTAGAAAGTTTAGACAGGACTACACCACCTACAAATCAGAGTATTCCTCAAACCCAAGCAAGAACCTCTTAAAAGTGAAGCTGATGCTGAAGTGTGTTAAAGCTGCATTCTCTCTAGTGTCCATCAGGGGGCGACTCCTCTGGTTGTATAGAAGTCTAGTCTAAAATGACTCTACTTCTCTCTTGATTTATTACCTCAGTAAACATTGTAAACATGAGTTTATGGTCTCAATCTCTAGTTTCAAGTCTTCTTCAATACAGCATGATGTTCATTTAGTACATTATGGTCCATTTAGAGTCAAACAGACCATAAAGCAGGGTATGATTTAGGGGCGGGGCTACACAGTGATTGACAGGTCGCTGCCACGGCGTTGTTCGGCCTGGGAGTTGTCCGTGTTTTCGTCTTACAACTTTGTCCCTTTCACAGAGTGTTTAGCAGTTCATGGAATTTAATTGTAGATTTTTCGGTCGCCTGAATGTGTCTTATTTCATCGTTCGGTTGTAGTTAGCTCTACCCTCTCGTGTGACTTCTGGTTACGAAAAAACAAAACAAGATGGCGACGGACAAAATGCCTACCTCAAGGCTTCAAAACGTCCACAAAACAATCGGTGACGTCATGGTGACTACGTCCACTTCATGGTCACAGTCCGTCCAAGGAATTTTGAACATGGAAAAGAAACCAAATGTTCATCCCAGTCATGCATCTAGCGTGTTCTTCAACAGCACCTGTGAGAAACATAGTTCTTATATACCTTTGGTTTCCCCATGAGGGGTTAGGGTTTCCATATTTGTTTACACTGTAAATCCAATGATCGATACACTGTAGTTGGCAGGGAACACATGGGTGATGCTGTTTGCAGAAATGTTCATATAGTACTTTGATTTGTTTGATTCATATCAAATTAATAATAATACGTTTTTCCTTCCTTTACGTTGGCGCTCGTCTACTCGACGCATCGACGATGTTTCCTCTCTGACTTTCTCCTCGGCTCCCAGTAATAACAGCTCACTGCTTTTCATCAGCTGTTAACACTTGAAATCTACACGGAGCCTCTTGTGTTGCATTAGACATCAGACACTTCTCATGTCTGGAACTGTTTCCTGTCTGCTGCAGACGGGTTCATCCAGGTTGCTCTTCCTCTCTGTGGAGTAACTTTTTTTTTTAATTTGTTCACAACGCAGACAGTCTCGATGCCTTCTGGTCATCCTGGTCCTTCTGGTTCATTGTCCTCTCCGTTTCCTCTGTATTACAGCTAATGCACTGTTGGTTTTATAATTCCACCTAAATGATGGGAGTCATTATATAAATAGCTTCTTCAAAGCAAATTTAAAAACACAAAGACATTTCCACTGCAGTAACATTCAGAGCAGCTACATTCCTCTACTGCTGCATGCCTGTAAGTCTCCATCTGCAGCAGCAGTTGTGACTAAAAGGGCTGCAACTAATAACCTGATTATTTTCCTCAATGATTAATCAGATGTGTTGGTCCTGCTGGTGGCTCGGCTGTAGGAAGGTCAGTGTCGGTCTGTCCGTGATATTTTTGTACAGTCATTCGTTTTCCTCTGAGGATGAATTCCTGTTGATCCTCAGACTTTTCGTCTAACAAGTCTTCTATTCGTCCAACACCTTGGTTAATGAACAAATAGCCTGAAAAAAAACAACTAATTCCATTCCCATCAGCCTCAGCTGAGGTTTGCGTTTAGTGCTAATTGGAAAATGTCAGCGTGCTAACGCGCTAAAACTAAGATGGTGAACATTACCTCGGCACGTTCAACTGCTTCTTTTTGCTTTTGCACGGACAGAGAACAGACGGATCGTAATGACGACGCAGAGATAACGAGAAACACACAATAGCATAGTGAGAGGTACAAATCAATAAAACAATACAACCATAACAACGGCAGCAACAACACAGAAACACTGGGGATATAAGATGGTATGTAGATGTGTATTTATACATACATATATATGTATATATATATATATATATATATATATATACATATATATATATATATATATAATACAAATAATACAATAAAAAAGAATAATAACACATATAAAGAAATGTGTATGAATAAATAAATATTAATAATAGAAATAAATCATTAATTAACTAAATGTAGTGAGACAGGAAAGGGAACGTAACTGTGAGCATGTTAGCATGTAAATGTTAGCATTGCAATTCATATGAAACCCACAAAATCGGTGACTCAAACAAACAGCAGACTTTCACCCAGGAGACCGCTGCTCGTGTCCCGAACCACATCGCTAGTTACTTTAACCCCAAAAACCACGATCTTTCCCCAAACCTCACCGAGTGTTTTTGTTGCCTGAACACTGCGGGGGCCCGTTGGATAAAATAAAACAACGTTTCTTAGGATAAGATGTATGCACTGTTACGTGATATATGTGTTGAAGTAAAGCCTCACACACAGCTGCGGGCTGTTTTCTTTCCCTGATTAATTATTTACTCCTGCATCCTTCACAAGTTCAAGCCACGGTCACTTCTTCCAGATTGCTTGTCTGGACTCATCAACAGTCAAAAACACCATCAATGTACAACTGGAGCTAGACGGAGAAATCTTCATTATTAGCTTATTACAGGTGAATCGGTGAATCAACTTAATATCTATTTTCAGCCGATGAAAATAAAGAAATGTCAGACGGTTATGTCAAAGAGATAATGTTAGAGAAACTGTGTCTTCAGTACTAGTCTCCAGAACTCAGTATTTAATAGTCACGTTTAAACGATTGTTTATGTTATGTGTTAATGTCAATGATTTTAAGCAATTTAATGATATCAAAGTATAAGATGGTGAAACCTGAGAATGCTTTGCTTTATGAATGATAACGATTCATTGAGGATCAGAATTCTTGTCGATAAATCTTTTGTTAATTAATCAATTAATGGTGATTAAAAAAACTCCATCTGAACTTCGGCAGATCCTCATTTAACGTCTCCGAAACCATAATCTGGGAGTTAAATCCCCCAGAATATAGTGAATGCAGCATCGTCCAAATGTTGCACTGCAGCTAAGAAAGTCCAATATTTATTTCTACATCTCCTGCCAGAGGAAACCCCCCCCCCCCCACACAAATATTCATGGTGACTGCAGAGCACGCCGTGCAGGAACATGATGGATATTTCACAGTTTCTGGCAGCTGTGAAAAGATTGTCGGGCCTAATAATTTTCGAGGAGGGGGGGACAGATGTGAAACCACGAGGGCAAACTCATCAAGAGGTTTTTCCTACAAAATAAATACAGTTGCAGTCCACATGGCAGAAATGAGATATTGACTGCTTTGTTATTTTGAGGCTAGATGAACTTTAGGCGCTTCGCTCAAAGCCACTTTCTACTTCTCTCCACTGGTGTTTTATTTAACATGTTTTGATTGGTTTCTCCCTTCTTCCAGATCATGGGCTACTGGTACTTTGGGTCCACCTGGTGCTCCTTCTACCTGGCTCTGGACGTCCTCTTCTGCACCTCCTCCATCGTCCACCTGTGCGCCATCAGCCTCGACCGCTACTGGTCCGTCACCAAAGCCGTCAGCTACAACCGCAAACGGACGCCCAAGCGGATCAAAGCGATGATCAGCGTTGTGTGGCTCATATCCATCGTCATATCCTCCCCGCCGCTCCTCATGACGCAGAAGGAGGAGGATCCGGGGACGGAGGACGACGGCGGCCGGCGGCAGGAGTGTCTCCTCAACAACCAGACGTGGTACATCCTCTCCTCCTGCCTCGTGTCCTTCTTTGCCCCGGGCGTCATCATGATACTCGTGTACTGCAAGATCTACCGCGTCGCCAAGCAGCGGGCCTCCACCGTGTTCGTGGCGAAGAACGTGGTGGAGCGCCAGCCGTCACAGTCCGAGACCTGTTTCGAGGGCAACGGCAGGGCTTGCCAAAGAAAAGGAGCGGGCTTCGACGGCGAATCCCGGTACGAGCTGGACAGCCCGCGGCCCGCAAACCGACACAGCTCCTCCAACGTGGACAGCAGCAGCAGCAGCCGCAGGAGAGGAGAGCTGGACGACATCGACTTGGAGGAGAGGAGCTGCGAACCCAACATAAAAGCGTCCGCCTCGTTTTCCTCGGCGCTCCGCTTCCCCAGAAGAGCCGGCGGAGGCGTGAAAACAGAGGATGCAGAGGGAGCGTTGGACAGGTTGAAGCCTCCTCCCCAGCCTCCTCCGTCCTGCGCCTCCATATCGTGGGCATCGTCCGAGAACTGCTCCCACCACTTCCTCCTCCCGTCCCCGGTGCCTCTCCGCAGCCGGCGGACGACTCTGTCCAAGAACAAAGTGGCGCAAATGAGGGAGAAGCGCTTCACGTTTGTCCTGGCGGTGGTGATGGGGGTTTTTGTCCTCTGCTGGTTCCCGTTCTTCTTCACCTACAGTCTCCACGCGGTCTGCAGAGAGAACTGCACAATCCCCGACACACTCTTCAACCTGTTTTTCTGGATCGGGTACTGCAACAGCTGCCTGAACCCCATCATATACACCATCTTCAACCGAGACTTCAGGAAGGCCTTCAAGAAGATTTTATTCCAGACTCATAAGGGAACATAAGATGTCAATGTGTGTGTGTGTGTGTGTGTGTGTGTGTGTGTGTGTGTGTGTGTGTGTGTGTGAGTGTGTGTGAGTGGCATCACACAGAAACAGACACAGTCGAACACAAATGTGTGTGCACACAGTTTTAATCCTGTTTTCCACTGTGCTGTCATACCGACATTAAAGGGCTTGCCACGCAGCCTGCGTATTGATTTATTATTCAGCTGCTCTTTCATTTATGAAATAATCACTTTGTATTCTAATGCAAACGAGCCAGAGGAAGACGATTATGACACACGGATGCTGTGTGTGCAGGTTTTCCCCCGACTCTGCTTGCTTGATGCAATACAATTTCAACGTTACAAGGGGCGTCTTTTTGCCGGAGTTTGAATGTTAATTAGAGGAAAACGTCTGCAGGGTTGTGAACTATGTCCCAGAGGAGCGCCGAGATGTGAGCCGTGGCGAGCCGGCTGACTGACTGTGCAAACCTTTATACTGACACAAGAGCAGATTTATAAGGAACTGAGGGAGATAAAAAAAAAAAATATGTAATGAGATTTTAAAGGTAGTAGTGTGTCGGATTTAGTGGCATCTAGTGGTGACGTTGCAGATTGCATCCAACTGACTCACTCCTCCCTTTCCAACAGCGTCGGAGAACTACGGTGGGCTTCAGGTAACGTGAAAAAAAAAATGTGAAAGACTTTCTTTAGAGTCTGCGTTTGGTTTGTAAGACCCGCCCTGCAAAAGCTGGCTGAGGCATAGGCGATTGGTTAAGGTTAGGCATTGATCTCGAATAGTTATGGTGAGGATAGCCAGGACATAGGACCCGAACAAATCAGGTTACCAGTACCTCAGCGAGCATGGAGGCCTGGCCAATCAGAGCGCTCGAATGTTGCACAGGCCGGGTCTTGCCAAGAAAAGCAGTGGTATTGATAAAAACGCTACCAAAAACACAATAATTGTTAGTTCTAGGTGATTATATACTAATGAAAACATAGTTATGAATATCATATATTTATATCCAATAAATGCCCTTTAAAGCTACACGCTGTTCCCTTAAAGGTGCAAGATGCGAGATTGGGAGAGTTTCGATTGCCTCTAAACAGCTCTCAACATGGCCGGCGCCTCACGGCTAACAGCGCAAACAACGGCAACAGTGCTGATAGAGCTAACAGTGTTTAGCTGAGAGGGAACAGGAGGGTGGGTGCTACCCTTCCACGTCAACGCTGCCGGTTTGGGACGATGTTAGCGGCTCTAGCCAGCGTATGAGAGCAGTGCAGAGAGCGGCCGCAGTTAGCTAACCAGTGGGGCGCGCTAACATGCACGCAACAGGCCGACCCAACTATATCAACAAAGCAAAGAGAAGCTCTGATTAAAACACACACAGAGGGCTCAGATAGACGTTACTTCACTATATCTTTACAAAGATAATAGTTGTTTGCTGCCAGTAACGCTCAGAATGTCAAATACTTGCTCTTTTAATGGCTTTCTGAGCCTCAGAGTATTTAAACACCAGCAGCACCCAAAGTTTAAACTTTCACATGGAGTAGACTCGGGGAACGGAAAGCCCAATGAAAGTTACCAGTTTTCCACGCAGCAGCAGAGTTCTGTTGACACTGCACAGCTCGGGGCCAAATACATTAAAAATTCATGTGCAGCGTGCAGACGGGCTGATCTTCGCTGTACACAGAGGACAAAAGAGAAGGAACAGAAAAGAGAGAGCCTCTGAATTTATATAATGAACCTCAGGCTCATAAAACAAAAGATAATTATTCTCTGAAGCTCGGGATGAAACAACTGGACCGGCTGCTTCAGGGCTCACGTTTCTACTTGCTGAAGAAAGCCTGATCCGACCTGGACCCAACACTTCGATGCCACGAAGAATAAATCATTATTGGTTCCATCGCTTCATGCAGATTGGGGAAACAGAATGTGTTCTGTTGCATATAATTTGGGATGATAATCCAGCGATGTTTTTTTTATCTTCCATCTCTACAAACACGAAGCACAGATACGAGTGTCGGCGGCCGCAGAAGGAGCCGCAAAGTCCAAGGCCACAAGGAACGTTACATCACTCTGGTTGCCATGCAACACGGAGTTTGACAACAACTCAGGAGTTGCGTAATTAACTATGTCAGTACAATGCTGTTGATAAAATATGATGAAGTACGTTCTAAAGTGGCCCAAAGGAAAAGAAAACTGCATGCAAGTTGGAAACTCTCTGCATACTGAAATCTCACTGCATTCTGTTTATTTATTTCGCCCCCGTCTCTCATGGCAGGTTTTCAGCTTTTATACTGGACTCAGATCCAACACAGAAGAGAAAATAGTTAACGTGAGTTGGAGGACAAAATGAAAAGCGGCAGGTGATTCTACAAAGAGGCATGTAAATTCGCACCGCGTTAATCGCACCGCCGGTCTCGCCGGGGACCATTTGTGTTCACTCGCGTAAATCGCGCTAGACACGCTGGAGAGGGGGCGTGGCTTATCGCCCTGGAAGCGCCTGTGAGTTGCAAAATTTCAACTCAGGCGTTTGGGGCATTTTGCCGATTGAAGCAAATTTGCGTCAGTTCCAGACCATTGGTTTGCAGACTGCGGGTTTAGAAGCCTCGCGTTTAGCATTTTGGGTTAGCTAGCTAACGGTGCGGCTCAGCCGAGGAGGTCGCCTCTAATGTTTACATGTCTTTCTGTCGCGAGCCTCTCGCCCCTGAGTAGATGCACGCTTCCTTCTGCACCGTGATACGGTTGCCCGGTGTAGTTCGGTTGAAGGACTATAGTTCCGACATTAATCTGCTCACAACAAGGTCTGTAGATTATCTGAAGTAAACAGGTCATGATTTCTCAAAAGAGACGTTGCCGTCAAGTTTTTCCACATGTATTTTTTTTTTGGGGGGGGGGGGGCTTTGAGCACCACAAGCTGAACGACATCTAGTCCCGATATCTCCAAAACTAGGCAACTCACACCAAAACAATCTAGATTGATACATAGCACTACAGTTAAGAAGAAAAATATGTACTTTTGATTTTGGGGTGAACTGTCCCTTTAAGAGTGACATCATTTTTTCTTGACCTGGCTGTGCTTCTTAGTGTTGAACGGCTGTTAGTGTTAAGAAACATCTCCTTTATTTTACAGCTCGTTCTTCTCTTCTGCTGCTTTACTCCAAACTTTTTCCCGATTTGCTAAATAGGGACTTGAAGATCTACAGCGTCTCTCTGAAGAGCTTCTTTTTATATCCTCCACATTTCCCTTCAGACCTACTGTACATGTGCAGAAACCCACATGACCATAATTTACATACTTACTAAAGTATTTGTAACACTTGGAATAGAAAAACACTCAATCGAAGCAGAGTAAAGTGTTCCTGGTTTATCGTCTTCTACTCGAAGCTGTAGATGCCAGCATCTCCACGGACTCTTTTGGAGTACCCAATTGATTATAATTATTCATATTAGCGGCCCCAATTTGGCTAATTGGCATCAACCGTTGTCAATATCCTTCACAATGATTGGCTCATTCACCGCTAAGTGGTCTGGGAACATCCAATCATTTCCATGGTTGTCAGTCTGCCGCCGGTTCAGATGCTGCAGGACAGAAACCTAAGCTGCAGCTGAGCTTATTAAGTAGATACGGTTGCCTGCAGTATGCATTGAATCGGGAGTTACTACTTCCTCATAACACGGCACCTTTAACTTTGATCCTCTTTGTTTATGTGCTGCGCAAAGGATTGTGGGTTAGAATAACCAAGAGAAAAGCATGCCTGCTTACATACTGCATAATACTGCCAGATGTAGTAGAACATCCTGGTATTTTTGGCATATTGGGTCATACTTTTTCTTGCTTACCTAATAGTCTGGTAATCTGGATATTGAAACGCACAGGCGGTTTTCCTGCGTTAGCTCCCAGCCTGCGATCACCACTAACGGGTGAAAGAAGTACTCAGATCTTTTGATTAAAGTGACAGTTCACCAAAATTAAAAACCTCGTGCCATTGAGTAATCTACATTGTGAGTTGCCTCGTTTTGGACGTGTCGGCCGTAGAGATGTCTTCCTTCTCTCCAATATAATGGAACTAGATGTCGTTTAGCTTGTGGTGCTCAAAGCGCCAAAAATCCGCTCACTCCTGTCCCAGCGTAGGAATGCACGTTACTGTCGCCAGATAATCAGTCATTAACATCGCTTCCCCCGATTTTGTAATGTGCTGATGAGCCAGAGACAACGGATGAAAGGATTTTTTAATATCCAGGGTAGAGGCACTTCAGCCAATACTTGGTGGGTTTTGGTAACTCGTTTGAAACCAAACCGACATTAAACAGTTTTGGCTGCACACAGCGTTATCATTCTGTCTCGTTAGCGTCTCTGCATTCACACCTGTGAGCCCAAAATAAAGCGCCCAGAGAAGCTCTGCCGTGCACACCGTTCAGAAGCATCCGTGTGATGTTTCCTAACCTTGAAACTGTCATTGTTGAGCTCTCGTTAGAATGCATTCAGGAGGCGCCGCTTATTTTTAAATCTGGCAGTTGCTCGGCTTGTTGGTTTCGGCAGCTCACAGAGGCCACACTGAGGAACACAATGGTTCTCCTCCTGCCAGATTGGAACGAATACACAAAGTCCTGGACCCATCACATTTCACTACCAGCTGTCTCTGACTGTGTGGTTAGAAGCTACAAGCCAAAATTAGAATATGTTAATTCACTGTTTGTATAAAAAAACAGAGTGATCACAGTTTTACATGCATAGTCAAATGTGCTGTGGGTGTAACGATTGTTTCAAGAAGTACATTTCAGATCAAATGGCAGTACAATCACACCTGTGTGCCTGACCTTCAAAGCATTAATATAGCATCAAACAGCAGCTATGGAAAGAGATAGTGGAGTATCCTGAGCAGAGAATAGGCTGTGTTCGGTCCTTTTAATGCATGTTAGTGCATTGGAAAATTACCCTACTTCTCTCTTGATTTATTACCTCAGTAAACATTGTAAACATGAGTTTATGGTCTCAATCTCTAGTTTCAAGTCTTCTTCATTACAGCATGATGTTCATTTAGTACATTATGGAACATTTAGAGTCAAACAGACCATAAAGCAGGGGATGCTTTAGGGCGGGACTACCTTGTGATTGACAGGATATGGTGACTTCCGTTCACCAGTTGCAAAAAAAAAAAAGCAACAGCCGTAATCCAAGATGGCGACGGCAAAATCGCCGAACTGGAGGCTTCAAAACATCAGTCCACAAACCGATGGGTGACGTCACGATAACGCCGTCATCGAGCAACCAACCTTGACCTTCTGAAAAGTCGAGAGATCAACAAACTTATTACAATTAAACTTGTGGGAACCACCAAGGTCTGTTACAAAATGTCGTGCTGATCCTTCGTGTTGAAGCAGAGATATTTCACTGGATAATTGAAGGTGGGGCTGGATAAAAAAAAATCAGGGGATCACCAAACTCATTAGGGTTTATCCTCTGAGGAAGTATAGGCTGCATGTATTAGTTGATGGTGCACATTTAACCATTTACAATTCTAAAACTATTGTATTTTATTTACTTTTAAATTTAAGTTTTCACAGGTTTCTCATAATCCATTCATATTCCTGTTTACACGCAAAGGAGAGTCCAAAAAATGACTGAAATGTTGTTACAATGTCAGACTTATCCTGCTGATGCCATCATGTTTCTGCTCTGAGCTGTTCACTTAAGCAGCTGATAATCTATCATCAAGCTGTTTGATCGATGTTGAAAAATGGCACAAATAACTTCAGCTGTAATATTTTATAATTAAAATGTGTTCATGAACACTCCATTCGGTGATCAAACTGCCTGTTTAGCTGCTAGTGACATCTGGACTTTCACGTAGCTATCCGTAAAACCAGAACTCCTAAACATGCGATTGGATGTTTGTTCTTTTAATTGTGCTCAAGAGGGAGAGGAGGAAGCTGAAGAAGTCGTGAGAGTATGCAGAACAGAAGGACGAAGCTTGCAGCTTTATACGCGTACACATTTGTGACCCGTGGTGCACCACGGAGCTATAAGCAAAGAAAATATCGACTCCCAGCAGTCTGTCTGCTTCACAAAGACCAGCTCTCTCTGTCCCCCAGCAGCTCTCGTGGAATAAAATAAAACATTTGCAAACAGAGAAAGAGAATATTGTGATTTTAAAAACAGCATAAATACAGTGACCAGGGGAGCGCAGGGGGCTCAGAGAATATGAATTCATGTATGTGAATACATAACATGATTCCTGCACTATACAGACAGATACAGACAAGTACAACGTGTCCCTAAAACTGATCTGAGAAAAGATCATCCATCGCTGTTGGTGACGTAAAAAGACTGTAAAGTTAAAGGACTGAATAACTGCTTTCTTTGACATGGCTCTTATTCCTAATGCAGAGATCCAACATGTGATTATAGTCACGATAGTTTAAAGCATTTTTGTTTTGTTTTACATTTTCAGTCACTCCTATGATTGTAAGTCTTACTTTTCATTTTGGCGAATATCGTCCTTTAAGTTTTTCCCATAATGCTTTGGGGGAAGTGCAATGCTGCCATTGGGGTCAAGTGAGTTAGCTGTGTGCTACGTCATGATTCCTGTCCTTTTTGGCCCGTATTTGTTTACATTTTGGCAAATGGCATCATTAAAAGTAATGCCGAATTATCTATTAGTATAGTTTCTCTTTGCAATGAACCCACAGTTGTGTGGAAAACTATCACTGAATTACTTTGACACGGAAGAAAACTTAAAAACGTGACGATTCTCGTGATTCTTCTCTGGAGCGACTTTGTTTCCCTATGATTTCTTAGCGGATTTATTGACGTTTACTCGTTTTAATTATTTAATTATGTCCAAGTAGGCCTACTGTGTAAGTTTGAACAACTAATGCTTTTATTCTGTCAAGAAAGGAAGTCAAATATACATTTTGACTACAAGTGACACACTGCATCAGTCAACTCTTGTTTGACCTTTTTTGGTAATAATACGTGCACGAGCCTCAGTTTCGTTTCATTCTGCAGATGATGAATACTCTGCTGCCGCTGACATCTGTTCAATTTCCTCTGACACTGAAACTCAGAAGTCACAGAACTCATTCCAGCCCGCTGAGCTCGACACATCAGAAGAAGCCTTGTGCTGAAAGTAGAGCAGCTGTGGGACCAGAGGAATGAAAAGACGCCGAGTCTCTGTCGGTCGGTTCCCCGCTCCGTCTGGAAAACACTTAACATGTTCGCACAAATTATGCTGGAAAAAAAAAAACACTTGAATGCAACACGAACCAAAGTCAATATGTGCATTCAGTGAAAATAACTGCTTCCTAATTCCACACACCACATTAACGTTGTAATATTCACAAAATTTCACAGAAGCAGTGGTGGAAGAAGTATTCATATCTTTTACTGAAGTAAAATGAATACTACAGTGTAGAAATACTGTAGTAAAAAAAGTAAATGTTACTTAAGTAAAAGTACAAAAGTGTTGACATCGAAATATACTTAAAGTACTAAAAGTGAAATTACACATGATGCAGAATGGTCCATGTCAGAACAATGGGGTCTGGACTGAGTATGAAATTGCTTTTTCTTTTTATAATGGTTGCATTTCACTTGCATTATAAATGTCAATTATATCTGAGATTAGGTCGTGACGAGCAGGTGACACCTCGTTTGGCAGCCATCAGTGTGTGAATGTATGTGAATGTTTTGAGTTGTCTGAAGACTATAGACGCTATATGAATACAAATCCATTCACCATTTATATTCTGCTCGACACCTTGTGATTTTTTTTTCCCACAGGGATCAAGCGTATCTATTGGCTCCTCACGGCTCTCAACATGGCGACGTCCGAGCCGGTGACTTGCAGCTAACGGTGCTAACGGCGCTAACAACGACAACAGTGCTGACAGAGCTAACAGAACTAGCTAACAGTGTTAGCTGGCAGTGTTAGCTAACAGTGCTAGCTAACAGTGTTTACCTGTGGGGAGAACTAGAGGATGCTAGTAAGCTCCCTACGACAACCTTGTCTCACGGGACGGCTTCAAAAAACAATTTTTTGTCATCTTAGTTTGACTTCATATCTTTGTTTCTTCCTCTTGTTGTTAGTGTTTGTGTGTGTGTGTGTGTGTGTGTGTGTGTGTGTGTGTGTGTGTGTGTGTATTGTGTGTAGCCTCTATTTGCCCTGTGAAAACTGTTTTTGTTTCCATTTATGCCTTAAAGATTAGATTTGATGTGCAATTGAGACAATATGTGACTTTTGGTCCGTGCTGTCAGCAGCGACTCTCTGCCTCTCACTTTGCTGCCGACAGCTTTTTGTGGTTATTTTAGCTGATCTGCACCTTTTGTTCCAGCTTTGGTGGTGCTTCAGCCTTCAGTTTCATCAGTCACGTAACATAATTACATAACTTTTTTTGTGTTAACATGTATAACTTCAATAGACGTTGAAGGGTTTCGCCTACTTTATCCTTTTAAATACACAGCGACAGACGCTTTTCTAAAGCGGACCCAAGGTTTTTCTTTATTTTGATTGATTGACTTGAGCGCAGACAATCATTTCAGTACAACATGTAATTGATCACACTTGATATTCTTGAAGAGAATACTATATTTAATGACTATATTTTATGTTTATTAAGCTCCTTTTTCTTATCATCATCACGTAATATCACAAAGACGTTTTTATGACCCTTTCACAGCATTTAAAACGATGACATTTTCCAGGGAAATCAATATCAGCCCAACGGATTGTACCTGCAATCAATGAAAGTAAATCTGTAGTAATTCAACTTTGGTGAACACACACATATTAGCCATCGATCAACTGCAGGCCGTCTTAATAGCGCTGACTTTTAAGGGAACAAGAGAGCTGGAGAGTCCAACATTCACTATTATTTAACCTCCTCCGTCTGAATACTGCTCCTTTGTAAAGAGGAATGTTTTGCAGACATCGATGATACAGATACATCTTTCAATAGACTGTGTGAACTTATTGTATCCTTCAATGACTCACAATCTATCTATTTTAGACAGAAACCCTGCTTTATGGTCTGTTTAACTCTAAATGGACGATCATTTACTTAATGAACATCATGCTGTATTGAAGAAGACTTGAAACTAGAGATTGAGACCATAAACTCATGTTTACAATGTTTACTAAGGGAATAAATCAAGAGAGAAGTAGAGTCATTTTAGACTAGACTTCTATACAACCAGAGGAGTCGCCCCCTGATGGACACTAGAGAGAATGCAGCTTTAACACATGAAGCATCGGCTTCACTCGTCAGAACTGGAGGTTGCCGCCTGGTGTCCATGCACAAAAACGCTAGAGGGCTTTTACTTTTATTGAGAAACAAAAACAGGAAGTGTTGCATAAATGTTCCTGGTATGACGTCACTAGGCTTCAAAACATCATTTTCACCGTCCTTTTTCTTTTCGCTGTGAACAAAAATATGTCAAGGTGTGTCCCGTTGGGTTGGCTTCAGAAGTCAGCAGCAGATTAAACCTGTTGAATAAAATGTGTAGATAACAATATACCTGATGGGTTGATTTAGATTTTCATATCACACTGAAGTCCCTTTAACCTTAAAGCTTCATCGTGACGGTACAAACTTGCTGAAAGTGAGTCCAGTAGAGATTTTACTTTACACAAAACCCTGGAGTATAAGACACTTTCTAATTCCAGTCCTTTGAACTTCTGTTTCCCGCAGATGTTTGAACAGGAGGCGTCAGATCTCGAGCGGCTTCCGGCGTGTACGACCGCCTGGAGTTGACAAAGGTGAGAAGTCGAGTGGTATTTGTGTTGAGATAAAAAAGATAGAAGACATGCAGACACACAAAGGGAGACGATATCTAATACCAAACAGAACTCAACAAACTCTCTGTAGTCGATGGCATTTCTGCCTGTTTTTGTCTGTCAGCTCTTGTTCTCCGTCTTATTTCCTTTTCTCCACCCTTGTATCCTTGTTGCTCTCTGTCTTCTTCATGCCTTTCTTTTGTTGTTATGTCCTTCCTTCTTTTATTCCATTTTAAATTCTTTTTAGCAGAAAAGAGAAACTGGCTACCAAAAAAAACAAAAGGAGGGTAAAAAAAAAAAAAGCCCACGTTTATTATTCGTTTGGAGAATGAATAGCAGGAGGTTTTTTTTTCCCACAATGCAAATTCACCACAATACAGTCGATAATTTGACTTCGTCCCAAGGACACGGAGCATTTCCTCATATTGTCGGATGGTGACAGGTGGCGGTTTGCTGCCTAAATTGAGGAGACAAGCAAGACGCCGAGCACTTTGAAAATCATGTAACCCAGATTATCAAAGAAGTCGTCGTCCCAGTTTTTTTTTCCTGCCGGAGACTTCATGTGGACTGAAACGGGGAAATGTTTGTAAAATGGGGTTTGTGGAGGAAGTGGAACACTTCATACACATATTATTGATGTTGCTAAGTGGCAACACAAAAAAACACCCCAAAAAAAGGATTTATCAAATAATCAGTAAAGTAGGACTTCCCTCGGTCTGATTTTGGGGAAGGTTTCTTCTAGTCTGAGCTGCTTTATAGTGACTCGACTTAGAAGACCAAAAACCACAGCAAATAATCCTTCCTGCATGGACTTAGATGAAACAAAAATGTGAGGAGAGAACTTGTTTTTGTGAAGTTGATGTACAGATTCCCTCAAAATGTGTTATTTTAACGAAAGGGAATGTTTTAGAGTCTGATGTTTGTAGAGCAAATTTGTAAAGTTTGATATGAAAATTTGAGTTTAAGAAATCGGTTTATTGCCAAGTAGGTTTTCACATACAAGGAATTTGCCTTTTTTTGTGAGCTGATTGTTACGTCTTGTGTTTAAATATATGTTCATTGTAGACTGAACAACAAAAGGACCACAAACAATTTTCTTCATTTATTAGAAAGATTTGTCTTTTCATGATCTGATATTTCCCTCAATAACTTTTATTATGGATACAATTAAAGTCAGCGAGAGCTTTTTACTTCATTTATCATCATTTCATTCAGTCACGTGAGGCTGATCATTCCTGAGGGTTTGATGAGTTTTATCATTTAAGAGAAACCATAATCATATTATCATATTCTGGGTTATTTAATAATCACGTCACAAATAATTCATAAATAAGACAAACGCATTCTGCCGTAGAAATCGATCCTGTGCTTATGAACAGGACACAGGAAAACGGGGATGCAATTAAGAGACTTGGGATGTACCCTCAGTCTCCTATCCTGTGTCAATCAGTTGATTGGGTTCCACCTGTGGGGGCGGGTAGTGCTGCTCCGGGGGTTGCACCAACTTCAGGCTGGCCAATCAGCAGAGTGAGAGCCAAGAACAAAGTCAGGAAACCTCAGCTGTTTGTGGTGAGAGGTTGAGGACAGTAGGTGAGTCTGGGGTACCCTGTACATTGGTACACTGTTTTCTGTGTAAATACACTAGGTTTGTTGATCGAGTGACATTTAGAGAAGCTAGAGAAGCCATTTTGTTTGTTTTGTTAAAGAAGGGTAGGTAGTCTGGCTTAGTGTTGTTGTATTGATTTTGATTGTTTGGCAGGAGCACACCTGTCCCATCCTCTCCCACTGTGTGCAAAGACTCTCTGATTGGAATGTATGTGAGTGAAATGAATATTGTTTACGGTTGAACTCCATGTTGAAGTATTTGTTTATAATTTGGGTTGTTTTGTGTTAGTCCCTAATCATCCCCTAGACCAGTAAAGAAAAGGGACGTAACCGATGAAATAAGTAGTAGTACTGCAAAAGTCAATAACCATGAATATAAGATATACAAAAATACATGAAACATATCCGTTTGTTTGGTAAAAGCTGTACATGATGCAGAAGTGTCTTGAAGCTGCATTCTCTCTAATGTCCATCAGGGGGCGACTCCTCTGGTTGTATAGAAGTCTAGTCTAAAATGACTCTACTTCTCTCTTGATTTATTCCCTCAGTAAACATTGTAAACATGAGTTTATGGTCTCAATCTCTAGTTTCAAGTCTTCTTCAATACAGCATGATGTTCATTTAGTAAATTATGGTCCATTTGGAGTCAAACAGACCATAAAGCAGGGTATGCTTTAGGGGCGGGGCTACCATCTGATTGACAGTTCTCTACCAGAGACGTATAAAAAGGAATAAATACTCAACCATTAATCATTGAGTAATTTACTTTGATATACAGTAGAACATAAAGATGATGTCTCACCTGTTTATATTTTCAGGTTGTCTGTACTTGATATGTGATATCTAAGGAAGCCTGGAGGGAATTTCTTCAAATGTGGCACAAACGTCCACTAAAGGAAGTACAGCACTGATGACGTTAGGTTTGCATTTATGTCACGTACTCCTCATCATGTTAAATTATGCATTTTTTTTTTTTTTTTTTTTTTTTTTACTATTAAATACAGAAATCCTTTATACTAGCGGTCGTTTTAAATTCTCTCTCGGCAGCGGTAATAATGAGCTCATAATGAAGCTCATCTCCTGCACAGTGTGTTGGGTGGCAACACTGCGGAAAATATCACACACTTTAAAAAACTCACTTTGGTTAAACCGTCGTATTTTCCTCGTGTTGGGGGTTTGAATTTGTTCCGCAAACTGAAGAATGAACAAACACTATAGAACTTAATAACAGACGATGCAACTTATTTGATCGGAGACGTTCTGCGGTGAAGCTGCATCAAAACACTCTTGAAAGAAGGGGAAACGGATATTTTTTGATGAGATATTTTGATGATGAGATGCATGGAAGCCACCTCTTCTATTCCTGTTCACGTTAATGTCTTTGTTGTCCTCTCTCATATTATCTAACCTTCCCGTTCACGACGCTCCGTCTGGCTGCCAGCTCAGCTCTCTGTCTCTTTTGTTTTTACGTCCTTGACTCGGTTACGCAGACGAATTAATTTATCAAATCCAATCTGGCTGTTTGTGTTAATCAGGTTGGATTTGTGCATTAAGGTTTTGTTTACCCAGCAGTTTTAACAATGTATACGTGCTCTAGATAGGAGTGCTTTTTATTTATTTTTTCCTCTGTGGAGCTGTTGGCTGGATGAGATGTATTCTGTCTCTGTCTGAAGGACGATTCTAAATACGATTAGAGACGGAGACGCGCTCTTTAAATTTGATCTGAATCAGATTTGAAAACCACAAATGAATATGATGCAAATGTGATGTGCATACACCATAGAATCATAACAACATCAATCTGACTGCAGAATGTAAACACTCCAAACTCATAAATGGCTCAATGAATAAGAAATGGATTTTATATTTTGTATAGAAGTGATATGGAAGTTAATTTATGTTTCTGAAACCTGAAAATAGACTTTTTGGATTCTACATTTCTCACATTTTTCAACCTTTTCACCACTGAAGAGACAAACAGACGTTTATTCATCCATATTTTAGTAAAAAAATATTGCAGTTTGGAACATACAGTGGATTAGGTCTTGGTGATATGACGATATACATCATTAAATATAAAAATGTCTATCGTTTTACCTTCTGATACTTGTGGGCGCCAACGGCTGTTTTGCATCAACATGTGGAAACTTTCTCCGACTCAGCCCAACAAAGACAAGAAGAGCTGGTAAGAAAAGTCAGTCGGGAAACATCTGCTAGGTTTGCCTCACTACGGCCATGTTTGTAGTGCAGGCTATCCGTCTTTATTAACCGACACAAACGTGCCTGAAAGTGTCAAATAGATCATTCTGCTATACACACATCTATACTGCATAGTTCGTAGCCTTTTGTTTCCTGCAAATATTTTGTTAAGAAACAATCCTCCGATTTGAATTACCCAGAATTAAACACTGTCAATTGATACATAATGCTAGTATAAAAAATATATAGCTTCTTCTGCCTCTTTATTAGAGTTAAGGAAAAATCATAGTTATGGCAAATAAATGATGGATTACACATAAGGCGACAGATGCTCCTAATCGGAAACAGATGGACAATAAACAGGTGATTGTTGTTTGCAGGTCGCGCACCCCGGTATCCTGCACACCTGTCCTCCAAAGCATCACTTTCTACTTTGTTACATGAAAGGCACACTGAGGTGTATCATGAGGTGAGGAACCATCTAATGTGGTCGTCAGACCTTTTGGATCACTGGGCTGTTTGTCACATCCGCACCTGACCTTTTTTTTTTTTTTTTTTTTTTTACAGCAGCAACTTCATGGCTGAACAAACTGAGCTGCACAGCGTTTGTTGACGCAGGCTGTTTTGATGTAATGAAGTCTTCTCTAAAGTCCTTGTCAAGGTTGATAACTGATTGATGAATGGACTCATCAACAGGCGGACAGCAGCAGAGGGACGCAAAGTGCCTTTCAATTTTTTCAAAGCGCGACGGATAGTGGGGCTTTCAATGTTTTTACCGGCTCTTATCTGTCACGCAGTTTGTGCGCCGCTGCCTCTGAGTTTTCAGAATCCATTTTCTCACATGGCACCAACAAATCAGTGGGAATGCGTCACTCAAAACGATGCTAGTTTTCAAATATTGATGGTACAATCCGAGCTCCTCCGCTCGCTGCCTCTTAAATGTCTATTTGAAGCAAATTTGGGGGGGAATGAGTGACAGCAAACATCCTCTTTCATTATCTTTTATCTCTCATCTGCATCATCTACGGCACGGAGGTTACTTTGACACCAAAAAATCTAAATAATGTAAAAGGGAAAAAAGCCGCCCAGTCAGAGCCCACCTCCTTCCAGACCATTCCTCGCGCTGTGACTTCAAACGGCTTCAAAAGCAACAGAATGGAAAGGAAAGTAGATCTGTCAGAGAGAAAGTAGGTCAGAGGGACCAGTGAACACAGCTTGATGTTTAGTAAAGTGAAAGCAACATAAAATGGTCCCTGAAGGCTCCTCAACTAAATGCTGCTGTGAAAATGTGTAAAAATAACTTCAATCTATAAATATATATCTAAAAATGACAAGAAGAAGTCACTGTGGCCAAACTGGTCATATCTGACATACAGTTGAAACAGGAATCATGACGCCTGTGTCGTCTGAATGCTTGATGGCATTAGAAGAAGAGTCTACGAGCTTGATGTGGATGGTGACACACAGCAGTGACAGAACACACTGCGCTTCTCTCAAAGTGCTTTGAAATATTTATTTTCATCCATTTCCTTCTGTAAAACTTGAATTCATATACGAATAAATAGGGAAACTGCAGCCTGGACTATGCTCACGTTCTCACTCCCAACTCGTTAAATACTTTAAATTTGAAATTAACAAAATGACTTGTTTAGGCTTTGAAAAAGATTGTGGTTGCGTTTAGAACAAGTATGTTTGTTATGTAAAACAATGCTTGTTACGTAACTGCCGTTAGTAAAGTGAAGAAGTTGCGTAACAAAACTACAGCTTTAGTTTATGTTTTCGTCTAAGAACTTTGATCTTTTCAAAGTGTGTTTTCAGGTCATGAAAGTTAATTGTAACATCTTGGTCACCAACAAAATGTATTCGGTTACCTAGTGTCACTTCTGGTGGCAAGAAAAAACAGGCTGTCTATGGCCCAAAAAGTCAAGATAGTGGCAGCTGGAAAACCAAGATGGCGACGGCCAAAAACCAAGATGGCGACAGCCAAAATTCAAGATAGTGGCCACCGGAAAACCAAGATGGTGACGGCCCAAAAAGTCAAGATGGTGACGGCCAAAAACCAAGATAGTGGCCGCTGGAAAACCAAGATGGCGACGGACAAAAACCAAGATGGTGGCCACCGGAAAACCAAGATGGCGACGGCCAAAAATGAAGATAGTGGCTGCCGGACAACCAAGATGGCGATGGCCAAAAAAGTCAAGATGGTGACGGGCAAAAATCAAGATAGTGGCCTCCGGAAAACCAAGATGGCGACGGACAAAAACCAAGATGGCGACGGACAAAAACCAAGATGGCTACGGCCCAAAAAAAATCAAGATGGCGATGGCCAATTAAAAACAAGACGTGACGGACAAAAAAAAAGACAAAATGACTCATGGCTTCAAAATGGCAGTCCTCAAATCAATGTGACGTCACGGTGACTATGTCCGCTTCTCGTCTATGAGCATGGGGTGTACGTTTTAATTAATTTACATTTGGCCTCTATCTTAGCATTTAATTCATTTTGTTGAAGGAAAAAAAAATGATTTAGGATATATTAATTTTATATTTAAGATTTAGAGGGCACAGTGAAGACTTCCTTCTCTGACAAACAGCAACAACATATTAAGCATGTATGATTATTAAAATAAAAAATCACTTCCTGCAGTTATTGTCTTCCCTAAATCATACAGTTTATCTGAACTGTTATTGTTATGCATTGAATATAACAGGAAATATCCATAAAATCAGGGGTGGTTGGGAACCAACCACTGGTCTAGAAAGTCGTTTTGTTTGTTTGTTTGATCAGAATAATATGTACAAACACAGATTATTATATCAGGGATAAAACCAGTAACGCATATCTCACTCAGACGCATGGATGATATCCAGTGAGCCCTTTCTACTGTATGTGATCAGGACTCAAAGTTCTCTGAGTTGTTGAAAAATAAACATAAAAAGTAAAAAAGAGATCAAACTCTGTGACAAGTTATTATCAACATGTTTGCAGACGTGTTTAAAAGCATTTCGTCATTTAAGATTTTTTTTCTTTGTGTTTCAGATTATTAAAATATTTGTGGTGGTTATTTCACTCTTTGTGGTGTTATCGGCATTATGAGAAAATACAGTTAGATGCAGCTCTGATTTTAAATCCTATTTTAGTTTTTGTTTAAAAAAAGTTTTTTGCTTATTTATTGTACCTTTACTGTGTGATCACTTATTTATTATTCCTTTACTATGAGATTGTTTATTATACTAGTTTTGTCCTTGTTTTTCTTTTACTAATGCCTCTTGTTCAGTTTTCCACTCTGCTGCTGTACGCCTGCATATTTCCCCGCTGTGGGACTAATGACGGATTATCTTATTATATCCCGTATTTACCTCAACAGAACCTCAGCATGACTGTGTGCAAATTAACTAACTAACTCAGGATTGAACCAGACAGCGATTATCATACTTACTTATCCAGCAGAGAGTTCTTTTAATGAATACTCATTAAAAACAAAAACAATCCTGCAATTTTCCCAGCATCAACACACCAACCCAGCATTTTACTGCTATTGATGTTCTTTTTAATTGTGATTTTGAGAGATGAAATAGAGAAGATTGAGATTGTATTAGTATACAATACAGTTCTAAACATTTTCTTTATTTTTTGAGTCAGAAATACTTTTCAGTTCTTCCTCTCTCGTGATGTATTTCTGGCTGTGTGACAGCCCACCACCGCTGATGTTTCCAGGAGAAACTCTGGCTCCTGGCCATCCTAAACCTCCACCTCCTCATCTGTCACAGGTGGTGGGGGCTCTCTCACTTAACTCTCTACCTGCCTGGTAAAATGGGGGAGGACGGCCGGAAGCGAGGCAGATACCCCCCCCTCTCAAAAAAAAAAGAAAGAACCTGATGGAAAATCAGCTCGATGGGATTAAAGAGCAGACGGCGAGGAGGAAGCGGGGAAAGCGTGTCCCGCGCTCTCGAATACGTAAACAGTTTGGAAAAGCTGAAACAACTCCGTGTTAAATGCACTCAGAGGCTCGCTGTCAGCACTCGACTGTTACCATGGAAACACATCCTCTTAAACTTCTCTACGAATGCTGCATCGACAGCTTCATGCACTGATGTTGAGGAGCAACGCGTGGAGGGCGGATTGGAAGATACGAGTAGATATTATCATATATTCTAAGCTTTTTCTTCTTCTTATTTTATATATAAAAATAAAAAGTGCTTTATCGGCATGATTTAAACAAAGACAATATTGCCAAAGTGTCAAGTAAAAGCCAAGGACAGACAATGCAAAATACTTGGCTCGCAAATATATTTTATATATTTTTCAGTAGAAGTTTTGATCCTATTGAACCAGATCAGAGTCTGACAGTCTGTCTGAGGTAAACTGTTGAATAAACTACTGGAAGCTATTTCACTGAGTTTCATTTTAGTGAAATGGTAATGAGTTTATTTTTACTTCCCTCTGGTTAACAGTTACACAGTGTGTATGACTTTTACTGTGAAAGGTAAGAACAGAAGGAGTGGATCTGGTCTGCGTTGCCTTTGTCAAGGTTGAAAGCAGTGATACAGTTGTTTGTCTTGGTTTGGACCACGGTGCCTCTGTGTTGTTGTAAACTATATATGTGTCTGTCCATTCATTGTTCTTCGCTCAATGTTGTTTAACTTCTAGCTATTAACTTTTTTTTTTTACTTTTAACATTTATCAATTATTTTTTTTCTCATTGTTTTTTTTAACCATTTGTATCTCATAAAGCACTTTGTAACCTTTGTTTTGAAAAGTGCTATATAAATAAAATTTTATTTTTATTATTATTATTATGGTGTACATTTTTTAAAAATTGTGTAACTCTTTTCATGACAATCTCTACATATATATATTTATTATTTTATTATTATTAAATATAATTTTTCTTACCTTTTCTTTCAATTCAAAAATTGCTTTATCAGCATGAAAGTTTAAAAAACACAACTATGCCAAAACATCAAAATACAAAAGTGTACACAATAATATTGATATGAATATTAACACAACATTACAATTGTTATTTCTCTCTCTTTAAGTCGTCAGGTCTTCAACACTGACAGCCAGTCTCTTTCCTCCGAAGCCACTCCACTAAAATTATCATAATGAACGTAAACAACAAACATGCCTGTTGTTAGCACTCGTATAAATATAACAATAATGTTTCTAAAATACATCAGCCATCGTTGCTTTAATTGCGTTTAAAGCCTTTTCTTTAGGCGGATTCACTGCCGTGTTGCAACCTTCTAATGCTGTTATGGTTTTTACCAAAGTAGGTATAACTCATAACATGTTCAATAATATGGTTATTTTTGGTAACTGGTATTTTTTTCTCCTGACATCTGGGGCAAAACATCCTGACATTAATGTCTTTATCTCTCTCTCAAAACAGTAAATCCAACTGCAGCCAATTTCTTAACACACTTTGAGTAAAACCTTTCAGGAAACTGACAGTTTGACATTCACATTCTGTCCTTGAGTTGTTTTTTAATTAGGGCAGAATTTTGCCCTATTCAAAAAAAGCTTAGCTCAATCCATTAGTAATACAATGAGGGAAATGCTGACAGTGCTGAGTCATTATTTCTGAAGGCAGAAACAGGAGGGGACAGTTAATACATATTGTTCAGGAGGTGAAGTGGGCAGGATTTCACCGTTAACTTCTTCCTCTTCGCTGTCTGGTAGGAGAGGAGGGATTAGTCCGAAATTAAACACTTTTCTGACTGCAGTTTTCCTTGGTTTTATGTTTTTATTCTTAGCAGCAGTGAACACGGTTTTTAGTTTCACTTCCAATTTTTGGTGACATCCAGCTCTTGTTCTCATGGAGTTTGAATGTACTTTTTATAAGTTGCTTTGGACGAAAGCCCAGGCTGGATTATCAACCGGGCAATTTGGGCAACCTCTCCGAGATCCCAGACCCTTAATACGTTTGAATCCCAACAGCAACACTTTACAGGTGTAGTTCACCTGCAAGAAGTCACTGAAATAGACGCAAAACAGACTCTCTTGAGACCCAAAGCAGTTCTGCTCGCACGTCTCTGTGATGTCATAAAGTGAAACTGCTGCAGCACGTTTATTTTGTGGCCCTGCAGTTGTGTTTTAATGGAGCGCATGTGGTTGTTTTTGACAGCCATTACAGGCGCAAAACATCTGGAGCCAGACGCATAAAACTCACTTGATTCACAACTAAAACTCTGTGTACACACAAAGACGTCACATTTATAAAACCATGTGAACGCCTGGTCTGATGGATGCGTGGGGTGACACATTCACTGCGCACTATTCTTTTTATAAATACCAGTTTATGTGTTGGAAATGGTGTACAGTTTGCAGGTTTTTGTGAGTGCGTACACATCATTTATACATCTGGCCCCCCCGGAGTCACGGGGAAAAAGGACAAGAGTTGAGCATACACCTGTGCACAGAGCATGTAGTTTTGATCAAAAGTGGCAGCCGGCAGTTTAAGTTAACGCTGTGACCATAAAATAGGAGTAGAGCGGACATTCCCATTCAAATCGATGTAGCAGGATGGTCAGAGTGGCGGCCATTTTGTTTGTGTACCGTCGTAGCGGGCTAACTTCTGTATGAAAACTAAACCGCCTTACGGGAAGTCGTGGACTTTCTGAAGTGAGGTTTTCCAGTAACGACTAAAACGAGCAGTGGAATAGTAACCTTATGAAGCGTAGAGAGTCGAGTAAATGTGTAACGTTTAACAACTTAATGCTTCATCCACACATTGCTAGCCCATTTTCTGTAACCAGCATAGCGTTAAAGCATGGTGGAGTTAGCTGGCTAGCTAGCTAGCTTGCTAATTCCACCAATGCTTTAATACTGAAAATGAGCCAAACAGCGGGCTGACGGCCCCTTCACCTCACTCCACCGAGAAGGACAAGCTAGCTAGCTAACTAACAACAACAATGGCAAACAGTTCAATGTCGTTTCTACTCCTATTCTATTTCTGTGGACATGCCAGAGAGCGGCAACAGCTCTCAATAGTTTACAGTCTGTCTGCAGACGCCTTTCAGGTGTGAAGTGCGAGCGGTGTGTTTATTTAACAATGAAATGCAGCGATGGATGTCCGTCTGACAGACTTTTACAAGCACCCTAAGATGTCTTTGTCCTTGAAGGTGCTCGTCCAGCTGGCTCATCTCAAGGAGAGTCTTTGTTAACAGATGCTACTCTCGTACAGCTAAGCTGTTTAAATAAATACAGTTATATTTAGGTTCACATCAGAACAGTGTTAGCTGACCCATCAAAGCCACACTAAGCTTCATCCATTTTTAATAATCGACAGAGAAGAGAGCAAATCTTTCGTTCTTGTTCTTGTGTAACTTCAGGGTACCAAATTTAGTTTTACAGCCCAGGGACTTTAGATCAGTGGAGACATTTCACAGCACTGTCTGCAGCTGACCTTGTTGTGATGTGTTGATGTTGAAGAGCAGCAGTGTTGTACTTTGATACAGCACTTTAAACTTGCTGCTTTTATACATATATGCTTGTCCTTCAGCTTGTTCTTGTTCTTATTGTTTTATGAATGCTGCCACCTTACTTTCTTATCTTATGTCATCCTTTTTCCCTAACTTGTCCATTGATATTCATCTTTTTACTGCTGTCAGGTCGCAATCCTTCTTACAGGACTTAAACCGTATATAAGAAGTGGACGTAGTCATCGTGACGTCACCCATTGGTGTGTGGACTGATGTTTTGAAACCTCGAGTTCAGCAATTTCGCCGCCACCATCTGGGATTACGACCGCTGCCATGTAGTTTTTTTTCACAACCAATGAACAGAGTGATGTAGAGACGCCGTATATGTCTCGGGTAGCAGTAGCGACCTGTCAATCACAAGGTAGCCTACAGTATACCCTGCTTTATGGTCTATTTGGACCATAATTTACTGAATGAACATCATGCTGTACACAGCGGGTGCAGACTGTCAGACCCTGCTGCAGTAAAATTAGAGGTTTTCTAAAGAGAGTCCGGTGCTCAGAAACACTACCACTTTTGTCCACAGGGAGCACTAAAATCAACACAAAATCAAAGTTTCCTGTAGTAGCTTTAACTAACAGAAATATATTTAGCCTAAAACTGACAAAATGCTTAATGCAGAAGTAACAGTAGACATTAATAAGTGTCGGGATCAACAGTTCTCCCATTCTTCCTGCTGATGCCTCACTTCTTATTGCCTGTATTCTCAGTTCTTTGGTCCGTCAGTTTATAAAAACCTAGTTCTATTCCAAAAACATTGTTTTAAAAAATTATTTTACAATGTTGGCAGTACATCCCACCACAGAGCTGCTTTTAGGCATTTTTCTGTTGTTGGCTGGCAGATGAAACTCACAAGGAGGAACCTTCACGCGGTGCAAAATCAATGGAGAGCGATGACTTGTTTTCACCTCCAGTGTGAGCAGAACTTAGTTGCTCTCTGTCTCGATGTTCACAAACTTTTTCAAGTCTAAATTCGGTGACAAAATAATCAGAGCTTAAAAACGACAGTGTGCAGATGATTTTCCTGTTACACGCTACATTTCATCTCCAGCTCTACCATTAAGCCTAATCTTATTTATTAGAGTTAATGTCTACAGCCAACAGATCTTGAAAATTAAAAAAAACAAAAACACATTGTTTATTTTATTGACAAGTGAAGGACAAGTGAGTCCCTATGGGAGAGCTCTTGTATCCTTGCTGTCAAACTCCCGTCTTCCTACTGAGGGTAAATAACGACTGAACATTACTTTACCCAGCAATCGCCTCATCACACCTTTGCTCTATCCCTCCAGAATCATCTGACAGAATGATTACACCCATGTTAATACAGCAGATAAATTATTCAGACACGTTCTGGCGGGGAGATGTCAGAGGTTGGGACAGGTCGCATCAGGTAATCGCACTGGAAAATGAAAACGTTGGGAGATGTGATTACTTCCATCGGTGTCAAACAGCTCAGCGATGAGGTGCGTTGATCGTGACTCCGACTCAAGTGTTCAACGAGCTGTCGGCAGTCGTTTAGAATGATCTGGGAACAAAAAAATGCACATCCCACAGATTTCACGCTGAAAGATAAATCAGGAGGTGACAGCCAAAGCACGGACATTTATATTTAAATTTTACTTACAGATCCTTCTTACGCCATGATAAAGCTCCGGAGGGCCACATTTTTACAGGAGTTATTGTCTCATCAAAGTTGAGGGGAAAATCTCCCGTATTTCTTTGGAAGTTTCCCCAGAAATTTGATATCATGATGAAGATCAATCAGTTGGATGATGCCGCCAAACAGTTCCCCCGAACAGACCTTATTCTTTGCCTGAAATGGGGCGCTTCTGCATTTTGTCATCTTGCTTCCATTTTAGAGCACAAGTGCATCTCCATCTTTATCCTCCTGTACCTAGTTTTTAATCTTTTTTAAAAAGCGGTTATTCATTTTTTAAATATTTTTGAAGGCATAAGAGTAACCGTTTAGATTTTCAAGATGTGATCAGTTCATCCAAATAATAAGCATTTGGAAGCTGAAGCTGATGTTTTTGTAGCTGTGAGGAGCTGCCAGCTATGTGAGACCTGCTGGTGGGCGGACAAAAAGCACATCTATTGACAGTGTTTTTTGTAACTGTTGCCATTATGTGTTGTATTATATATGTCTTATTTACATAATTTGTATGACACATTTACTTTTTCCTAAGACTAATGTCATAATTGCATTTGTTATTTACCCATTATTTAATTTAGTACAACATATATAGTGCTATTGTTTTGAAGTCTCAGCTCAAGTCTCCAAACAACTAATCGGTTTTATTTTAGTCTACAAAATCGATGATTGCTGGTACAAAATGAAAAGCAGCTTTTCTCCGAAATCAAAGAGGTAAATGATCACAATTGATTACAACAAGATTACATGAACCACATTTTAATATGCCACATTTATTTTTTGATAGACGAAGCGTACTATGAGCCACATACCTCTTGCTAGGAGTAGTTTTGGAAAGTAATCCAGGTGTTGGATAATCTGTAGGCCGGTCAGTCGGGTTTTCTTTCCACTTGTTGCCATAAACGGGAATATATTTGGTCACCTCCCAGCCGGGCGGCGACCTCCAGTTCTGCCAATGTGGAAGTGTCTTAAAGCTGCATTCTCTCTAGTGTCCATCAGGGGGCGACTCCTCTGGTTGTATAGAAGTCTAGTCTAAAATGACTCTACTTCTCTCTTGATTTATTCCCTCAGTAAACATTGTAAACATGAGTTTATGGTCTCAATCTCTAGTTTCAAGTCTTCTTCAATACAGCATGATGTTCATTTAGTAAATTATGGTCCATTTAGAGTCAAACAGACCATAAAGCAGGGGATGCTTTAGGGCGGGGCTTACTGTGATTGACAGGTCTCTACCAGAGACGTATACGTTGTCTCTACGTGACTCCTCCTCATTCCAAATATGGTCACTTCCATTTATTGGTTGCAAAAACAACCCGTAACCAAGATGGCGAGGGCGAAATCGCCAAAGTCAAGGCTTCAAAACTTCAGTCCACAAACCAATGGGTGACGTCACCATTATACGTCCACTCCTTATAGAGTCAATGCTCTCAGCCTGTGATGTTTTGTTCTTGATCCAAAAGCTCAGCTGGTTTCGCCAATGTTTGTTTTGTGGATCCTCATGAATGACGATGCTTTCCTCCTCCGTGTCCGTTTAGTCCGGTACGAGCAGCAGCTACAGTTTGATGAGTGGCGTCGTTTCACTGTTTATGTGACGGGTTTTTTCAACATCACGTAAACATTCGTTGGAGGAAAACCAAACTATGTTCTGCTTTTTGGGGGATTTTATTCCCTTGAATCCGTCGTTATTTCAAATCAAATAACAGAAACATGTCAGCACTCATTCAGAATATCAGAAGAACCTTCTCTAACTTCAATATCTTTTCTGTAATTGCTTGGCAAGAACAGGCCGCACCACATAGTTCAAGCGGCCAGTAAGATCATCAAGTGTTAAAATGTAATTTTAAAGCGTCCTCTATATGTTCAATCACCTCCAATCTGCCAAAGATCACATCCAGCAGCTGATGACCAGTGCTTCTTATAAAATTGGCAGATGCTGGTGGAGGTGTTTTAACCGTTGATGATTGGGTTGGATGATGGATCCAGGATGTAATGCTTCCACTTGATTGTCTGGCGTTTTATTATATATTCTATCTGGTGTTCAAGTCTGTGTGTGCTTTGTTTCAACTTGGACCCTTTTAAAGTTAAGTATGAAGTTTAAAAACACAATTTATTTTCTGAGGTATGAAGGAAACTGAAGTGGCAGATTTTAGAGAAAATGACAACACTTCACATCACAGCAACGATCGATCATAGAGACCTGTTTCTCCTTTAACAGCTCTTAAACCTCAAAAAGTTTTCATTCTCGGCACATATTAAAGTGACATCATGGTTAAACATTGTGTAATAGTGATAGAAATGCAATTGCAAATCAAGGATCCCCAACAATGGCAATTAAATGTGAATAAAAGGCCAACAGAAAAAAACATTTACTCACTTATATTGGATTTCTTTAGGGAATAGCATAGTAGTAGTAGTAGTAGTAGTAGTAGTAGTAGTAGCAGCAGAACAACCCTCCATGATAGCTTCAGAGTGGACGCAGATGGTAATAATTCTGAATAATTATTAAACTTTTTGCAGGAAATTTAAACACAAAGTTGATTTTTTTGAGGGTTTGAGTTACTTTCCACCACAGCAACCTTTTTGGGATTACAGTAAGTGTGGATTGTTCTTGGTATCAGAATTAGTTGAGCACATAGTTTGACAGTAAAAACAAGAGAGCTACTAACCTGTGAAGATGCTGTTGGCTGTACTTGCTGAACCACGGCGTCCCTTTACACCCGTCACTACACCACTGCACTACAACCATTCGTACTTGTGCAAAGCTCCACTACACTAGAGGCAAGCCTGTGGGCCCCAGGCCTCCAGAGGCCCCAAAAGTTTTGACGTTCACTGCATTTGTCTGGGAAGTTGCACCAGTAAAGTACAATATCAACTCATTTTGGTTCATGCATTATTATTATTATTATTAGACCCCACGTTCAAACATCTGTATTGTTGTGTATATGTCTATATAAGTTGTCTTTAATTCATTTTATTTATTATTTATATACTGCTTGTTATATAGGCTTTGTATGTACAATACTAAATGGAAATGTTTGCATTTGATGTATTGTACCAGTCAGTGTTGGGGTCACGCATATATTAACAAGTTAATCAAATCAAGATTCGAGGTACTTTAATTTTCACCACGGCTGCAGCAACTGTGACGAACACCAGAGGCTGCAGCTCAGAACGTAAAGTATAAATCCTCGGTCTGTCCGTTCAGTATATTGAAGGCAGAACAAACCAAAATAAAGCCTCCAAATCCATTTAAATCCATTTCCACCCTGAAAATAGAAGCAGGTTTTAGAGAATGGATGAATGGAGATTTAATTTGATTGTTATTGTTGTTTTCTGTCTGCAAAGAAGAAGAAAAAAACACACGCAAACACTGTTACTTCTCAGAATACACAGCTTGATATTATGAACACACAAAGCGACACAGTGAATGGACGCTGCTAATACATACCTGCAACCTTATTTTAATTTTAATAGATTTTATTTATGAGACCGGCACCACAATGCCACATCGTCACGACTTCATATTTCCCCATACATCAAGCCAGCTGCCCCAGATTTAATGGAATTTCCAATTTCAGGCTATTCTTCAGGGCAGTAATGGACGCCGTTTGAGAAATCACAACCTCATTAGTTCGACACATTATGCAGCTGAGAGCTGCCAAGGTGAGCTAAAGAGGCTTATAGGCCGCTGGGCTCTGCATTACACCTGCAAGCTCCAGGCATTAAAATGACTCTGGTGTCCACCTGGAACCTGTCGAGCGTGAGCCTCCGCTGTATTTACTCTCATTTATGTTGTAGCCTTGCACCTTTTCTTATTTAACTCCACATACTCAAGTTTTTCCCCAGCGAAATCCATCCGTTCCAGTGCAGATTAAACATTCTGCGTCAGAAAAACACTCGCTCAGTCCTGATGTGGCCTTCTGGAGAAGAAATAAAGCAACAACATTCAGCCTGGTTTCTCTCAGAGGTGCAATGTCGATAAGTAATTGGTTCACTCGTTAGCAACTTCCATCGTCGATTTCAGCCGCTGCCACGCTTTTCTCCGGAGTATTAATACACTATGTGGTGTTACTGCTTGTACTTAAGTAAAAGGTCTGAGTCCTTCTTCCACCACTGAATGTAACACAGACTTACATCATCCCCTGGGTGCCATGAATATTTATACATGTGGAATGTCCATGTTTTAATGTGCGTTTGATGATCATTCTCACCGGGAGGAGAATCTGGTAAATTAGTTTCTCAGTTTAGACGAGAAAAGTTTTCTACTTTCTGGAGTTCTGGATAGTTTTCAAACACGCACACACACACACACACACACACACACACGCACACACACGCACACACACACACACACGCACACAAACGCACACGCGCACACACGCACACACACGCACGCACACGCACACGCACAGACTGGTTTGGACTGGAAAAAGGATTTGATATGAACAAGGATTCCTGTTCACTTGGTCGCCATGGAAACAAGATGTGGAGTGTCTACCTATCCGTCTGCAGCTGTGTGTGTGTGTGTCTGCATGTTTAGTGTGGTGAGTGTGTGTGTGTTACTGTTTCTCTTTCTTGCCTGTCAATCACTTTTAAATATATCATTAGATGCATTTTGATGAATCTGTCCATCGATCCTCGTGTCAGTCTGCGATGATGCTCAGTCATGTCTCGCTGATCGTCTGTCTGTCTGTCTGTCTGTCTGTCTGTCTGTCTGTCTGCCTGCCTGTCTGTCTGACCGTCTGTCTGTCTGTCTGTCTGTCTGTCTGTCTGTCTGCCTGACTGTCTGTCTGTCTGTCTGCCTGCCTGCCTGCCTGCCTGCCTGTCTGTCTGTCTGTCTGTCTGTCTGTCTGTCTGCCTGCCTGCCTGCCTGCCTGTCTGTCTGTCTGTCTGTCTGTCTGTCTGTCTGTCTGTCTGCCTGCCTGCCTGTCTGTCTGTCTCTCTGTCTGCCTCTTACTCTCCTGTCTGCGTCTCTTTGTGTGGCAGAGCTGAAGAGTTTTCACACTTTATTCAACACCTCTTGTGGAGCGGACGTCTGACACTTGAGGTGAATTAAGTTAGAAAAATAGTACTCGTGTTGAAAAAGCTGCAATTTGTTTTATTGATGAACAGCTGACAGCACTCAGTCACTCCTCAACATGTCTGAAGTACAGGCTGTAATGTCTCACTCTGACATTCAGTGTTATGCCCGACTAAACAAAGAATAATAATGATAATAATAATAATAATAACAAGAAGAGCTTTATTCATACAGCACTTTTACAACAGAGTTTACAAAGTGCTTCGACAGACGAAGCAAAAGTAGGTTTCTCACTAGACAACACAACAACAGAAAGCCAAACAAAAGTAATACAACAATACATATAAAAAGAATAAAGTCAATAAAAAAGTCAATAAAAGGAATAGAGAGACTTCACATAAAAGCAAGTCTATAAAACTGGGTTTTGAGAAGAGATTTAAAGTCTTATCACCACAGATTCTTCTAAAGCTGAGGGGCTCGGATGGCAAACGCAGACTCACCTTTAGATTTAAAGGAATACTTCACCCTTAGAATAACATCGTGTGTTACCTTTCATTTTGGAAGAAAGCTTTGTTTCTCTACATTCTAAGAACGGAGGATCAAAAAAAAGGCTGAAAATGGAGTAAATCATTGATAAACTGAAGTAAACAGCAAAGCTATATCAAAACATCTGTTTACAAAGGCTCAGTGGTGCCGTGGAAAGAGAAGCCACGGTGGTGGTAAAGTGTTCATCAAACCTCAGAAATAACAGGCGGCCGATGGCTTTAATGAAGGTAGTTTGGAATGCAGATGAGAGCCCACTTCAGCATTTCCAGAAAACTCTCTTGCGCACTTTTTTTGCAACCGATCAACGGAAGTGACCATATTTGGATGGTGGAGGAGCGACAAAGAGACGCCGTATACGTCTCTGGTAGAGAGACCTGTCAATCACCGTGTAGCCCGCCCTAAAGCATCCCCTGCTTTATGGTCTGTTTGACTCTAAATGGACCATAATGTACTAAATGAACATCATGCTGTATTGAAGAAGACTGTAAACTAGAGATTGAGACCATAAACTCATGTTTACAATGTTTACTGAGGGAATAAATCAAGAGAGAAGTAGAGTCATTTTAGACTAGACTTCTATACAACCAGAGGAGTCGCCCCCTGATGGACATTAGAGAGAATGCAGCTTTAAGACACTTCCTTAACGGCTTCACTCGGCAGAACCGGAGTTTGCCGCCTGAGTTCAACGCAAGAGAGTGACTTTTGGTTGATGCCAGAAAGGAGGGAGTAGCTGTGGAAATGGAAATCATTTAAATAACAATCCTCTGTTGCAAAATAATTCAGTAACCTGCTGTGTGTGTGTGTGTGTGTGTGTGTGTGTGTGTGTGTGTGTGTGTATCTCCCATCTTTATGAAGTCAATTACTTCGTGGCCCACGGCTCGGGGTGTTGACATGGAGACCATTTAGCTGTAATTTTTCACACTCAGCTGTCACGTCTCTGCAGTCAAAGCAGGAAAATACCACTTCGTTTATGAAACTCACATTATGCGTCGCGGTTCCGAGCCGTCGCATTCAATTAATGTTAGCGGAGAAAAGACGTCTTTATCTCAAAGACAAATCTGAGAACAACGTCTTATCCGTGATGCCATCAACTGCAGGCGGAGACTTGTGAATTGTGGACGAAAGAAGGAAGCCGACATTGTTGATTTATCTCTTTCTCAGCGATGACATCGAGGGGAAGGTCTACAGATGGGCTTCAGTCTGACTGTCGGTCACGGCCCATAATCCCAACACCGCTGATTGGATTTTAAATGGAACTTCTGGTGATCCATCCATTTTGAATTCAGAGTCCCTGGAGTTGGGAGCCCGTCCCAGCATGCATTGGAGGAGACACATGGTGCGCATCAGTCCACCTCAGAGCTAAACCACAACTGTGGCGAGACACCTGAAGAACAATGTCCATTTTCTTTTTGTTAGTTTGAATATCAATATAATATGTATACAACTTGTTGAATTAACCACATTTATGGGGTAGTTAAATCATACAGACTTTGTTGTTAGAAAACTAAAAGTTAAATATTTTAAAGGGGAAGATGACGCCCTACCGGAGGAAGATATGCAGGGAGATCTTGGTGTTAGCATTTAGCTGCTGTGTCTAAATGACACAGAGCTGCTAGCATGGCTTCAGGCTTGTAGAGATAGTTCCTGCTTCCTGCTCCTTTTCGTGGTGTAAAACAACTCTTTCAATGTGACGGAGTGAATCAGGAAATCACGCAAATCCCTTTTTTAAGAAGGGGATCTAAATTGTGAACCAGTCACTTTTTTGGCGAAGTGTGACAAATTTCAAGTCTTTGCAGGTTTTCTTGATTGAAAACAGGGGAAACGCAGCACGCAACCGCAGGCTGGTTTCATTGCATGTGACAAGGAAGTAAATTAACTTTTCAAGCGTGAATGAGCCCTGAACCAAAGTCCCTTTTTTTTTTTTAAAAAGACGTTGATTTCTGAAGAAGTCCTCTCACATGCACCGAGGTGGTTGTGGAATATTCGATAAAAGAAAGCGAGGCCCATGTAGTAACATGTGAATGGACAGATTGCAGATCGTATCACTTTTTTCTTCGGCTTGTTTGTTGTGGCTTTTTTTTTTTTTTTGTTGTTTTTTGTGAGCCGAAAAGTACGATGAGTCAAAATGTCAGTATTTATAGAGCCGAGGAACTGGGCCGAGAAAGAGGAGAGAAAATGAGACACTCGATTCAAAATGAGAGAAAACAGACGAGCGAGGAAGAAAGAGCACTTTCACATAATGACACATCCACCTCCTTCACGAACCAATGAATTTAAAATGAACGTGGACACAGTTGGTCGGCTAATATTGAAGGGAGCCAAATGTTTCTCTCAAGTGTGGGTCAGAATCCAAAATGGGTGTCGTGTCGCTCCTTCTCCTCATGAAGTGAGAGTGTAATTCACCGCCCAGCAGGACAAATGCAGCTGTATTTCTGCGCATTTGGAACAGAGAGGTAGCTTTCTCCTCAACAACGTATTCAGAGAGTGAACTGAAGCTGAAGATTTCTGACCTTCTGTAATGGATTTTTAATTAGATGCTGCTGTTTGTCGGGCTTATTATCCCCCAGCCTCGACTCCTTTAATAGAAACCAAGTATATAAGGTGGCAGTTTATATGTATAACTCTTTCCTAATGGTGTTTTTTTTTTTTTTTTTTCTATGCTAAAGAGCTAACAAGGTCTTGTGGAGGCACTCTTTTTTTCCGGCGCTTTGATTTCCTGAGCAATTCAGCGAAGGAAGCGCCGCGAGAAGCAGAGAAACTGGCAATTATGGCGTCATTATCATCAGCACATTGGAGGAAATTGTTGGGCTGATTAAAGGTTTCGGGTGTTTAATAATCTAAAGAGACTGACACGAGAGGGGAAATATTAGTCAGATAAAAGGAGTGTTTTAGCTGTCATCGGGGGTTTGGTGGGAATACGTGCACTTTGTCGGCGCTTTATTTATCAGCCTTGACAAGATAACAGAATCTAACTACAAAGCATTTAGAGCATTTTCTTTAAGCGGAGGACAAGAAAAAGAAAAATCTTACTTTGGACTATTTGTGGTGCAGGTGATGTATTTTAAAGCTGTATAAACAGGCACACAAAGTCTGTGGTCTATTTTCTATAAAATAAGATCAATACTGGGGGGAAAAAAAAAAAGGATGAAATCGAATTTCTGTACATGAATGATCCTTTAGCTCTCATCTTAGTGCTTGAAGCCCGATCAGTGGATCCATACGTTTAAACCATCTGTCATCGTTTTCCCCTTCAATCCACACAAGATGCTCCGGCACCTGCATCCAGGCAAAGACACAACACCGTGGAGGGTTTTAATTGCCGTAATGCTGGACGCATAGTGTGCGCTCAACAAAAAGCTCTGCAGGAATTTGAATGCTAATAACTTACTCTTTAGATGAAGAAATGCCACGTGTAAATTATTCACGATGAGCTGAAACACTGACAAAACAGAAGACAAACAGATTGGTGCAATTATTGCAGGATGCTATGTTTTGTCAAAGAAGAGACGAATCAAGAAAGAGAAATATAGAAGATACAATACAGACATTTCTATTAGCGTTTTGTATTTAAAGTGAGAGTGCAACATGTTGGGAAATGTGCTCTTCTGCCATTTTACAGAAATCCCAGAGGAATGAATCTGTTGCTCTTTCTTTTATGAGATGCCTTTCGTGCGTCTGCATTTACAACAATGAATTCGATGGCTCAAAAACATGTGACGTGAGCGACCCCCAAAGCATCAGGATGCTGCCATTAGAATCACAGACTGTATGTAAGAAGTGGACGTAGTCATCGTGACGTCACCCGTTGGTTTGTGGACTGATGACGAGTTTGACGAGTTCGGCGATTTTGCCGTCGTCTTGTTGTTGTTTTTTTTTGCAACCAGTGAACGGAAGATGTAGAGACGCCGTATATACGTCTCTGGTAGAGACCTGTCAATCACTGTGTAGCCCCGCCCCTAAAGCATACCCTGCTTTATGGTCTGTTTGACTCTGAATGGACCATAATTTACTAAATGAACATCCTGCTGTATTGAAGAAGACTGGAAACTAGAGATGAAACTCTAAGAGTGAATTATTATGCTACTGTACATTCCTGTGACAGCAATGCATTCTGGGAGTCATAACGTTAGCTCACATGATCCCAACAGTCAAGTGTTTCTTTTCACAGTATTTAACTGCTCACCACAGAAAAAAAATGTATGTACAATTGAATTACAGTAATTTACTGTATTCCTCTGACACAGTAGAGATGCTGTAAATTGTCCAGTATCTTGCTGCTTAAACTGCTGCAAGTTAAATACTGTAATTCATTTTTATGTATTTTTTTTTTACAGCCAATTGCTGCATCCTTTGATTACAGTAAGTTGTGGTATTATTTTGATGCGGTAGATAATTGTATCTTATTGGCAAAACTAATTTACTGTCATTTTACAGTAAAACATTTTACAGCAAAAAATATATATATAAATTGAATTCACAATTGAATGAATTTCAACCGGATTAAGCAAACTGAGAATATTCTATTTCCTCACTTTCTTTAAAAAAGGGGCACAGCCTCATACCTACACACACACACACACACACACACACACACACACACACACATAGGTGAGTTGAGTAGGTTTTCTTATGAGAGATTAAAGGTTATGAGGGAGAAAGAGACTCAACAAAGGTCCCAGGTCAGACTCAAACAGAGAGGTGTGATCCGTGGTTGCTGTCTCAATCCGTGAACTGCAGGGGCGCCCCGTGGGCAGGGTTTGAACCTCTCTCTCTCAAGGTCTCCCTTTCATTCCTCACACAACCACTTATGTAACCAAGTGCAACACCATAAATGCCTTTGAGGAGAAACTGTCCAAAAGTAATTCGGTAGATTGTTGCATTTCACCCCTTCTCTGTGACGGAAGGCTTTGCAGAACAACTTTAAACTCCTCATACAAACTAGTTGGTTTTAATCAAACTGAATCATTTGGTGCAGGTCGCCGACTAATGTTGGGCGACCTGACTCTTCCAGTTCCTCATAAAGGTGTTGGATGGGGGTTGACCCGCCGGATCGTTTGTATACACAGAACCACCCAAGAAGCCGTCGTTGGAAAATGGTTCTGACATAACTGATGCTATTACATCATCTAACCTTTTCAGGAGCCGCCATTGTTGTTTAGAACTAGCGGTGAACTTTAATGTTTACACGGGACACGAACAGCGGCCTGCTGGGTGAAAGTCCCGTGCACTTTATGTTACGTCACCTGACTTCCTTAGCAGCACTTGTCCACATCCTGGCTCCTCGATCAGTGCTGGCCAAGTTACTCAGGACGTGTTATTAGTTTCTTTTTACTTATTACTCCTTTAAAAAATAGTACAGTATTACTTTACTCATTGTTTTGCATCAAAAGTAATTAGATATGCTACTTATTATATTACTGTATTACTCTCGCTGAGCAACATGTTACTACCCAACACGATTTTGTGTAGCCTGCCTGCTCACCCGTCCTCACCAGCGCTGCAGGATATATAGTCTACCGTCCCAGATGGTTTATTAAATTAGCTTTAAGTTGTACATCTGGGCTTCACACCTGGCTATTACCTGAGCTTAAACATGATGAAACAATGTAAGGAACAAACGGCAACTGTTGGCAACTGATTTCCTAAGACATACATTTATGCAGTAGCATAAAGGTTTCCTTTACTTAGATCAAAACGCCAAAACCATGAAAAACAGCCCCAGAGCAAAGTAGATAAGGAATCAGCTGTACTGACAACAGTGATGACAATGTTCATAATATAATATATATATATATATATATATATATATGCTTATGAACATTCTGCAAAGCAGAACAGCGTTACAAAAGTAAACATGATGTGAGATGTTATTGTTATGTCGTTGAATTGATAATTCTTTGTTTTCTGCCTGAATCAAACTGTTTCTGAAGGTTTTATGTTACTTTTGAGGGCACAGAGCAGCCAGCAGAGGGACTCTAGTAAGAACCTTAGACTGTATATAAGAGGTTAACGTTGTCACTGTGACGTCACCCATCGGTTTGTGGACCACATTTCGAAGTCTCTTGTTCGGCATTTCGGCCGTCGCCATCTTGTTTTCTTGCAACCAAAAGTGACACGAGAAGGTGGAGCTGACTGCTGAATGAGACATTTTTAGACAACTAAAATGTTACTATTCTCTTTCATGAAGTGAGAAAACACTGAGAAAGGGTTAAAGTTGTAAGACTAAAGCATCCCCTGCTTTATGGTCTGTTTGACTCTAAATGGACCATAATGTACTAAATGAACATCATGCTGTATTGAAGAAGACGTGAAACTAGAGATTGAGACCATAAACTCATGTTTACAATGTTTACTGAGGGAATAAATCAAGAGAGAAGTAGAGTCATTTTAGACTAGACTTCTATACAACCAGAGGAGTCGCCCCCTGATGGACACTAGAGAGAATGCAGCTTTAACACATGAAGCATTGGCTTCACTTTTCAGACCATGAAGCTGCTGACCGTCCACAGATCAGCAGATATGATCGGTAAATAATTCACTATTGCAATCAGTATTTCTCAACTCCCTATTATCCTGCCACATTCACATCACTTAGTTTCAACTCGTGACCCGTGTTCCTCTTTGTTCGCCAAATGTTCTCATGACTTTCTCGACCTTTGCCATCAGCACATTAAGTACTTTGCAGGGCTTCTTTTTATTTTCGGATGCTGCTCTTGTGGTTTGGTTTCATGTGATTTGCTCTGTCTGCAGCTCTGTCGACTCACGCGTCTTTAAAAATTCATCATATGTTGATCGTTCAAACTGATTTGTTGCCAGTCAGCCTCCTGCTGTATGAAACAGCTTGGTGATGTTGATTTAGTTGATTAAAAGTTTGTCCTTTTACTTTAGGTGCATACATAACTTTGTCTGCCTCTTGTAGATAAATAATGTCACATAATTGACAATATATTTAAACCAATTTACTTTATGAGAATTGTTTGGACTCAATGTTCTGTTACTACAGTCATGTCTTTTAAATTACTGTCCTGTCTATTTGTGTAGTAAACAACCCAACAGACTGTTGAGTAAGGTTATGTTCAACGGCTGGATTTTTCGTTGTTTGTATAATTACCAATGTCCTTGTGATTCTGATTGAGGTTTCCTTATTTTTGGGACAAAACTCAGGTTCAGTTTTCAACTTGACCCACGATTCGACAAATTACAATTTTGAAAAATGTATACCAATTTATCCTAAGAGGGAACACGGAAGTCTGTAGCAAAAAATAAATAAATCCGAGTTAGTTATTGAGAAATTTCACATAAAAACACAATTAAAAATTCTGGGTATCACTAATTAGACTTAATGAACTTCTGTGCAAAATATGACAATCCATGGACCAACATTGCCATTTGTTTAGCTTTAACTTAATGATAAATAATAATATATTTACTTTATTATCTCAAAATGAATGACTTAGTGTTATGTTTGATGTAAAAGATCTGACATTATGTCATGACTAACTATATCATCACCATAACAAAGTATATCACACGTTTGACTTAAAAGGTTCAAATATTACACATTCTCATAGTTTTGTCACTTCAATCCATCCAGTAGTTGTTGAAATATTTCAGTCTGAACTTTTAAATCCATGCTGGAACCACAACTAAAACAACTTATCATAAAACAACTTCAGCACCAGAGTGTGTTTGTCACAGCGGAGCAATATGGTTATTTTTTTTTTTTTACAATTCAGCTATACAATAATACTTATACATTTTGCAGGACTGATGACGGCTGTGAATGTTAGTGTAAATAACTGTTATCTAAAGCTGCAGACACAGCTGAACGCAACGATCAAAAGCCTTGCTGGAGGGATTGTGAACACATTTTAGAGGCGGCAGTTTTATGGAGGTGAATTAGCCAAAACACGTGATTTCACTGCTTCGTGCCACAGATGTGGCTCTAATCCAACAGTGTTTTGTGTTATCTCTTGCTCCTAAACATGACTCAGTCATTTCTAAGCACAGGATTAATTTCTAACAACGCTGCATGGCTTGAACTCAGCACCATCATGTGATACATACTGTAAACTCTCCATGAGTCAGAAGTTACAGTTCCCCATTTTTAATGGGCCTGAGTCTTACTCAGTAATGAGAGAAACGGCAGTAATAGCAGGAAATACACTGAAGCTTTGTGTGTGTGTGTGTGTGTGTGTGTGTGTGTGTGTGTGTGTGTGTGTGTGTGTGTGTGTGTGTTGAGTTTTCTACTTGTAGTCGGAAATGAAAGCTCTCTATCATCTGATCCTTTGAACAAAATTCTACAGCGTCTGCAAGATATGTTTCTCCTGAATTAGCCACCTGATAACAATTCGTTTTAGGAGTGTGCGTGATAAAAGGACGAAAATTATGAAATCTGCAATATGGACCCTTTAGGATACTAAAACTCAAATAAGATTATAAATGAATTAACACCTCTTTATCTGGAAATGTTCAAACCCTCGTGATCTGAAATTAATTGGTTTTTCATTTCTGTTTTGGGACATTTTATTGTATTCATCATTTTCATTTGCTGATACACTGAAACGTTTTTTATGTTTTGTTTTTTGCAGATAGTTGAATGAGGAAATCAGTACCACTCTCTTTGATGTTTTTCACATGTTTTAGGTTTGTTTAACTATGGACAGAGCAAGGCTAGCTGTTTCCTTCTGCGTACAGCCTTTATGCTAAGCTAGGCTAATCTGCTCCTTACTTAAAGGAACAGTGAGTAACATTTAGGGGGATTCATAAATGAATGAATGATATTCATAAGTATGTTTAATGAGTAATCACCTGAAACTAAGATTCTTTGTGTTTCGTTAGCTTAGAATGAGCTGTTCATATCTACATAGGGAGCGGGTTCTCTTCACCGTCCGAAATGTTTCTATAGTCGCCAAGAACGGACAAACCAAACACCGGCTCTAGAGAGAGACTTTTATGTTTTTACCAGGCGGTAACCTCCGGTTCTGCCGAGAGAAGCCAACGTGGAAGTGTCTTTATACTTGCATTCTCTCTAGTGTCCACCAGGGGGCGACTCCTCTGGTTGTATAGAAGTCTAGTCTAAAATGACTCTACTTCTCTCTTGATTTATTCCCTCAGTAAACATTGTAAACATGAGTTTATGGTCTCAATCTCTAGTTTCAAGTCTTCTTCAATACAGCATGATGTTCATTTAGTAAATTATGGAACATTTAGAGTCAAACAGACCATAACGCAGGGCTGATTGGTTGTATTTGCCTTCAGCTCTTTTAAGGCTCTTGGGATTTTACTTCCAACATCAAACGTCAAACTGTTGATGAACTGGTCCTATTTGTTTTGCTTCAGTCTTCAAGGATATAACAGGACTGAATCGAATCCAATTTATTGTATTGTATTTATTGTATTTTATGAACATATGCGTCTAAATTATAGGTCATCATCTTCAGCTGTTTTAATGCCATTTTTTCCTCACAATCTCTCTGGATTCCTTAATTATTGTGTTTTGCTGCAATTCTATGTTTTGAATTTCCTTTTAATGAAATCTATAGTTGCAGTACTTTCCAAGCAGTCGTGCTGTGAGACTTCAGACATGCTGTTAAACATTATCCCATCCCATTTTCTGTGGATGTCTGACTTTCAGTATTTGGAATAATGTTACAAAGGAAGAAAGAGCCCGTCTGTGATTGTGATGTTTTAATTGCTCAGTTTCCCCCCATGAGGTTTTATGAGAGGAAGGTTTAAGTGTGATGTGTAGACTGAGGGAGAACCCCGGGTGGTGGTCTCTGATTTGTGGGACGAGGTCGCCACAAGCTGTTCAGTCCTCATCATTACAAACAATTTTTTTATTTACTCACTAAAACAGTATAGTATATACTGTTATAATATTTCACCTGGTGGAAGACCTGACTTTACTGGCAGACCAATAATTTAATTAAATGAGAAGTATATTTGTTAAAGAACCAGTGGTGAAATGTGACCAAGTACTCAAGTACTGTACTCAAGTACAATTTTGAGGTAACTGTACTTTACTTGAGTATTTTCTTTTCATGCTGCTCTCAACTTCACTACATCTCAGAGGGAAATATTGTATGTTTTACTCCACTACATTTATCTGACAACTTTAGTTTTTACAAATTAAGATTTTTTGCACAAAATATATGAAGAGTTTATCAAATATGATGTTTTGTTATAAATTGAACTACAAAACAGTTTATACAAATACAGTTGAAACAATTAACAGAAATTATTTGGCATCTATTTTGATGGTTTTTTTCATGTAAAAACATTTCATGGTTCCAGTTTCACAAATATGAAGATTTGATTATTTTTCTATTAATTTTTGTAATGTAATCGTTATAAAGGTTTGAACAGTTGGTTGAACAAAAACAAACACTGTGAAGGAGTCAGGGCTCAGAAATGTGTTTTTTACAAACCAAACAACCAATCAATTATCAAAAGAATCAGCATATTAATCTAAAGAACTCAAATTATTACATTAATTAATAAAGTGCAGGACATTTGGCTTGGTTTTGAATATGGAATTTTTCCATAAAATAATAAATAATTGTAATATATACAGCATTATATTTTCCAATCGTAACTCGACTAAAATATAGCATTACATCAAATATATTTAGAAATATAGTTGGGAAATATTGTCTTGTTCTAGTCCACAGAAATCCTAATTATTATGTAATATACTTGTTATTGATATAGTAACATGTTTATCACAAAAGCTTATTATAATTTATTTTTCCTTCTTGTTGTGTTATTGTTGTCGCTTTTCTTGAATTATTGTGAACTGTTCTCCTTATATGACATGTGTATGGAAGCCCATTTCTGCCACTATGAGGAAAAAGTCATAATGAGATACTAAGATAGTAAGTCATAATTATGAGATAGTACGTCATAATTATGAGATAGTAAGTCATAATTATGAGATAGTACGTCATAATTATGAGATAGTACGTCATAATTATTAGATACTAAGTCATAATTATGAGATAGTACGTCATAATTATTAGATACTAAGTCATAATTATGAGATAGTAAGTCATAATTATGAGATAGTACGTCATAATTATTAGATACTAAGTCATAATTATGAGATAGTAAGTCATAATTATGAGATAGTACGTCATAATTATGAGATAGTACGTCATAATTATTAGATACTAAGTCATAATTATGAGATAGTACGTCATAATTATTAGATACTAAGTCATAATTATGAGATAGTAAGTCATAATTATTAGATAGTACGTCATAATTATGAGATAGTACGTCATAATTATTAGATACTAAGTCATAATTATGAGATGGTAAGTCTTCCATACATGTGCCTACCATGATTGTGCAATTTAAAAAAAAAAAAAAAAAAAGCAGAGCGTTGCACTAAAGGCCGGAAGTGACGTAGTTAAAGTAACAGCGCTCCAGTCAGCTGATATAAAGTCGGCAGTTTGTCGACAACAAGTCTGACCTGCTCCGTCATTGTTGTGTTCAGTAGGTTCGTTTTAATTCTCTCGACTGTCACCATGAGGGTTCTGCTCCTGGTCGTGCTCGCGGCCCTCACCGCCGACGCGCTCGTTCGGTAAGAACGTTGAATTAAACGTCTGTTGGTCTAATGTGTTTTGAGCCGAAAGGAACACTATGTATGGGAACTAATGCTAAGCTTTTAGCCGCTAGCTCGTCTGTGTCAGCGGGGACAGCTGATCACGTGACTCATTTAAACTGCTTAGTTCTGCTGTGATCCCACCACTTCTCTGTGGGCCGGTGATGGAAACCAGTTCATCATGCTGGTGGTGGATCCCGACTTTATTTTAAGGATTTATCCTGTTTATTATTAGTATCATGTGTGTGTGTGTGTGCGCAGCCAATGTGTTGAAACACACAGAAATAGACATGCAGCTTAAAAACAAGGTGAACACAGTTAAAACCTAAACATTGAACTGCTATGTACAGACACAAGCTGTGACGTTAGACAGTAAGACAGCAGAGCAATGGTTGCTGGACTACATATGGGATCATTAATGTACCAGGCTGCTTCATATACATGCAGTAGGCGTGTTTTAAGTATGAGACATTATTGTTGTAGCAGTTTCCCACTTGATCTATAAAGTATTTTGTGTGTGTGTGTGTGTGTGTGTGTGTGTGTGTATGTATATGTATGTATAATGGGCGAGGCTTCATCACACCTTTTTTTATTTTTTTATTTTGAACTGCTGCTCTCACAGAACCAGTCCCACTTTTCATTATTAGTATTGTTTCTAACCGTTTTAGATATTTCTTTTAGTAAAATATTACAGAGAACTAAACTGTATCATTCAAATAGGTCCCCCCCCCCCCGTTTGAAGCTCTGGTAACTTGTGTTGTGTAGTTGCAGCCTTGGACTCTGCACATGTATCGTGACGACATTACGGTCATTTATCAGACGCTTTTATCCAAAGCGACTTACAATTCAGTATCTTTTTACACACCGTAGACGCAGCTACGGGAGACATTCTGGGGTTAAGTGTCTTGCTCAAGGACACATTGACATGAGACTAGTAGAGCAGGAGCCGGGGATCGAACCGCCAACCCTCTGATTGAAAGGCGGCCCTGCTCTCCACTTAGCCACGGTCACTAAAAATACAAAGCTTTTTTTTTAGTCACATGGTAGCAATGGTTGTGATCTAGTGTCTCTGTCACATGACTTGTTGTCTGTTTACAGACACTGAACTGTATAGTGTCAGCAGTATGACTCCGATGTCAATGGAAGTACTTTGCTCTTAGTTTGATATTCCTATTTCTTCAGGGTTCAGCAGTGATTAAGCCTGATATTAGTTGACTCTTCATGAACTCATTACAGTAGATGTAAGTTCTCTTTATTAGGTCGGTGGGTGAAAATAATACAGCGGTCCTGTGAGAACTCATCATCCATGTTCTGCAGGTTTTGATACTCTAGGATCATTTTTGGAAACTGAATCGCAGGTGTTTCTATTTTTTTGTCCACCCCTTGTATATCAGTGAGGGTAGGATACATGGCAAACACTCTCTTTATAACAATACAGTAGGGCTGCACCTAATGATATTATGTTCTTGATTAGCTGTTTGGTCTAGAACATGTTGTTCTTTTTGTCCACTTGAAATATCAAAGTGGAAAGAAACCAGAAAATAATCACATTTAAGAAGCTGGAATCAGAGAGTTTTCTTAAACCGATTATCAAAATAGTTGTACTTTGAGTTGACGACTAATCAAAGAATCGTTAGAGCACAACACACTGTAGGATGGATTTCAGGACTGTTGCCGTGGTTTCAGCTCTTTGTAGCTATTAACCTGAATGTGTGTTTTTATAATATTGACATATTCGGGTCATTTCTGGTCACAGACGTTGTGTCATACTTTATGAACAGCACCTACGGTATACTGCAACCGTCTGAGAGATAACGCTGTGCAGATAAGCATGTAGAATGTGGGTCAATGTGCACTGCGTTTGTCCACAAATGTTAAGATGCAGAGCTCTGGATCTGTTTTTTTTTGTTGTATCGAGTCCTAAATCCGCCGTCTGTGTTTCTTCCCATTCAGAATTCCCTTAAAGAAATTCCGTTCCATCAGACGTGAGCTGACCGACTCGGGGAAGACGGCCGAGCAGCTCCGGGCCGACCGGCCCTCCCTTAAGTACAACTTTGGCTTCCCCCCCGGTAACGGACCCACTCCAGAGGTCCTGAAGAACTACCTTGACGTAAGCATCGCTGTCCAGACCACTGACCCGTGGACCCTTAACGTCTCCTTCCCTTTCCCCTAATGCAGCGCTCACCGAGCTGGGGCAGAGAACAACAAAGGTCCTCTTGTGTTGAGGCCGCCGCCTCCATTTCTTTCTTTTATTTTCTGCAAACGCACCTTTTTTTTTCCAGAGCGGCTGATTCATTCTGGTGACGAGTAACATCGGCTCTAAAGAGACTAAACTGATTCAGGGTTGATCTTCACGCCTCTTAAACAAAGTCTGTCACTTTATCAGGCTCTTAATCCCCTTTTTATCTTCAGTAATGACATCAGTCAGCCTCTCAAGATTACATCCACATTGTTGAAAGTCATCTTAAGTACTCACTCACTCACTCACTCACTCACTCACTCACTCACTCACTCACTCACTCACTCAACATTAGGTTAAAGGAATAAATGTCAAATACAAAATCTGGACAAACAAAACCATCTAAACCGCTACAATACCACCGAGTGACCGTTTCATTCTCTGTAATTTAGTCGAATCATCGCCACGATAAATCTGGCAGCTTTCAAATGTCGCTCAGAGAAACAAAAGAGGAAGTTCTTTGAGTCTTGGATGACTTGACAAATCTCTCTGCAGTCTGAAGGTCTTAGACCAGAGTGACTGTTGGTCACATGAAACAGAACTCTGCTTCACTTCCTACATTTGTTGAGTCATCGTTTGTTGAGTCACACAAAAACGGCAGCGAGTGATTTATTGTCGTGACTCTGTAACTATTTGACCTGCGTCCTTCTGACATTCGCTGACACCAACAGCTGTGAGGCCTCTTCATCTTCATCTTCATCTTCATCAGACTGTCTGGACTTAACTGAGCTTTGTCAGACCTGGTGGTGGTTTTAATCTCTAGACTCTCATACGGACTGAAGTGCAGCTTATTAACCGTAAGCTGCATCCTGACTGACCCCATAAGTGAAGTATTTATGAAATACAAATGGCCTTTTTTTATTATTTACATTTATAAAAGAGTCTCGATGTATCATTTAAACGTATTCAATTAACTGCAACTGAACTCTCATTGGTGACATGATGGACACACAACCGATCACATCAATGCTGATCACTGTTTCAACTCCATCAGTTTGCCTTTATTTCAAAATAAAAGCACACGATTACTTAATCAAAGATGTAAAGAATCAATCCTGTGACTGTGCTAGACTGTTGGAGTTTACAATCCTGCATCTGCAAGTTTTAAACTTTGTTTTCATGAATGAAAGTATCAATCACGACACGCTAATGACTTTCACAGCATTTATTTTGGAGTGGTTCTATCCAACTCTTTTACTTGGTTGATGACTGTAATCGTGAGCTTTGTCAGTTCATGTCGATTGTGCTGAGTTTTTAATTTTTACAAACTGTCTGTTGGAGAATAAGGCTCCGTTTCTCTGCTGTCGGTTTTCTTTCCGCCGTGATGGATTATCGTAATCTCTCTTCCTGAAAACACCAGATCAGCTCGAGGATTATGCGTTCTCTCACATGGATGTATTTACTGGTGGGCTCATTCTCCACTAAGCTTGTTAACGTGTTTTTGTTTTCTCGTCCAGGCCCAGTACTACGGCGAGATCGGCCTGGGGACCCCCCCTCAGATCTTCACCGTGGTGTTTGACACGGGTTCCTCCAACCTCTGGGTTCCCTCCGTTCACTGCTCCTTCACAGACATCGCCTGCTGTAAGTCCAACTCCAGTCCTCGCGCAGAAACGCTCCCCCGCATGTCGGCTGTAAAATGACGTTTATTATTTATTTTCCTTCTTTTTAAAGTGCTTCACCACAAATATAATTCTGCCAAGTCCAGCACCTACGTGAAGAACGGCACTGCCTTCGCCATCCAGTACGGATCGGGCAGTTTGTCGGGCTACCTCAGTCAGGACACGTGCACGGTGAGTTCATCCTCGCACTAGAGTCAGATGCTCACGGATCAGATCACTTTTAGAGATCCTCCGACCATGTGGTTTTATTTTATTTTTTACTGCCGATACCCATTGATGATCCATATCCACAGATACAAATCTGTTTTCTTTGGTTATAGCAGCTGGTCTACAAGGATCCAAACCCCAAAATCATTTCAACGCTCTGAAGAGTAAACCATCAAAAAGTCTGAGTGTTATGCTTTTTATTTATATATATATATATATATATATATATATATATATATATATATATAATTTTTTTTTTTTAATTTGTTTAAATTTTTCTATTAAGAAATTTAAAAAAAAATGTTTTACCGTAAGTAACAGCTTACCGTAAACAACAATGGTTAATAATTTTTTTATTTTTCTATTAAGAAATGATTAATTTTATTAATTATTTATATAAGAAATAATACATTTTTCTATTTAGAAATAGAATTTTTATTTATTTATTTTTTTATTTGTTTTAATTTTTGTATTAAGAAATTTTTACTTTTTTAACCGTAAGTAACAGCTTTTTGTATTGTATTGTATTGTATTAATTATTTATATAAGAAATAATATTTTTTTCTATTCGGAAATAGATTTTTTTATTTTTTTTTTCTATTAAGAAATAAAAATTAAAAAAATGTAACCGTAAGTAACAGCTTAATAGTAACAGGTTAATTATTTTTTTTTTTTAAATTTGTTTTAATTTTTCTATTAAGACATTTTTACTTTTTTTTAAAAGTAAGCTGTTACTTACGCTTACGGTAAGCTGTTACTTACGGTTAATAATTTTTGCATTTTTTTTAAATTTTTCTATTAAGAAATGATTCATTTTATTAATTATTTATATAAGAAATAATATTTTTTTCTATTAAGAAATAGAAAAAAAATAATTTTTCTATTAAGAAATAGATTTTTTTAATTTGTTTAAATTTTTCTATTAAATGTTTACTTTTTTTAACCGTAAGTAACAGCTTACCGTAACCATAAGTAACAGCTTTTTAATTTTTTTTTAAATTTTCTATTAAGAAGTGATTAATTGTATTAATTATTTATATAAGAAATGGTATTTTTTTCTATTAAGAAATAGATTTACCGTAAGCAACAGCTTACGGTTAATTATTATAATTTTTTTTAATTTGTTTTAATTTTTCTATTAAGAAATTTTTACTTTTTTTAACCGTAAGTAACAGCTTACCGTAAGCGTAAGTAACAGCTTACGGTTAATCATTTTTGCATTTTTTTAAATTTTCTATTAAGAAATGATTAATTTTATTAATTATTTATATAAGAAATAATATTTTTTTCTATTAAGAAATAGAATTATTTTTTATTTGTTTTAATTTTTCTATTAAGAAATAAAAATTAACCGTAAGTAACAGCTTACCGTAATTATTTTATTATTATTTCTTTTTTTTTTAACCGTAACAGCTTACCGTAACCGTAAGTAACAGCTTACGGTTAATCATTTTTAAATTTTTTAAACTTTTTAATTTTTCCATTAAGAAATGATTAATTTTATTAATTATTTATATAAGAAATAATTATTTTTTTCTATTAAGAAATAGAAAAAAATATTTTTTTCTATTAAGAATTGGAAAAAAAGAAAATTATATATTTTTATTTTTAAATTCAAATGATTGGGAAATAAAAGATTCTATTTTATTGTAAAAACAATTATTGTTATTAGTAGTATAAATTATATATTATAAGCTGTTTCGAGCTACTGTTAGGAAGTTAAACAGCTCATAATTCATCTGTAATATCTAATATAGATGAAAACATCTTCAAACAACTGGATTTCTGTGAACACGTCATGATAACGTTATAACTAACCTTCACCCGACACGCATTCTTACTGAACAGAGCCTGAACGCATCATAATGTAGGTGAACTCTGTACGTTAGCGGTGCTGCTAGCGCTACTAGCTCTCCTCCTGTTGATTTAAACACAGATTTGTTGTTTAAAATGTAACATTAGAGATCGGCGACTATAAAAGCATTAATGCTGACGTCCTCTTTTACTGAATATCATCCAATAACAAACTTTATTTCATCATTAATGCATACAGATTGTTGATCGACTACGGCCCGTCACACCACTACTCTGAGAGGAGTTTTACTTGATTAACCTTGTTTTATTGTTATTATTTTTTTCCCCCTTGCTGTTCCAGATCGGAGACCTTTCGGTGGATAAGCAGCTTTTCGGTGAAGCCATCAAGCAGCCCGGCGTGGCCTTCATCGCCGCCAAGTTCGACGGCATCCTCGGCATGGCCTACCCACGCATCTCCGTGGACGGCGTGGCTCCGGTCTTTGACAACATCATGAGCCAGAAGAAGGTGGACCAGAACGTCTTCTCCTTCTACCTGAACAGGTGGGGACGAACCGCTATTTCAGTCGAGTCATGATCTCATTCTGTGTATCGCAGATGTTTCAGAACCTTGTATTTGACTACTAAAGAAACTGTCTGCATGTCTTGACACCACAAGGGTTAAATGAGAAACACTTTATTGTAATTTGGTTTAAAACGTTTTAATCCTCTGATGTTGTTCCATCCGTTGTGACGAAGCTTTAACTTCCTGTCCTCTCTCTCTCTCTGTCTCTGTCTCTCTCTCTGTCTCTCTCTCTCTCTTTCTGTCTCTCGTGTCAGGAACCCGGACACCGAGCCCGGCGGTGAGCTGCTGCTGGGAGGAACCGACCCCAAATACTACACCGGAGACTTCAACTACGTCAACGTCACCCGCCAGGCCTACTGGCAGATCCACATGGACGGGTGAGAGCTCCAACGTTACACTTTAAACAAGGATTAGAGTTTATTTAATCACGCAGTCATGTCGTTCTGTTTAAAAGGTGTTTAATACCAGAAACCAGTTCTGCCAGCATTCATAAGGGATCAAGGCGGATCTGACTAGTGAATTTAACGATGAAGTGTGTTAAAGCTGCATTCTCTCTAGTGTCCATCAGGGGGCGACTCCTCTGGTTGTATAGAAGTCTAGTCTAAAATGACTCTACTTCTCTCTTGATTTATTCCCTCAGTAAACATTGTAAACATGAGTTTATGGTCTCAATCTCTAGTTTCAAGTCTTCTTCAATACAGCATGATGTTCATTGAGTACATTATGGTCCATTTAGAGTCAAACAGACCATAATCTTAACTGTGTTCCAGGATGTTGGTGGGCAACCAGCTGAGCCTGTGTAAGGACGGCTGTGAGGTCATCGTGGACACGGGGACGTCTCTGATCACCGGCCCCTCTGCGGAGGTCAAGGCCCTGCAGAAGGCCATCGGAGCCACGCCTCTCATCCAGGGAGAGGTGAGACCAACCGGACTTTAACGAGTATCGTCTCCGTCTCAAAGCCTGACGGCTCTAAAAAACAGTGAACCACACTGTTCCTTCATCACCATGAATACACACACACACACACACACACACACACACACACACACACTGAAACTGAAACTGTGGGGTCTGTACTTTTTTGTACTTCTCTCATATAACTCTGTGAACAAAGACTCTGCAGACTGACGTGTTTTTGAGGACAATTATTTCAACTATAAATATATAAATTATATTTATTAAAAAATATTTTATCTGGTTCCACCTGTTTGGATTTTGAGAATTTGTTTGCTTTTCTTCCTTATGAGATTGATAATCTAAATTTCTATTTATTTTTAATTATTGGACAAAACGAGCAAGTCTATAACATCACTTTGGACTTCATCAACGTTTTACCATTTTTTAAATTATTTTAATGACCTTTTTTATAGACCAAACAATTAATTGAGAATCATTTTTTGTTATGCGTGTTGAAATAACTGCTACATTCAAGAAGTAGTTTAAGTTTTTATTGTAATATGTTCTCCAATGTTTCATTTCCTCTAATAACAGGTTTCACTACATTTACTTCATTTTTGTTCTGATTCACTGTCATATGTAGTTTTACACCTTCTTTCTTCAGTACGTTAACATGACGTTGTGCTCTGGTCGTTTCAGTACATGGTGAGCTGTGACAAGGTGCCGACGCTGCCCGTCATCACCTTCAACGTTGGCGGCAAAACCTACTCTCTGACCGGAGAGCAGTACGTCCTCAAGGTGAGACTTCCTGTGAGACTGGTGGTGATGATGATGATGATTATCCTCCAGCAGGGGGCGACAGCGAGGCGTCTCCTTCAGCAACAATAGACGCCGTGTGGACGGAGCATTGCATCATGAAAAAAAACTAAACAAGTGCAGCTTTGTTCCACTCTGCTGAGCCAGGAGGAGGCTGCGTTGTTGTCTGAGGAGTGATTACACATTCCTTGTTTCATCCGTTTATTGATTGAAGAACGTCTCTGACTCTTCTCATTATCCAGGTGAGTCAGGCTGGAAAGACCATCTGTCTGAGCGGCTTCATGGGTCTGGACATCCCCGCCCCCGCCGGGCCCCTGTGGATTCTGGGAGACGTATTCATCGGTCCGCACTACACCGTCTTCGACCGGGACAACAACAGGGTGGGCTTCGCCACGGCCAAGTGAGCGCATCTTCGCCTGCGCCGGAGGCACACGTTCAAAATGCAACGCTTCACGAAAAAACTAAAACAATCTGAGCTGCACACGTCTTCTGTTGCTTCGCAATCGAACAGTAATTAGCGATAGATCGTTTGTGTGTGTGTAGAGCCGGAATGCACCGATCACTATGTGTACGATTTCCAGCAGTGTGTGTGTGTGTGAAAGATTGGTGATTTGATATGTTGTGTGACGGGTTAACGTGATCGGGGATCATCGCCCATTTTAAACATTTCAAGTGATCCTTTTTTCTTTTTTTTTTTTAAATCAGGGATTTTAATTTGCGTTTTAGGAGGAAGTTGTTCCTCTTCTACTGACTTTGAGATGTATCTTGATGTGATTGGCCTGAATAAACCGTTTTTAAAAGAAGCAGTGACTCGTCTTGTTAGCACTTCACAGATTAAACTGGATATTACTTCATAATTAGTGTACAGAAATGAGAGTATCAATCCTTTCTGCAGTGAAGTGAATACACACATTTCCCAAAAGACCGAACTCTTCCTTCCTTTTTTAAATATCAGACGTTTTTAAAAGTGACACTTTAAATTTACCAGCGAGGCTCAACAAATCCTCCAAACTTTATTATCCTCTTCATCACTTAAATGTACAAAAAGTCAACTGTACATCAACCAAAGATTCATCCATAAAAGAAGTTATTTCACTTTAACGTTCTCAATAAAAATACAGTCCACATAAAAACGTCTCCTCAGCTGTTTTAGTATTCAGTAGATCACGCTTGTCTTCACGTGTATTGTTCACCATAAAATCCGGTTTAGTAAATCTTCATCGCAGCACCGCGGTGTCCTCGTTCACCCGCAGGGTTTGGCCTTTTATTGCTGACTTGTGTTATCAGCTGACTTCCTGAAAAAAATCTATCATGGTAGTTTTATATCCATTAAATATATATATATATATATTACTGTAAACATCTGGAAAATTCACTTTATAAACACATAAAATGGGACTTTCTGTTCTCAGTGAATTAAATACATCACCAATCAATAACACTTCATCAAATTAATGCAAAAACATCCAGTAGATCCAACATTACAATAACCGTTCTAATAAGGCATCCTTGTTTATAAAAGAGAAATGTAACAAATACTATTACTATGGGATTATTAATGGTTAATATAATCCTTTAACGCTTTATAGATCAAATATAAGTCGTTAAGAAGAACGTCTGCTTTAGGCTCCAGTTAATCATTTGACCGCTGACTTTCTGCACTAATATCCATTCATTAACATGTAAAGCTTTAGACTGAAAGAGTTCTTATATTAATCTGTAATTGATAACTTGCCTTGCACGATGGAGGGCTTAGTTAAACTTAGTTGTTTAGATCAATGACATAAGTACTTTATAAAGCGTTAATAAATGATTTGTTAACTAATAGACCAGAGAGGACAATGTGATGCTTTCCTCTTGTCTTACATGACAGAATATGTAACATCTTTGGGTTTTTAACCATTTCTTAGACAAAGCAAAACATTTGGCTTTAGAAAATTTTAATTTTATCGACAAAACAATTACTCTGCAGATTAATAGATAATGAAAAGTTAGTTTCAGCCCTAATTACAACATATAAACCCTTTTTTTGAATTATAAATGATGCCTTATTAGAAAGTGATTTTGTAACATTGCCCTCATCTCACTTTATTACCACTTGGATGTTGTTTTAGTAGTTTAGACCTTGGTTTTCTATCCGTTATGAGAACATTGTACTCATCGAACTTACTGCTGACATCTGGAAACATGAGGACATTTCTACAAAGCAGTCAAGTTGTAAACAAACCAGCAGTTCGACCAGTTTATCTAAATCCAAAGGTTCCCAGCACGCGTTCCTTTTGTGTACTAAGGAGACCTTTTATCTGTGAGCGCCGGTGTTTTGTTTCTAAGTATGTGTTTTAAGCATTTTATAAAGCTTGGATCTTTCTTCTAAGATGCTCACAGCAGAAAATAAATACTGTTTGGACCTTTTAATGTGTTCTTGAGGTTTATCCAGAGATGTTGGACGTTGCGTCCTGGACCTCTGAGACCTCCCTGTCGCAGGCTGTCGTCTCCAAAACAGGAAAACAAACGGCTCAGTTTCGTCCTCTGACCTTCTGTCCGTCAGCCCTCCTCCTGGCCTCCCTTCTCTTTTTCTGAACCGGTATTCTCACGGTCCTGCTCCTCTGTGCTCTGGCTCTCCTGCCCGCCGTCGGACCCTCTCACCGGGGCTGCCGGGTCTCTGACGACCCCCTCCATATCCAGCTCCTCCTCCGTCTCCTCCTCCACGGGGCTCACGGTGTCTGGGATGATCTCCACCTCGATGTCGGAGGAGTCCTCGATCTCCTTGAACCACACCGTCTTCTGGCCCTCCTTCCTCCTCTGCTTGTTGCGGATGGACCTCTTTTCGTACTCGTCGTCCCCGTCTCCTCTTCCCTTCCTGGACGGTCTCACGGAGGGGCTCCCCTTGGGGATGTTGTTGGTGTGGACGCCGCAGGAGGAGCAGTGGCGGCCCCGTCTCTCCATGGGGAGCACCCGGCCTCGGGCCTGGGGGAAGGTGCTCCGTCCGGGGAGAACGTTGTTCCAGCGCCTGCGGCTCTGGTCGCCCTCGGTCTGGAAGCCGTCGTTGGTGTACTGCAGGGAGTCCCTGTGGCCGGACTGGTGCTCGTCCGACTTCAGGCAGGGGCCCAGACACTACAGGCAAAGGAGAGAGGGACCCCATTAATCCAGCAGTTAATGAAGCATGGAGGGCATCGAGAGCGAGCTAGGTTCATTTGTTCTGTTTTTACACAGAGCCCTTCTGTGGATTTCAGCTGATAAATATTCATCAAAGCCACACAGGAGGAGCTCTGAAAAGGCAGCCGAGTCTGTGTGTGACGCCTAAACCGTCACAGTATGGAGGTGGCTTTGAAACGCAGCGAGAATAAGAACTGTTAGAAAGTAGCAGAAACACATAACACACAACAACAATAGTTTCAAAAGGTAAAAGATCATTTAAAGGCCGTTGTGGGCAGGACAAAGATTCTTGTTTCTGGCTATGAAGGAAATTATTTAAATGCCAAAACTCAGTGGCGTCCACCTAAATCTATATAAGGTCGTATTTCTTGCCATACAAGGTGTTTAAAAAGTATTTTTTAAAGTGTATGTGATGTGTCGCAAGTTAAATACTCAGGACCTTACAGAACACGTAATGTAATGAATAATAAAATGCAGCACAAATAAGAGAGTATTCATTGTAAAGGCATACATTGTTTTTCTTTCACTTTCAAGACTTCCTTTACTTACCAATTGAAAAGTTTTAACTTTCATAACTCCATTTAGCTTCTCGTAAAATCAACCCACTACTCCCACTTCAATGCAGTAATGTGTAATAATTATATCTTATTTTATATGTATTTATTTACCCAGGAAGTCTTGAGACACATTATCTTTCTTAGCGAGAGAGACCATTTAATCCAAACACAGTTAGATGACCACTAATGTGTGTGTGTGTGTGTGTGTGTGTGTGTGTGTGTGTGTGTGTGTGTGTGTGTGTGTGTGTGTGTGTGTGTGTGAGCGTGAAGCATGGCGCTGATGTCAGTGGGCGATTAGCTTAGCTTAGCATAAATACTGGACGCAGGGGAAAATGTACACCAATAAAAAGTTGCAGCACGTAAACACAAATTGTTGTTTTTGTATTTCTGGTTGTGTTCAGATTAAACAAATGAGATACAATGAGTTTCATTATTTTTTCACTTTGGTAAGCTGTTCAATCCGGTTTCCAGTCTTTATGCTAAGCTAAGCTAATCTTCTCCCGGCTCTATAGCTCCATACTTAACATACATATACGAGGGACAGGAAAATGGTCTCTCTCTCTTTAAAGAGATTGATGTGTCACAAGAGTTCCTACAAAATTAGCTCTAAACTAAAAATGTAAAATTGTTAACAGGTATGATAATAACTTGACAATAGTAAGATAAAGATGTTTCCCTTTAAAACTATTGATGTTTTTTTCATTAACTTACACATAAAAGCCAAAATGTCAAACTATTCCATTAATACGGGAACACACAGGATGAACAATCGCATACAGCACATTAACGATAGGACCTAAACGACACGGAAAACCAAAACAAGAGAACCGCTGACTGACCTCGCATAGTTTGTCCACGCTGGCGTTTCCCTTCCACAAGCGGGAAATCAGGAAGCCGATCACAATGAGGCAGAGGACCAGCAGCGCCGCCATGACCAGACCCAGGAGAGCCATGTCGCCCGGACGGTAGCCGACGTTTGAGGGAGACGGGATGGCCACGGCTGCAAAGGGAAGACGGGGGGAGTGAGCGAAGTCTACACCTGCTGAATCCAACATTACCTGAAAATATGTTCATTTCAAATGTATTATGACCGTTTTATTGCATATTATACCATGACATGTTTTTATTGGCTACTTTTTAATGACTTTTTGGGCATTTTTTTATGACTTACTTTACTATGACTTTTTATGAAATTTCTTATTTGACATATATCATGATTTTTTTTTTAATGACAGATTCTTCAGACATGCTATGACTTTTTATGAAATTTCTTATAACATACCATATTATGACTTTGTATTATGTTTACATGACATAGTTTGATTTTTCTACTTTTTTTATGACATACAATACTAAGACTTTTTATGACATTTTTTATGAAATGTTATACTACAACATTTTTCTCTGACATGCTTTCATATGACTTTATAAGACATTTTTTTATGACCTACAATACTAAGACTTTTTTTGACATTTTTTGTGACTAACAGTCTTTTAACAGTTAGCTAAAAGAGCTAACAGACCTAACAGTCTTTTAACAGTTAGCTAAAAGAGCTAACAGTCTTTTAACAGTTAGCTAAAAGAGCTAACAGAGCTAACAGTCTTCTAACAGTTAGCTAAAAGAGCTAACAGAGCTAACAGTCTTTTAACAGTTAGCTAAAAGAGCTATCAGTGTTGACCCCACTCAACTACAATACAAGTCCCTCAAATGTTACTTTAGTGCTGTACTTTATAAAATGCACTGGGTCACTTTACAGCACTGTCAGCCGGTGTCACAGAGAGTAACAGTGATGCTTTTACCCGGTATGACCTGAACAGAAAGGGCAGCCGTTCCAAACTCCCCTGTTGTTGTGTCCACGGCTCTGAGCTGCATTCAGATTAAGACAAATAAAACAATTTCACAGCTTAAAAGTGTCAGTAAATGTATTCAAAGATGTTTCATTGTGCTTGATCTGAAAACGTTTACACGTCTATCACCTGAAGCGCGAAGGACTCCGTCTTCACGACTCTCTTGAGGATCACAAACCCGTCTGAGGTCACGTTGACGTAGCTGCTGTACTGAACCTCGTACTTCACATCTGGATTCGCACCCTGACGCACAAATAAAACAAACAAAGTAAAATGATGTAGGGATGTGAGGTATTATCATAATTTACACATTTCTAACCACTAGGGGGGGCAGACAGAAACAAACCCACCGAAACAAAGCCCTGATTGTTCTAGCTAATCAGTCGTTGACATATCGAAATAGAAACAATATCTTTCATTTGGAGTCGTGTTTGTGTCAATCTGCTGAAAGTCATTTAAGCGATGCTTTTCAATTCCTGGTTAAAAAAAACAATCTGTCCATTCAGTTTCTCTTCCTGCCATTTGGTTCTGGACAGGTAGAATACATGTTGGTTGTCTCTGAGTTTGTCTTCTTACAAAAGACGCCTACAGCTGTCTGCATTATAGTTCAAGAGAGCTTACAATCACATATGCAGCGTGAGCACCAACTAACTGAGTTGCATGACAATGTTCCAGCGCCGAGGCCGTCTGGCCGCTTGTTTTCCATTGTTGTCAGTCTGAGACCGAAATGTCTGTCACATCGGCCCCCACCTTTGCTCCTTCAGTATAAAGAAAGCGCGTTCACTTTACACTTGGTTCCTCCTCACTGAGACTCTACGCATGCTGTTGTGATGATTGAATCTTCTCTGCGCAGAGAATAAATATTCAAAAGACAACCTCTGGTTTTCAGTATTCTTTATTTCAGCATTCAAAGACAGTTTGGTGTAACTATCGACCCCTCGTAAAGTTGATTATGGCAAACTTGTTAGCAAACAGTTGCTTATTTCCACATTCAGCGGTTACAGAGCAACATTATCATTCATTACGAGTCTTTGTGTTTGTGTCCGCCTGATGAATGTGACTCCAATATTGTCTCTCTTTTAGCTCTGTCTTTGGTCTCCACCACTAAATTGTCATCAGGTCAGACACATATTGACTAATCTTGTGAATGGTTAGATTTTATAAGAAAAATTAGATTGTATTTTTTAAAATCTGGAGCAACACATTAACGTAAAGGTTTAAGACTCACGGCGGCGAAGTCCTCGTCCCGAGCTCGGACCCTGAAGGGCCGGTTGGTGCTTCTGTCTCGGAGGATCATGCTCTCAGGGACAGAGTTGCTGTAGATAAATCCTTCGTACCGCTCCTTCTCAAAGCGAGGAGGGTTCCTGCTCTTCTTCATCACGTCGATGGTCACCTGCGTCACCGCGAACTGATCCCTGTTGGTGACCTGTGACGCCTGATGTGCCAAGAGAGGACGACAAACCGAGTCGGACCAAATTTGACATCCATGTTTTTGCATTAACTAAAAAGCTCATTTTGTTATTTTTTTCCCATTCAAAATCACCACAGAACAACAGTCAAGAGAGATTTATTTTTTTTACCAGAACAGTGAGAGCTATTGGGCCGACAATATCAGCAGCTTTAGCCATGGAGATGTTTCCCGTTTCCTCATCAATCTGGAAAATATTTCCCTCATTTCCTGAGGATGAAAGAAAACGTGATCACTGTGAGCGAGAAGCTGGTGGAGAAAACGTGTTTCTACAAAACGTTGTAGTACAAACGCTTGAAGGAAGACCTTGCACACATGTTTTAGTTTTGTCTTCATGATGGTTAGTGAAGATGGTCTAGATCACCTCTACTACTAATGATAATGATGATAAAGAGGAGTTACCAAACACATCATGACCGGAAGCAAATAGAAATAGATTGTGTTCAGTTCAAACCTCGGAGTATTCTGTAGCTGATCTGCTCGCTCCGGTTCTTGTCTCCGTCCTTGGCGAACACCGGACCGGGCTCCAGCACCAACGGCCCGTCCTGTGGATTACAAGGTCATGTGCTTCAGTGCCTCGTCTTTAAATAAATCCAACGTCTTTTAGGAGAATATTACGTTTTTTTAAAAAATATATTAACTTAAAGTGCAAGTTTCATGTGTTTGAACAGGCGCTGTGAAGTGAAATGTTATGAAATGAGGACTCACCTCCTTCTCGGTGAGATTGACTTTGCCTTTGTAGCCGCTGCTCACACACAGTTTGGCGATTCCCAGGTTGGTCCTCAAACAAGGCTGAAACCACGGAGGACGGTTATCCACGTCCTTCACCTGCACCGTGATGGTGGCCACGGAGGTGAAGAAGGGCTTGTCGGAGGCCGAACCGTCGCGCGTGTCCTGGAACATGTGACACGTATTCACATGGTCGCAGAGAAGCCTGCCTCACCTGGATGTTGTTTTTTAATAAATGGTGACTGTACCTGCACGTGTAAAACCAGAGAGATCTTCTGTACGACGTCGTAGTCCAGGATGCTTTTCACAATTATCTTTGGAGTGTTGATGTTTTCCAGACGGAAGTATTTATCCTGATTTAACAGACAGAGAAAAACTAAAAACATATCTATATAAATAAACGTACAGCACGTGTTGAAGTTCCCTCAGTATCTTGCTGTTCTCTATGCTAATAACAACATCACATGTGAGTCAAGCCTCACTACATCGTCACGTTAAGCATCTTCTTACGGTGGCAGGCTCTAAGCGGTAGTACAGCGGCTCTGAATCAACATCTGATGCTTCTATCAGTCCCACGCTGGAGTTGACTGGAGTGAGCTGCAGGAGACCAAACTCAGAGTCAACATCGTGTGAAAACCTCAAACACACACACACACACACACACACACACACACACACACACACATGAAACACCAACCTCATTCACTTCCAGTACGTAGTGGCTTTGTGCAAAGTTTGGAGGGTTATCGTTCTCGTTTTCAACCAAGACTTCAACCGACTCGTTCACCTGGAAGAGAAGCAGCAGCTCAGTTTGCAAATCAGAAACAAACACACAATGTTCTGACTGCTGTGTTCTCGCTTCACTAGTTCCTCATTGTCGGCGTCTTTGTCGATATTGTGTTTGTTTTACTCACAGATCTGGAGCCTTCTTTGCTGCACTGCACCCACACCATCAGAGCTGCACTGTGCAACGACTGACAAGCACACAGCAGTTACATAGACAGAGTTAATACACCAAACACTGACGGTAGATGGTAGATGGACTTGTACTTGTACTTGTGTAGCGGTTTTCTCTCGATCACTCAAAGCGCTTTAACGCTACATGTCATCATTCACCCATTCAAGTGGCACCTTGCATGGTAGCCACTGATGGCAGGGGCCATGGCTGCCGGGGATCTTCTGATTGAGGGACTCTACCTTCTGAGTCCCACTGAGGATAATTAAGTTGCCATGATTACGTAAATTACTGGACAAGAGGTGCTCTTGTAGCACGCTACATTTCCCCGATTTAATATATGATCAAGTCAATTATTTGCTAAAGTTTGTTTTGGTTTCATTTTAAAGTTGCAGTATGAAATATTTCTAACCGTCAATGCTGTTGACACCTGGGTATTTTACAGGTCCCATGTTAAATAACTTGCATTCTCTCTAGTGTCCATCAGGGGGCGACTCCTCTGGTTGTATAGAAGTCTAGTCTAAAATGACTCTACTTCTCTCTTGATTTATTACCTCAGTAAACACTGTAAACATGAGTTGATGGTCTCAATCTGTAGAAACCATAATTAGATTCTGGGTTATTAAAGTCAATAAATACAGAATAATGAATGAATAACAGCAGAAATGGTTCCTGTCACTCTGAGCAGGACATAGTATGAATGCAGAATGCAGGTTGTTATTCATGTTCAGGTGTTTGTTAAACAGGTAACAGGCTGCAGAGAGAAACCCTGCTGCTCTGGCATTGATGGTGACTGTGTGCCTTTATTAGTATCCACACAGTGCACATGAACCTCCATTACAGCTGTTAAAGCTGATCCAGCTGTGACCAGCTTGCCGTCATCAGAAACAGACTCCGCTTCACGTGAAGCATTAGAGGAAAAGGACATTTCTCTAAAAACACTACGAACACAAGAAAATGTCCCGTTTCTTTTGTCCTCTCGTCTGTCCAATCTGACCCGACGAAAACACACAAGTGAGGAAAAACGTGGATGAAATTTCAGAAACTTGGGATTGTCACCTGAATCTGCAGCTTGTCTCGGATTTACAGAGCTTTTAAGTGAATTTGTGTATCTATCTAACCAGGCGGCGAAGCCAATGCTTCATGTGTTAAAGCTGCATTCTCTCTAGTGTCCATCAGGGGGCGACTCCTCTGGTTGTATAGAAGTCTAGTCTAAAATGACTCTACTTCTCTCTTGATTTATTCCCTCAGTAAACATTGTAAACATGAGTTTATGGTCTCAATCTCTAGTTTCAAGTCTTCTTCAATACTCTGTGTCACTTTCAGGGTACTCGTATTGGGCGGGGCTTACTGTGATTGACAGGTCTCTACCACTGCGTTGTCCAGTCTGGGAGTTGTCCGTGTTTTCGTCTTACAACTTTAACTCTTTCACAGTGTGTTTTCAGTTAATTGTTACTTTGTTGTTACATTGTTACATAAATGTCTTATTCAGTGTTGGGTTGTACTTGGCTCCTCCCTCTGGTGTCACTTCTGGTTGCATAAAAACAAGATGACGACGGCAAAAATACCGAACTCGAGGTTTCAAAACGGCAGCCCACAAACCAACGGGTGACGTCACGTCGACTACGTTCACTTCTTGTATGCATGTTACTTAGGTAAGGTACTGTGTAGTAGTTTCAGACTATATCGAGAGCATCACAACTGGACTGGGTCCTGATTGGCTCCCCTCACTGATGAATCACTGAAATCTGCCCAATCAGATTAGTCTCCACTCAGCAGGAGTCATTTTTATCACAATTATTGTGAAACAATTCTGAAGTACATGTTGTTCAACACATCGTACGACAGACAACGATAACCTCCATTGTTCCTGCTCATCTATATTACATGTGATTAAACTGGATTACAGATACGTCTGACATTAGTTTATTGATGGGAGTATTGGTGTGTACTTTTACCAATAAGTAACTAGAAATAGCTGAAAGGAAATGCAAAAGATATGTTTGAAGTCATCTTGAAAACAACTGTCACCATCACATATTTATGTAAAATGTTCCACTCAGTGGATTTCTATCACACATTTTAAAAGAAAAGAAGGATCACATGTTCTAGACTCTAGAATCTAGAATCACCTCGTAGTCCAGTCCCTTCTTCACCATCAGGGCGTTTCCCTTCAGGTAGAACAGGTCTTCAGGGTTCACCGTGACGGTCAGCGTGGCGTCGCTGCTGGAGATGATCGTCACCAGCTGGACGTCGGCCGTGCTGTTTTCCAGGACCGTCACGGGGCCCGGAGGAACCGTGCAGACTGAGAGAGGAGAGAGGCATCGAACGAATCAGGACGCCTTACGATCAACAGGAGACAGGAGACAGGAAGTAGGAGCCTCAAGAGATTTGATCAAATTATATAAAGATACTAAAGAGATTATTGTACATGCAGTTACGATTATTACCAAGTTTAGTTGGTGTACTTGACTTCAAACACAAGTAATTTGATGGTATATACTGTGCAGTGGTGGAAGTAACTACATTTACTCAAGTGCTGGATAAAGTATTTGTACTTTACTTGATCCACACTTTCTACATCAAAGTCATCTCAGAGGGAAATATTGTACTTCTTACTTCACTACAATTATCTGACAACTTTAGTTACTTCATAAATTAAGATTTGTACACACTAAAGTTATAAAATATGTTTATTTTTTAGATAAATTAAAACTGAAAGGATTAGTCCATTAGTCAATTAGTCGATTGACAGAAAATGAATTAGAAACTATGTTAAACCATGTAAAAACATTTGATTTGCTCTAGATTTGCAGCTTTTCCTTTTAATAAAGTTAATAATGTTTATGTTTTAGTAAAAATGTTTGGATTAAACAAATTTATGAAGGTGTCACTTTGAGCTTGGGTTGATTGTGGCGACATTTATCACTATTTTTACTATTTTAACAAACCAATCAGTCGATTAATGGAGAAAATAATCAGCAGATGAATCCATAATGAAAATAATCATTCATTAATAGTTTAAAATTAATCAAGTATAACAGTAAAATCCTGATTTTACATTAATACATGCGTAATTATAATCTATTGATATAAAATTTCATAGCATAACAGTCACACTTTTTACTTTAAAAACCCTGCAGAGCAAACTGATCACCATCAGGCCTTGGTTAGTTTAGCTTAGCTTAGCATGAACAGTAGAAGCAGGTGTAAACAGCTGGCTCTGTCTGACGGCATCGAAATTCAAAACTTTATTGCCACATCAACGTGACACAAAGATAGGGAAAGAATAAAAATAGCAAAGACTCATGAAAACACACAACACATTATGTTAGGTGTATATATATATATATATATATATATATATATATATATACACAAAGTATAAAAGAGATATCCATACCCATAAAACAATCATAAAAGCACGAAACAAATAAAATCCAACAACCGAAAAGATAAAGCATGAGCACCTGTAGGGAAACTAGCAGCAACATCACACGACCAACGAGATAGAAAGCTTTAAAAGCATCTTCACTATCGCACTAATATTAGAAGCATATATAATAATGCTTCTCCGTGTCTTGTAGAGACGTAGATTTGCTCTGAGGGTGTGTGATCACATCCAATAACTCTGGACGCAGCAGCAACACTTGTTGCCCAACAACACAGTTACTACGTCGCTGAGGACGCTCCTCCGCTGCACCACACCAAGAGAAAAGTGTCACTGACAAACACGCCAAAGCTATTCTCAATTAGAACCTTCAGGGTTAACATCAAGTCCCACTGTTGATAGTATTTATTGTCTAATATGTCATATATCTGCTTATATGTTGTGTTTTTTTTCAGTGTTATCGGGCTGCACTGAAAACAAACCCCATCGTCTTAACCCTTTAAAAACAATCCGATTTTTTTTATCTATTTTCTATTCTTTTAAAGCAGTAAATGGGCCCCAAAATCTGAAGGGGGGGAAGGAAAGAATTACTATGAATTGCAATAATTAATTAAGAATATCTGTGTGTTTGTGGTAAAATACTGGCTTCTTTGACCTCTTCAGGCCCCTAAAAATACGTTTTTGTCTTTTCACGAGGGATCATAAGTGGACATAGAGTCCATAAAGGTTAAAGTGCTTTAAAAAGGAGCAGAAATAGAAAACATCCAGTGTCTCTCTGAATCCTCCCCAACATCCCCATCCCTCCCCAGCCTCTCGCCAGCCAGCAGCCGAGGCCCTCCGCAGAGTTCAGAGCTCTACTCACGTCTTTCGGCCGGACAAACGGCACAAAGGCAGGCGGCGACGATGCATCCGAGGAGAACGTCCACAGGTTGGCTCCTCGATTTCACTTCCATGTCCTGATTTTCAAAAGGCACCAGCGAATGAAGTCCCGAAAGGAGGATGAGGAGCCCAGTGGTACCAGCTGGTACTCGTCCACATAATGCCCCGTCTGTGCTGCCCCGGCGAGTGGGAGTCGACTACAGTCGCAATGTTTGTGACTTCATCTTACGGGCACATATTGCATTAAGCGCCTGCCAGCAGAGGACTCGCAGCCTCCTACTAAAATACTTGCATCTGTTTTAAGCTGGACGGGTCATTCTGTATTGGTGGCCCTGATGCATTCTGGGAGGAGTCCAGCAGAGGAATGTTGGCAGCTGAAAACATTTCTCACATGGATGAAAACTCTTCAGGTTTCAAGGTGTACATAAGTACATATACGTGTCCTCTTACACCAAACACGGTCCAGATATCAAATACATTACATCACATCTAGAATATCTAAAACATATAAAAACATGGAGTCTTTGGTTTCAACATGTCTCTCATTGTAAACATCAGATTGCTCCAATGAACAGCTGGAACATTGTGTTGTATAATGTGTGAGATGGTGTCAGACTGGAGAGTGGAGTAAGTCGATTTAAAGAAGGTTAAATGTGCTCAACAGGACTGACTAAACTAGAAGCATAAACTGAACAATGTGACTAAAACAAGAACAAATATGTACAACAATTGCCTCCATTAGGCTCTCAACATGGCGGCGGCTAGAAGCTAACAGCGCTAACAACGGAAACAGCGGTAAAAAGGGCTGAAAGTGTTCACCTGAGACGGAACTGGCGAGTGGGACTCTCGCTTCCAACCAACGGCGTTCTCAGCTGTGACCGCCGTAATGAGAGCGGCGGCCGTGAGCTGACCAGTGTTTCACACACTTTTTAAATGTGATAAACCATCGAGACCCGATTC